>NC_089800.1:14419583-14785560 GCF_029633855.1 Hoplias malabaricus
CTCTCACATGACTAGAATTTCAAATTCCTCTGAATAAGAGCATGTGCCATGAATATAAAGGTTTTTAATGCCCAATTTCAACCATCTGTTACAATATTTCCCAAATTCTTTGCGTTTTTCAATGCTTCATAATTCCACGGAACCCTCCACAGTGATCTCACCAGGTGTTATCACACCTGAAAAACGAACAGAGTTGGCTATGCAGCAAATGCGGCCCCTCTATCTCGCTTCATAGCCAGGTGGCATGACTTGCTAACAGCATCCTTTCTGCCCTGATGGTCAGTGATTGCAGGGTTTCACTGAAGATATATAAGGAAAGGGTAAAACGAGTTAGCCTTAATGGATCGGGGAAAGAGATTAGCCTACTTTCTTTAGGGAGGGGTTGGAAGTGGGGCTAGGGATGAGTAATGCACAAAAACAGCAGTCATTTACAGATAAGCCACATATAGAATCTGATCATTTCAAAATTGCCCATTGGTAGAGACTGCTTCTGAGATATTGCTGTTTAAAGGGCAAAGCCAGAGACAGAGGGAAGGCCAAAGAGACTTTGTTTCATACAGGTCTATACTCTACATGGTTATATAGGCCTAGGCTTTGATCCTATAGTTTGACACAAGTGACAGCTACTGAACTTAGTACTTGTACTACACCATACAAGAATCATCAAACCTGTGTTTGATTCTGCACCTCACGGTCAAAGCTTGTGTCTCAAATGGAGTATTTCAGTAGTGCACTAGCAGGGCAGCTGAGGCTCTAGGAGCAGATTAAGAAGGGATTAGACAGCTTTCAAATGTTAGTGGATTTATAATTCTGATTTACCCTTTCGAGAACATTCATATAACCGTTAACATTAGTTTTCTAATGCAAATAGGAATTAGACAAAATGCCTGTAAAAATAGAAACCTACAGCAGTGGTCTCTAGTCCACATCCTTATCCCCATCTTCTCTTTATCTTGCTTTACCACATCTGTTCCACACAACTGTGCATGGGCCCTCCAAGGCTAGGACTAGGAATCAAAACATTGCACTCAACACATGTTTTAGAAGCACCACAATACTGGAACCAGAATTTGGGAATCATAAGGGACTGTACTCAACATAAATATTATAAACGTATCACAAAACCAGGGCCAGGATTAGGAATCATAAGGAATATAGCTCAACCCAAACTTTACAGGAGCACCACAATTCCAGGACGAGAATCTGGTAATCACAGGGAATTCATACTCAATTCAATTCCAGGAACAGGACTGGAATAGTGAAATAAGGAAAAGTACTAAACATATATCGTATACAAGTATCACATTTCCCAGTACTCATTCCTGCTGAAAGATAAACAATGTACTACTCACGCTGGCAGCGTCCATCCACCTCCTCGAAGCCGGGTTTGCACACACAGCGGCCAATAGGCACCAGCCAGCCTCCATCAGCACTGCAAAACATTCGAGGAGCCTCCAGCTCCTCAGCATCTTCTACACAGGACCCCCGCACTTCCACCAGCGCTGAGTCTCCTCCGGTTACAGTGTCGCCAAAGCGGGCCAAGTTAAGCACAGCTAGCGGGCAGCGCTTGTAGAAGACCCGCACGGAAACCAGAGCAATGCAGGCACCCAGGTCCTGGAAGGCCAGGTATAAGCCACGTTTCGTGAGCCCACTGATGTCCCGTACCTCCGTGTTCAGTTTCATAACACGGTCGCCCACGTCTGTCTGTGTGAAGCTCTCGTCAGCAGCTATTGTATCGATCTTGACGTACTGGCTCTCGCGGATGTGCCGCAACGGCGGGGGTGAGGCGCTGTTGGACTCATGGTAGTAGACATTGAACGTCTCTTTACAGGTCCCAGGGACCCCGGGAAGGCTGTTACAGTCTCGTAGTGTGAACTTGATCTCCACATAGACACGCTGAGCGCCCTCCCGCTGGATCAGACCTGTCCGCAGCCAGTTGTTCTGGTTGGCCTCCATCACGTTGCACACCTGGTACGTCCGCATGGGTGTGTTCCTCTCGTCCATAACGCTGATCTCCTCCCACTGCGTATACACACAAAATGTTTTTGGTGTTATCTGTTATTATAGAATTTTAAAAGATTTTATATTGGATACAGCTTTTTTCCTCCTATACTTTTAATTTAAGAAGCAATTTTTGTGGCAAAGCTAAATTTCTACAGACACCATATGTACAAAATTTGGCAGACCTCTTGTTACTGAATTTATCTGTTTAAACTTTGCACCATATTTTTAGTTGTGCCCAATCTTATTATTAGGGTTGGACAATAAATCAGTATCAATATATATATATATATATATATATATATATATATATATATCACAATATAAAATGTTTCAAATACAATGATATTATTTTTAAACACATTTTTAAAGGTAGTTTTAAAATAATAATATTGACAAAGCCAGGAGGTTTTGACGGTGATGTCATGGATCTTGTTGGTTCTTAACAGTTTTTCTGTGGCTTTTATGTTGTTTATATATCGAAAATGTTATTATATCATATAGACTGAAATTTAGAAATATATTGTGATATCAATTGTGTCCATATTGTCCAGCCTTTCTTACTATAAACATCATCTTGTAATCTCTACGTAGAAAAACATGAAATGCTCTCAAGCAGTTACACATGCCCTAAAGTCACTTCATTCAGTGCCAGTAAATGGCCAAAAGGCATTACAAAACACAAAGGCATTGGAGCAGTGGAACTGTTTTCTGGAAAGATGGGGCATCTCAGTCCCAGTAGATGGCCTTACTAATGTTCTTAATGTTCTCACTATTGTGGCTAAATGTTCCAAATGAAAAAAAGCTTTGAGCAATGAGTAGAAAATATTCCTGCAGCCAAAGTGGGGCCAACTACATATTAATCCCCAAATTTTCAGACGAAATATTGTACATGTAGGTGTCCACAATATTTTGGTGATTTACTGATGCTTATTTATTACAACATTGCCAAAAAAAAACCTTTTATCAAACCAAATTTGAAAATGGACAGGTGGATCATCTCTAAATAGAATGCAAATCACTTCCGTATTCATTCAATCACCTTTACTTGATTACAGCCCTGATGAGTCTATGAAGCAGTACACTGAGCACCTTGAAAAATCTCTTGCAGGTTTTGACAGAAGCGTGATGAGCGCAGTATATGGACAGAACTGTCACTGCCATCAATAATAAAATCTGTCAGTTAAAGGAGAAAGCTTTTCATCTTCTCATCAGAAGTGTTCCACCTGTCAGTCAACCGGGGCATATTTACAGACAAATCACCTTGAGCACTTTTTTCTCGGCACTGTTAAAAAGCGGCTATGTTTTATTCAACAGAGGTGGGGGAAAAAATGTTAAACATAAAATATGCATTTTTACGGGTATATGTTGATTGAAAACAGTGACAGCTGAAAGGGTGGAGGGCTCTACCCAACTGTCAATTAAAGAACACATCTTTTTTCACCTCTGAGACACATACCTGCAGTTTATTTGGCATATAGTAAAAGCTGAAGTGTCTCTGTTGTAGCGGCAACGCCCAAAAATCAGGCACACCAGGCCAGAACATCCCTGAAAACCCTGTGAATTCTAGCCATTCCTGACCAGGGCCATAGTGCTGGAGGGGGAAATAACCTTAAATGTGTTGTGAATCTGCATGTGATTTTATCCTTTGTCTAGTGTTACAATCCATCATTGGAATGGGGTATTTGCTTGTGTGCAGCCAAAGCGGGTGATGATGGATGATCCCATGCTGTGATGGCAGGAGGATCTTCGCTCTGCAGGTGAGCGGAATCGGCTGAACATAAGCCCCTCTCCTCCAGCCCCCAGCGGGCGGTCCGGACAGGAGGACCAGCTGAGGAAGCCATGGAGAGGTCACGGTCATGGAAGACTGAGAACCTAACCGTGAAACTTAGTGGGGAGATAGCAACGCCACCTGGCTGCTGGCTGTCCATGTGTGACTTGAGAAGTACTGGACATTTGAACCCTTCTTGGTCAAATATATTTTGATTAGTGTTCACTCAAAAAGAAATGTTTATATATATATATATATTTTAGTATTAGTATATATTAGTTATTAGTTGGGGGAAATTAGTCCTTCTTAGCAGAAGAACTCCAGTCCTCTAGATGCATATGAAAACTACTGGCCAACTTCATTACTTGAAAATAACAAAAGCATTTTGTGTGCACCACAGCATCAAAAATTTAGGAAAACTCTACTCACCCCTTCTGCCGGGTACGCCTCCCATCCCAGATCTCCTGGAGCTGACATGGAATCCAACAATGTAACTGTAAAAGAGAGAGTGTGTTTTGACCCCAATTCTAAGTAAATGGCTTGTATGACCAAGAAAGACCTTGTGGCCTCATAAATTCATAAATGCATATTTGTTAAACACCTCCATATATTTCAGCTTCCAACAGCCTTATACAATATCATAGATTCATTGCCCAAAACACTAGTTAAGGATGATTTCTCAGGCAGGGATTAAGTCTTACTAAAGGTAGGGCTGTGCCATATCGTATCATTCACAAAATTAATATTGTCATAAAAGGATTCTTTAAATGAGTCTCTGGGCACAGTAAAGTACGGTGGAAAGCGGCTCTGAGGCTAAGGAATCTGCTCCAAAAAAGTGACAGTCATGTGGAGGTGGTTTTGTTACAAAATATCAGATGTGCAAAAACAGTTATTATAAACAGTTATTATAAACAGTATTAAACAGGCTTTAATATTATTCATATATATATATATATATATATATATGGTTTTTTTTGTTTTTTTTATAATATCGCCAAGAATATTGTTCTCATCAAAATACCATGAAATATTGTGATATTCTTTTAGGGCCATATCGCCCACCCCTACTACAAAGCATTAATTAATTTAATTAATTTAATTAATTTGTTTTTTTCTTTTTTTGGGGGGAGGGGGGGGTTCCCCAATAAAAGGAGGATACAGTCCAGAACTAAGCTTAATCTTTGTCTGTGAAATCACTCCAAGGAAGTCTTTTCCTCCGTTTTGGACTAACTTGAGCCAACTTGTTCATCCACTATCCAGTGATTTCTGCATAATTTTGATGCTGGTGGCTTAAAACCTTAACACAAATCTCAATTCTCCTTCCAATACAACTGTACAATGTAGGCGTGCATGTTATATTTACTCCCTATCTAAATTTAATAAAAACTAGCTTTTCTGTTCTAATAAATAGTGCTGGCCATGAATTGTAATAAACAATATCAACAAAGCAAACACAATATCGGATATCAAACACATTCAGTTAATGTTGATAAGCAGTTATAACCAGTTACAAAATATTAAATAATAATAATAATAATAAAGAAAAAAAAAAACACACAAAAGGAAATCAAGCCGGACCTCATTATCCTGCCCCATGAAATATATTCTTAAAACAACATTTTGCAGAGGTTAAAATAGCAGCTCCTCTGCTATTTATACCAGTCAGGCCCTTTCCCTGTAGCCCCAGCCATGAACTTCCCACTTTGAGCTCCATCCCAAACCAATTACAGCCCTAGCACGCGGGATGATTAATTTTTAATCACATTCAAACCTCAGATGTTCCTTCTCTTTCACGCTGCATATCAACTTCTCCCTCTCCTGTTGCAAATACATAGCCTTTGGCGTTAAATTAAAAAATTGAGAGAAATACAAAATAGCACAGCTGTATCCAAAGTCTAATTAAATCTGAATGTGTGAGTACGCTTGGAAGACACACAAACAATTAGCATTCCTCAAATGATTCTTTAATGGTTCGAATGTGCCTATCGCTCTCAGAATATCTCTCATCAGTCCATATTCACTGAAGGGGGCATGTGTGATGACACACTACTATACAGAAGCAAAATAGACACGCTTAACATTTATATTACCAAAATAGTTCAGTGTTCTTACCAGGCAATTTCCAGCAGATGTATTCTAATCTTAGAGCCATGCAGAGTCAGCGCTGGGTACATTTGTCTTAATTGAGCACAGATTTTAATATCATGAGCCACTGATTTATGCGTTATGCTGCGTTCAGCTAGAGCTTGCAACTTATTTCTTACCAACACGGCTAATCCACAGTACTTCAGTAGCATGGGTGTACTTTCAAATAAAATATGACTTAAATCAGACAACAATAACTAGCTATTGGTTCATCCTTTTATTTAAATCAACCAAGTAGTATTTTGTTTATTAAATCTTGTACACAGAAGAATGTTTTTTTGAAGATACATCACACTTCAACATTAAATAGGACATAATTCTACCCTTTGTCCCACAAGTTAACACAGTGTCAAAGAGGTGGGACAACTCTGAAGTGCCTGCTATCTACATAAGACTCAGCACAACATCTAACATCTCCCACATCCCATTTTTATCAAATTTAGGCAGATCCCAAAAAACTGACTGTGTTGTTTTAATGCACGCTTTGTGTTGGTACGAGCTCCAACACACTGCAGGCTTTATTAAGGTATCTGTATCTTTCCCACTTCCTAACTACAAGGACCAGCTTAAAGCACAAATATTCCTTTAATAACCCTTCCCATTTTCAAATTAAGTCAAATGTAAAAACCATACAAAAAAGTTACAAACTGAGGGCCTGGGTCACTCTGACCCCAGACACTCAGCATCAACGGTGCCATTTTTATCAGCTGTGATGCAGCTGCTTACCCACAGTTTTACCATTAGATAGGACAATACATCCCATCTAATTTAGTAGTAACTAAATTAGACAAGCAAAAACCAATCTAAAGAACAAACATCATTATTAGCTTTCAAACAGCCCAATATTAACAGCCATCAGCAATGCTATACCTGGTGGTGGGATACCCTTTCTGAAACATATCCTTTAAGTGCTGGCTTTATAAGAACAGCGGAAAGCTTGCCCTTTACTTATCCAAGCCTTGAGGGATGTGACGCCAGAAAACCACACACACACCCTTGAGTGGCTCAACAGGGGCAAAGAGGAGGGAGCCTCTCATTCAGTGGCCTCTATTCTCAGAGAGAATAAGCAGAGAATCCTGCAATTCTCTGGTCCTAATCCCCAACCTATCCAGGGACAAAGCAGTCCTTTAATGTACCTGCCAAAAGGGCCACAAACCCGCAACAAAACATTTAGGAGCTAAGAGAACAGGACCAGGAGGAAAAGAGGACAGAGTGAGGGGGAGGAGAGGGAGGAGAGTGTTTTAGTTTGGTCTTAATCTATCAGAGGTATGCCATGCCCTTATACAATGCAGGACACACATCGCTGTATGAAAAAGAAACTGGACACATTTCATCATTAACATGGTGCTTTTACACTGAACTAGTCATGAAATTCAATTTGAAAACCAGCACCATTTAATATTCCTTAACGTCTGCCTGAGATTTCCATAACTCTGCATACTGTAGAAGGCCCTGAAAAGAAAACATTGCACTGATAAAGATTATTTTTGCTAGTAGTGTCTGAAAGAGGAAGCGGAGTAAAGAGACAAGCTGCTTCTTCATCATTAAATCACTGCGCTCGTGCGCTGGCTTAGAATCCCCCCAAGGGGCAGAGAGATCACCTCAGGGCCAAAGAGATCAGATTTAACCGTTTACTCCAACAAACTGCAGCCATCAGCAAGTGTCTTCAGCACATCAGTAAACAGAGAGACAGAATAAAGTGAATGGAATAAAAGCAGGCTAAACTGGCCGGTAGGCTGTGCCATGTCGTTTCGTGTGCAATAATATCGCAAAATGTTTTTAAACGTTAAAAAAAATAAACCAATATAACTATTTTCGTGATATTCTGACTTGTTTACGTCATGATGTCATGCAGTTACATCCACACATTCATTGCGTGCGTCATTTCAGCACGATGACAGGTACGGTGGGAATTTGCTCTGCGTTCAAATATTTCCTCCAAAATACGAGTGACTTCAGTCATGTGGAGATGGTTTGGATAGAAAATATTCCCAATATTCCAAATATTTTTCATACAATGTCAAAATCTTGGTAAGTTACGGTAGTTTACAAAATAATCAAAGATTTACACATTTGTTGTTTCTTCTGAATGTTTGAAATTGTTAGATTCCAATCCAATTAATAATTAATTTAAATTATTAATATTAATATAAAATGTATTTTGTTGCAATAATGTGTTCTTGAAATGAATCCAAATTATTTCAGTGTTTTTCCATATCGCCAAGATCACTGTTATCACCCAAACACCCTGAAACACCTTAATATCACGACCACCATGGGCCATAATCGCCCACCCCTACTGTTCGGGCTTAGACATATGATGCCAATGAAATTAGTATGCACTGATAGGAAATGGTAGTGATTAACGGGACCAAAACGGAGGCTCATATGCAAATGGGCTTTGCCATTATCCAGCATTTATTATTAGGAATTGTTCTGTAACTACTGTGATGTATTAAATAGGTTTTATTAATCAAAGTTACAGTACGTCTTAATGCAAACTTCTGAGTTCAACAGCAAAATGAACAAAACACTCTAAACTATAAAGTTCTTAAACATTTCCAGGAATTTTTAGGATCTTTACAGAACACCGAGGACCACTTGATTTTCACACTCATTGAAAAGAGCAGCACTGACACAGTTCTACTCCGTCTGCTTCTTCTATGACATCATTCCAAAGAACCGACGTTGGCACCTTTACTATTCAAAGTGCAGAAATCCCAAGATAACAGGTTGCCATAGAAATAATACACACAAAACCTAGACATGAACAGATACCAGGGAATGCTTTCCGCATATGAAGTGACATTTTACTATCACTGTATCTCCAGGAGGAAATGGGATATACATTAGAGTAAGAGGAAGTCAGCAGCTCCTGTCAATCAGCCAGAGTGAGTGCTGCAGTCCGTGGGGAGACAGAGCTCACAGTGGGGCTAAAGAGAATGTCCATCCTGACTGGACTGTCTGCCCAGATCCACTAGGGATGTCCAGCCTGTGCTAGTCTGGCCAGCCAAAGTAGCTGGAATCCCCAAACACCCGTCAGCCAGCTGCAGTCAGAAACCTGTCAACAATCTGCCTGGCTTTTACTATCGATAAAAATAGGTCTACTATGAAAGGGGCTGGAAAAGGAAAGCAGATATGGGATGACAGTCATTATCTCTTCAGGTGACCAAGTTAAAGATCAAATCATAGATCCAGCCTAGCTTCTAAAAAAAGGAGCCCTTTCCTGTACACATATATTTCAGCTCTGGCACAGAGACACTCCTACCCCACTACTCTTACTAAGGCTGGATTGATTTATAGCATTTTTTATGTCCTACAAATGTACTGGTATCAGCAACAATCTTTCCAATGACAAAACTGTAGTCTGTACCTCCACAGCTTTGTAATAAGTAGCCACAGGTCCCGTTATGTGTTATCCCTGACCAAAAAACTCTAATTTGAAAAATGACAGTAAACTACAAACATATACATAAAAAAAATCACACTTATAAAGAAAGCAGGTAAGACCAACCCTAGATCAACTGACCTAAGAGGCATTAAATAAACAAACATTAAATAAACTGAAAGACTGAAAGATAAGTTCCAAAATGTGCAATGTAATTGCTGTAGAGCAATTAAAGACTGGGGTACCAGTCTTTCACAGGGCGACACACACGCACACTTATGAAGCGCTAATCCACCTACCAACATGTATTTTTGGACCGTGGGAGGAAATCTGAGCACCCGGAGGAAACCCACACGGACACGGAGAGAACACACCACACTCCTCACAGACAGAGTCTCCCAGAGCGGGACTTGAACGCACAACCTCCAGGTCCCTGGAGCTGTGTGACAGCAGCACTACCTGCTGCGCCACCGTGCCGCCCCTACCAACACAGCATGTGTAATATTCAACAAACATTGCACAAACCTCTGACTGGCTGTTTAAAATTGAGGGCAGGAGCATGTTTGGGGTTTGTTCATAAAGCCAAACGTTGAATATAGGCTATGTGCTGTTGTTTTATCGGCCAGTCCTGATGGGAGAAGCTTACCAAGTCAGACTGTTGACAGCTATGATCACAGGAAGCTGTTCTGTAATTCATTTTAAACAAAAAAAAAGAAGTTCCCTCAGTACTCCTTGCAAAATGTCCATATCACCCAGCGTCTCATGGATTTTTTAAGCTTTCAAGCTTTCAGAGAGAAGGCTGGAAACTAATGAGCCAAACAGCTTGTTGACAGGAAGCCGTGAACCAGTAGTCTATCATAGCTGAGGAGGATCTGTAGCGTTAAGCCATGGGAACCCATGATACTGAGCTCCAGATACTGAACAGTTCTGCCCCAAAGATATGGACATATCAGCAGAGATGGAAAGCACCAGGATATCAACACTATCTTTGAGAAAGACCACCAGGCCCCTGCTGTAACAGATAAACAGTGGCCAGACGTTTGCTCAGATAAAACATACTTCAGCTACCCAACTGAGAACGACCAAAAAACGACTGGAACAAACACAGGAAGTGAGTATCAGTAGGTGATGGATGAAGCTCCGCTTAAAATATTCAAGTGGTACGAGCCAGCGCAAACAAGCCAGAGCCAATCGCATAACAAGTGTACATATTGTAAATTGAGGATCATAGATAGGACAAGTTGTCCCAAGTTTGATAAAGAGAAATCCAGAGTTCAACGTGAACCGTGTTTCTCAAAACTGCCAGACTTTCTTTAAACAGGAAGCACTTAAGCTAGTAATTCAGGGAGGTGAAAGCAGCAGCCAAAGCAGCAGGCACCAGGATGATTTCCCAAGTTAATAATGTGTATAATGTGTGTCACAGAACACGGACAGGCTCCAGCAAGCAGCATGTAGCAGCATGAGTGGTACAAATAAGCCTGTGTTAGATCTAGCGTGAGATGGTGGTCTGTGTGGGTTAGTTAGACACAGCACACTCTTGGGATATCTCATTAGAACAACACACATGGCTTGCCCGACACCTGCCACTTGAGTGTGTCTGTGTGTGTGTGTGTATGTGTGAGTGTTGGGGGGGTGGGTATTCACCACAGTTGGTCTTGCCCTGGATAGCCAATCCCCTATCAGGCCCATCAAGCCCCGAGAGAGACCCTAGACAGGTTAAAATTGCAAATCAACTCCAGGCCCAATTAGAAAGCTCAGGCACATTCAGAGGGTGACATCATCATTATCATCATCATCAACAACCATATCTGAATTTAAAAGAGGCCATTATAATCCCTGCAGCTGTTAAAAGACAGTACTACTCCCTGGAGGCCTCTCAGACGAGGATGTTTGTTTCAGTAGGAGCTTATGCCTTTCAGCAAAACCACACTTCAATAATCTTTCATGTGTAACTGACCTGCCCCTGCTTCAAGTGACTGTAACAAAAAAAAAATAAGACAAAAGAAAATGCAATTGTAAATAGAGCTGAGAAACCTCCTCCAAACTATTGGATTTCAGATTTTATCACTACTGTGGAAAGGTTAAAACTGGAGCCCAAACTTCAGCGTAAAATCATAACACTTGCTAAAGCTTGTTCAAATCTGTATCATGTAAAAGTAGAACAGATTACCCTCATGACATTACAAGGACTTATAATAAGAGAGAATAAAAGCATGTTTGACAGCTGCTCTTCGAAGCTCTGCTCCTTCAGAAACAATTCTAACCCGTTCCAATTAAAAAAATAAATAAATAAATAAAACACCCGCCACCAGTCTTCACTGTCTGAAGCCTAGCAGGAGAGCAGACAATCAGTGATAAAAGTACTACAGTTAATGAACAGACTACAATGCTGTCATCAACGCTTCAGTCATTAGAAAGCCTTGCCACGCCGCATTAAGAGCGGCCGCTAACGGTGCACGTACTAATGAAGCTAAAAGAGTGGGCTGGAAGGAAGGGATCAAAGCTGCCACCGGCTGAAAGGTCTCAGGCGCAAGGGCTCCAGATCTGTTTTAATCACGTATGATTACCCGGCCTAAGGTAAAACCTGTTCTACCAATATGCAGCACGGTTATATATCAGGGGAGTTAAAATGACTTCATAATGGCTGACTGTCAAGGGCAGAGGTAGTCTAGGTGTAATAGCAGGGTGGAAACAAATGTGGAAAAGAGATTGCGAGTGTGTGTGTTATAGTGCCTGGGGCTACAGCAAAGAAATCATAATCGGGATTCTGAAGGATTCTGATGGAGATAGTAGTGCCTATTTCCCTCTGCTCCAACGTGAAAGGACACACCATTTTTCTTGCTTCAACTACAATGCCACATCTGAAAACAACCTAGAGATTGCATGTAAAACCTACTCTGTATCCTAGGAACACTAAAACGAGTACATATTCACTACATTCACTGGATTCCCAATGTATACAATGTAGATAGATGCTGTTTTATTTAATAGATTTACTTAAAGGCTCTACATGAGGTGTAACCTTTTCAAAGGTGCATGTCAGTTGTTTTGTGAGCGCGTGTTCCACACAGCCGCGAGTGTCTGGGTGAGCGTGTGAAGTTGCATACAGCCACGAGTGTACGAGTGTCTGGGTGAACGTGTGAAGTTCCACACAGCCGCGAAGTTGCGAGTGACTGGGTGAGCGTGTGAAGTTCTACACAGCCGTGAGTGTGCGAGTGACTGGGTGACGTGTGAAGTTCCACACAGTCGCGAAGTTGCGAGTGACTGGGTGAGCGTGTGAAGTTCTACACAGCCGCGAGTGTGCGAGTGACTGGGTGAGCGTGTGAAGTTCTACACAGCCGCGAGTGTGCAAGTGACTGGGTGAGCGTGTGAAGCTCCAAACAGCCGCGAGTGTGCGAGTGACTGGATGAGTGTGAAGTTCCCCACAGCCTCGAGTGTGCGAGTGATTGGTGAGCATGTGAAGCTCCACACAGCTGCGAGTGTGCGAGTGACTGGGTGAACATGTGAAGCTCCACACAGCTGCGAGTGACTGGGTGAGTGTGAAGTTCCACACAGCTGCGAGTGACTGGATGAGCGTGTGAAGTTCCACACAGCTGTGAGTGTGCGAGTGACTGGATGAGCGTGTGAAGTTCCACACAGCCGCGAGTGTGCGAGTGACTGGGTGAGCGTGTGAAGCTCCAAACAGCCGCGAGTGTGCGAGTGACTGGATGAGTGTGAAGTTCCCCACAGCCTCGAGTGTGCGAGTGATTGGTGAGCATGTGAAGCTCCACACAGCTGCGAGTGTACGAGTGATTGGGTGAGTGTGAAGTTCCACACAACTGCGAGTGTGCGAGTGACTGGATGAGCGTGTGAAGTTCCACACAGCTGCGAGTGTGCGAGTGACTGGGTGAGCGTGTGAAGTTCCACACAGCTGCGAGTGTGCGAGTGACTGGGTGAGTGTGTTAAGTTCCACACAGCCGCGAGTGTGCGAGTGACTGGATGAGTGTGAAGTTCCCCACAACCTCGAGTGTGCGAGTGATTGGTGAGCATGTGAAGCTCCACACAGCTGCGAGTGTGCGAGTGACTGGGTGAACATGTGAAGTTCCACACAGCTGCGAGTGACTAGATGAGCGTGTGAAGTTCCACACAGCTGCGAGTGACTGGATGAGCGTGTGAAGTTCCACACAGCTGCGAGTGACTGGATGAGCGTGTGAAGTTCCACACAGCTGCGAGTGACTGGATGAGCGTGTGAAGTTCCACACAGCTGTGAGTGTGCGAGTGACTGGATGAGCGTGTGAAGTTCCACACAGCCGCGAGTGTGCGAGTGACTGGGTGAGCGTGTGAAGCTCCAAACAGCCGCGAGTGTGCGAGTGACTGGATGAGTGTGAAGTTCCCCACAGCCTCGAGTGTGCGAGTGATTGGGTGAGCGTGTGAAGTTCCACACAGCTGCGAGTGTGCAAGTGACTGGGTGAGTGTGTGAAGTTCCAAACAGCCGCGAGTGTGCAAGTGACTGGATGAGCGTGTGAAGTTCCACACAGCTGCGAGTGTGCGAGTGACTGGATGAGCGTGTAAAGTTCCACACAGCCGCGAGTGTGCAAGTGACTGGGTGAGCTTGTGAAGTTCCCCACAGCCGCGAGAGTGCGAGTGACTGGATGAGTGTGAAGTTCCACACAGCCGCGAGTGTGCGAGTGACTGGGTGAGCGTGTGAAGTTCCACACAGCCGCGAGTGTGCGAGTGACTGGGTGAGTGTGTGAAGTTCCACACAGCTGCGAGTGTGCAAGTGACTGGGTGAGCGTGTGAAGTTCCACACAGCCGCGAGTGTGCGAGTGACTGGGTGAGTGTGTGAAGTTCCACACAGCCGCGAGTGTGCGAGTGACTGGATGAGCGTGTGAAGTTCCACACAGCTGCGAGTGTGCAAGTGACTGGGTGAGCTTGTGAAGTTCCCCACAGCCGCGAGTGTGCGAGTGACTGGATGAGTGTGAAGTTCCCCACAGCCTCGAGTGTGCGTGTGACTGGGTGAGCATGTGAAGCTCCACACAGCTGCGAGTGTGCGAGTGACTGGATGAGCGTGTGAAGTTCCACACAGCTGTGAGTGTGCAAGTGACTGGATGAGCGTGTGAAGTTCCACACAGCTGTGAGTGTGCGAGTGACTGGATGAGCGTGTAAAGTTCCACACAGCCGCGAGTGTGCAAGTGACTGGGTGAGCTTGTGAAGTTCCCCACAGCCGCGAGTGTGCGAGTGACTGGATGAGTGTGAAGTTCCCCACAGCCTCGAGTGTGCGTGTGACTGGGTGAGCATGTGAAGCTCCACACAGCTGCGAGTGTGCGAGTGACTGGGTGAGTGTGAAGTTCCACACAGCTGCGAGTGTGCGAGTGACTGGATGAGCGTGTGAAGTTCCACACAGCTGCGAGTGTGCGAGTGACTGGATGAGCGTGTGAAGTTCCACACAGCTGCGAGTGTGCGAGTGACTGGATGAGCGTGTGAAGTTCCACACAGCTGCGAGTGTGCGAGTGACTGGATGAGCGTGTGAAGCTCCACACAGCTGCGAGTGTGCGAGTGACTGGATGAGAGTGTGAAGCTCCACACAGCTACAAGTGTGCGAGTGACTGGATGAGCGTGTGAAGTTCCACACAGCTGCGAGTGTGCGAGTGACTGGGTGAGCGTGTGAAGTTCCACACAGCTGCGAGTGTGCGAGTGACTGGGTGAGCGTGTGAAGTTCCACACAGCTGCGAGTGTGCGAGTGACTGGATGAGCGTGTGAAGTTCCACACAGCTGCGAGTGTGCGAGTGACAGGGTGAGCGTGTGAAGTTCCACACAGCTGCGAGTGTGCGAGTGACAGGGTGAGCGTGTGAAGTTCCACACAGCTGCGAGTGTGCGAGTGACTGGATGAGCGTGTGAAGTTTCACACAGCTACAAGTGTGCGAGTGACTGGATGAGCGTGTGAAGTTCCACACAGCTGCGAGTGTGCGAGTGACTGGATGAGCGTGTGAAGTTCCACACAGCTGCGAGTGTGCGAGTGACTGGGTGAGCATGTGAAGCTCCACACAGCTGCGAGTGTGCGAGTGACTGGGTGAGTGTGAAGTTCCACACAGCTGCGAGTGTGCGAGTGACTGGATGAGCGTGTGAAGTTCCACACAGCTGCGAGTGTGCGAGTGACTGGATGAGCGTGTGAAGTTCCACACAGCTACAAGTGTGCGAGTGACTGGATGAGCGTGTGAAGTTCCACACAGCTGCGAGTGTGCGAGTGACTGGGTGAGCGTGTGAAGTTCTACACAGCTGCGAGTGTGCGAGTGACTGGATGAGCGTGTGAAGTTCCACACAGCTGCGAGTGTGCGAGTGACTGGATGAGCGTGTGAAGTTCCACACAGCTGCGAGTGTGCGAGTGACTGGATGAGCGTGTGAAGTTCCACACAGCTGCGAGTGTGCGAGTGACTGGATGAGCGTGTGAAGCTCCACACAGCTACAAGTGTGCGAGTGACTGGATGAGCGTGTGAAGTTCCACACAGCTGCGAGTGTGCGAGTGACTGGGTGAGCGTGTGAAGTTCCACACAGCTGCGAGTGTGCAAGTGACTGGGTGAGCGTGTGAAGTTCCACATAGCCATTATTCACAGGTTTGACTGTGTAAATAAGTATTCCAGTGAATGGATGAATGTGTGATGCCTCATGATGGGTCTGTTCCTGCCTTGAGCCAGTGAGTGCCGGTATTCAGATACACAATGAACCAGCTGTCCGGGCTGGACAATAATTCATTAGCAATATTATATATATATATCACAATGTAAAATGTTTCAATAACAATAATATGATTTTTAACCATGTTTTCAATATTTTAATAATAATCTACAACTGACTGATGGTAATTACAGGGCACTGTTGTAAGTTCAGCGCAATCAATTTAAAATTTAGTTTAAAAATATTAATATAGACAAACCGAATAGATTTATGTTTGATGGTGAAGTCATGTTTCTTCTTTATTTTTGGAAGTTTATCAGTGGCTTTTATGTTCATGATATCACTATCAGAATTATAATAAATGTATCGTGATATAAATTCTGGCCGTATCGTCCAGCCCTACTTGGGATGCATTTCTCAGAGGAGCCCTGTACCCAGTCCCCATGTGTTTTACTTTGCTGTGGCCAGTCACAGCTACAGATGAGTGTTTGTTTGTGTGTTTTGATGAATCAAGTTAATCATATAATGTTGAAATAATCCAGTCTCATCTTTAACTCTGACACATTATTGAG
The DNA here is from genome assembly GCF_029633855.1 of Hoplias malabaricus. Taxonomy (NCBI): domain Eukaryota; kingdom Metazoa; phylum Chordata; class Actinopteri; order Characiformes; family Erythrinidae; genus Hoplias; species Hoplias malabaricus. The sequence goes on from NC_089800.1 coordinate 14,436,112, forward strand.
TCAGCTGTGAAATCAGTAATTGGTTTTAAAATAATATGTAGCAATATATATTCACAGGCCAAATATTTTGTTCACATGACGCAGCTCTCCCATGTTTAATGCCAAACGCCAGCTGAGTACATTTAAAGATCCCCACGCGGGACCTTCTGGAGCAGTGAAATCCCATTCTTTGGAGTGATGAAGCTGTAATGTCCCTATAATTACTGGTAATGTTTCTGAGAAATGCTCGGGTCGTAACTGCAGCAACTGTTGGACGAACTGGTGGCTAGATTCCACTATGACATTGCTTTTCAGGTGTAGACATATAGTTGATGAATAATGTGCAATATTTCAGCAATACATTCTGGAATTGCAGATCAAGAAAGAGAAGTCTAGTGCAAACAAGCTCTCATTAGATATACTTTAGACCAGGGGGGTCTAACAGGTGGACCAGGGTCCGGACCAGGTCCTGTCCAGACCTGGGCCTATAACCATTAACTACTGAGAACTATTACATTCTGAGCTGAGTGCTTATTTTAACCATTATATATTTTCAAGAACTTGCAGGAAGCTCACAGACCAATCGCATGCGTGCTGCATATCACACGTGACGCTACTCGGTCAAACAGATCTGAGGAGTCAGTCAGAACACGCAACAAGTTTATTTTAATATGCATTTATGCATAATTTATTTTTGTAGACATTATGATTATATAATTTATAATTCGTACCTAATAAACTTAAAGCTCACTACATAAGTGTGCGTAATAATCTGCCAATCTGTGCATCCTCAGGGATTTCATGCAGCTCTGCTGCCCTAGAGCACAGCACTGTTGCTCTTCTTTGAAGCACCACAGGCCGCCGCGTCCTGCCCTGCTGAAAGAGCTGTTTGATCGCTGAGCGTTTGGGAAGGGCTAAGAGTGATAAGGCTTGAAGTACAGTGTTTGGAGAGGATTGGAGGGCTCTGCAGACTACAGGAGCTCGCTCTCTTGCTGAGGGCCCGGGCTTTTGATAAAAATCAGCTTGGAGAGCTGTGAGAGAGCGCGGACACGCACGCAGCTGAATCAAATCAGCCTCTCTCCACACAGTATATTAATCTTCTCACGCAAACACAGCAAAGGTTCGTCAATGATTCGGAGACCACTTCCAGGAACAGGAATCAAAGCAGGTTAAAGATCCCGCTGTGGTTCATGTCCGGGGCAAATCATCCAACATGTTTTTCTCATCATTTTTTTAAAAGGAATATTCCAGGATTTCTCGTTGTAACCTCAGACTGCTGTGTCTGTGTTGTATGTAGTCTACAGGATAATAATTCAGAACAATCTGCTGGTGCATAGGAAAAGAAAACAGGAAAACGGTGATGTGTTTATTGATGAAAGTCCGCAACTGCCCAATGGCTTCTATTCTGTGTGTTTTGGCTCAGTGGGACTCCTATTCTTTTGTAGAACAGGGATATGTCTGCTCTGTTGTCCATGGTAAACTGATGATCCAATCCAGATGCGGTGGATGCTAGTGTATTTCTTCACAATTTTGTTTTCCACTGGGAAATATATATCAAAAAAGGCGACGGTAACTGTGAACTGACAAAAACAATAGTGAGACAGATGCTAAAGGTTAAAAATATTCATTAAATTCGGCACAGTTTCCAATAATCAATAGTTCCTACTTGAGTAGGGCCGATTTTTATTCAGGTTTGAATTGTATGCATACAGACAATGGATAAGCCGGCTGAAACACAAAGCACAGAGCTAAAATTAATGTTGTTCACAGCCACATTCAGAGACAGCTACAATGAAACCAAAGCAAACAGCGAAACCTCCCGTGATAAGACACACAACTAGTTTATCCATGTTCTCAGAGCGCATGTGATGGATGGCAGTGCGAGTTAATTATTCGGGGAAGAATGCGGCGGATGGCAATAGCTTCCAGGGGCTACTGAGTTACAATGAGCCAAAGCCGGACGTGCTTAGATCATTAGAAAAACTACATGATTTACCAAGATGTTTCCCACAGTAGATGCAGCAAGCTCAGCATGCCAGAGGACTGTGTGCCTGAGGAAACAACTTATTGCTCTTGCTCTAAGTCTAAAGGCACTAAGGCAATAAAGCAAATCTGATGACACTCAAATTGTTTTTTAATTCAAACCATTTGTTTAGACTAGGGATGCAAAACTGCCCCCATTAGCAGGTTATTGATTCATTATAAAACAGACATACATTTCTAGTGGGGGAACACTGCAGGTTCCCGGTATTCATTGTTTTTAAGCTATATTTCATATTATCCTAAGGTAAATTTACATTAATGCCTGGACCACACATATGAAATGTTGGTTGAACATACATTTTTTTAAACAAAACTAAGCAAGGTTCTCTCTGGAGTAGTTCTGGGCGATATGAGCGCAAATCAATATCACGATTAATTGTACATGTTACCATGATTATGATTAATGAACGATTGTTTTTGTATTTTTGACCCTCATAGGCTTGTTTGTTAAGAGCTGCTCAAGTCTCTTGGTCAGCCTCAGAGTTGTGGCAGATAGGGGCAGAATCACATGACTACAGATTGGTAGTTGTAGTGGTTTTAAAGGGACAGTACATGAACACACAGTGGGGACATAACAGAATAAAAATAATCAATATAATCAATATAGACAAGATTATGTCGATTAGAAGTTCTGAGTGTCCATTTCGATTAATTTTTTGATTAATTGCCCAGCCCTACTCTGGAGCTTTACGAATCCAATGCTACTAAAAAGGAAGCGTTGCAGACCAACAAGCACACAATATGATTGCAACCAGTCCTTATTTTCTCAATCTGCTGGGCTCAATAAATGACTGCGTGCGATGGCAAAATGGTGGGTACAGATTAGGCCAATCAAGAGACTTCATTACCACTCTCAAACAAAAGCGAGTGGTTCATGGTCCTCATGGTGTGTGCTGAGAACAGAAGCGGGGCAGGAGATAGACGGAGAGAGTGAGAGAGTGAGAGAGAGAGAGAGAGAGAGAGAGAGAGAGAGAGACACCCAGGCCTTCACCGTGGCCTCCAAGCCTGGCTGAACAGGGCATAAAAGAGGGCTTTTTCTCATGCTAATTTCGCTGCCATCGCGCCAAGTAGGGAAAACAAAGGCAGCAAAGAAAGCCTCTCCAAACACAGTAGGAATGCTCACAAAAAGAGAGCTAATGAGAGCGAGCGGCTTGCCACCGCAGAGTACTGGGGCACCTGAAGGGACTCGCCAAGACAGGAAGATAGACGGACAATGCCTGCATGGATGAATGAAGGTGTCGTTTAAAAGACTACCTGTCTGTATCCCTCTGAATGTGTAATGTATCACAGATAAGGCAGGCTTTCATTTTTTGATTGTATCCTGCATAATAAGAAAAAAAATACATAATATTCCATGAAAATGAAATCTTTTGTTGCTTTCCCAGCCTTCTTTGCATAAACATATTGCCTATATACAATATTCCAAATCCCTTAGAGAGAGAAAGATGTGAGATCATAGGCTTTTCCTGCTCTATGTAGAAACGTTCACGTCCAGAAAGGTGTCAGTGGTGTAACTGTGATGGTGCTGCCTCTTTGTACGCCTCCACAGAGCCTCGAGCTTCAAGGGTATAGTGAGGAAAATGTTCTGTTTGAGGCGTGCACTCACGTTTGTGCTGATGTCATCAACTTATGATGTGCCAGAAGTGAGTGAAAAAAAGAAACATCTGCGTTCTGAACTTACTCCACTGACCTCCATTCAGACAAAAAAACATTAACACATAAGAAGACCCCAGAGGACGAGGCTTATGGCTCTGCTATCTGCACTAAACACACACACACACACACACACACACACACAATCAGCACGCACGCATACACACACACACACACCACAAGGCCTCAGGGGTACCACCTGCTGTTTGTTACAAGAATTACAAGCTCCTGAGCAGATGCTGATTTCACAATGAACTCACACTTTAATAAAACTAACACAATCATCCTCACAGTTACAGGGGAAATAATTGCAAATGACTCCAACAAAACTCAGCCTGTGATCATTTAAGTCACAATTTAAACTTAATATATTACTACATTTAATATTTCCACATTTTCTTATTTCAGCCCATTCATCAGTACATTTCCCCTCACACTGAAGTTGTCAGCTGATGTTTAGAAAGTACATTAAAGTGTTGTTATTTAAAAATATAAGGCAAAACTGTAAATCGTTTTTGTTCTGAAAGGATATAGAAAGTTACAGCTATGTGCACAATGTCTCTTGACCGCAGAGGTCCACATACTCACTTCATTTGACCCCATATTCACCATGTTTTGTTGCTATCTAACACATCTGATTCAGCTCATGATCTCATTTACAAGCTCCTCAAGGTCTGGATCAAGTGTGTAGACCTGGGAAATACACAACAACCTCCAGCGCCTGAGGTCAACACGACTGGGATTGTTTAGCGTGTGTCGCTAAACACAGGAGAGTTTCCCAACTTGATCTGTAAAGGGAACTTATACAATTGTGAGGAAACGCTGTTCTCTCTGGTGTGTTTACATTCAGAAGCTCGGAGTCCTTAAATGTGGAAATGTATGTGTGTGGGGAAAAAAACACTACTCATCCATAAGCTTTAATTCCCTGTTTCAGCTACCACAGAAACCTGTTTGTAACTTGAGTTGTTTAGTCTTGTAGCACTTTTAGTTTGTGTTTACTTTCATGCAGTCAGCCATTCTCCAAATCTAGAGATAATTTCAACTTATAATATTACCCAGCTGTGGATGGAATACTACAATATCTCAGTTCATGCTTTTCGATATTAGGAGGTGTCTTCAACAAGGAGAGCACTTCAACAATTAACGCCTAGCAATTAACGCCTGTTTCCACGCTACTGATTGATAGATGGATAGATGGATGTTTCGATATGTACATAGTGTATTAGACCAGGGTTGAGACTCACTGCTCTATGTGCCCATACGTAATTACCTATAGTGTATTTATAAGAGCTCTATTTTGGCACATTGTGTGGAAAGGGAAATGCAGAAATCCCAAAAAAACATCCTTCTAATCTGAAATGACATATTTAACTGGTCTGTCTTTTATGACATCTGCTTTATTTTCAAAATATTACAAACTAAAACTGACACTTTGTATTTGCCAATAATCATAAACAAATTTGCAGTCCTCTCTGAAACATGCTGATTTTCCATTTAAAAAAACCTGATCTGGGCACCTAACCTTCTATCTCATGAGGCTTAAGCTTTCAAGAACAGCCTCGAGTTCCTTTAGCCAATCAGAGCTGATGCTAATGAATATGTATAAGTGAACGTGTAACACATTCTCAAACCAGTGTGTGCAGTGCAACAGAAGCAGAAAGCCTAGAAAGACACAAAAGGCACATTTTAACATATAAAAAGCCAAGTGTGTTTATAAAGCCACAAGGGGGGCTTTAAACAAAAAAAAAAAAAATAGATAAAAGTGAAACAGAGGTATGTAAGTCCTCAGTGGAGAATAGTAACAGTGCTAAATTTCATTCATCTCTTTTCCCAAAATCACCAGCCACAGCTCCATTCACTGCTGCAACTAAAAATAAATAGGACTTAAGAGTTTTGCGTTGCTGGAATAAAATGCTACAAGATTTGTGCTGTTGATAAAGTAAGTGGAAAAAACACTCCACTGAAATTGAAATATAGTTGTGTAGTATGTGCTAGAAGACACATCATGCTCAAAATAGGCAGTCAACAACAGGTCGACAGAAACAGTCTCAGACAGATTCAGACAGCAAGGGTTTCTTACATCATAAACCCAAAGAACCAATCAGAACCAATCAGGGTTCTAATTGATTCCTGGAGGAGGATTTTAAAGAAATATTTTTTTAATCTCCCAGCCCACAGTAGTCATTAAAATCTCATGAGTCCCCCATTTATATACTATTTCACAACAACGTACATTTTTAGTATCCCCCAAATGTTACCTCAACACATTCATGTAGCATTTCAATAAAGTAAAATATTCAGCTTGAATTTGCATTTTTCAAAGTTTTCTAAAGGAAAACAAATTGTTTGTTGCACATTTCTTTGTCCTTAATTATAGCTACTTGACTGATCAGGTCAGTTTATTTGAAAGCAGAAAACTGGTCTTTATAACAGACTGGATATTAATTATTCATAGGGGAGTGTCTTTACTGAACATGATTACTCATTATAAATCACAGTCTGAGTATTCGATCATTCTATCAATGCCATAAGTGTTAGCTTAGTAATATTAAAAAATGTAAATAAATAAATAAATGCGGGAGGCATTTTAGCTTCGACTCGTAACTAATATTTTCTAAATGTTTATAAATGTCAGTTTTCTAAGATTCCATGTTGAAATGTATACATTAAAGTATCCGTTTTAAGAGTAACAAGGGCACTACAGCCGGCGAATAGCCCACAGCTCACCGCCGCAGTCAGGCGACCATCTCTACGGCGTTTTAAAAAGCATCCGTTAGTCATTTAAAAAATAACCGTTAACGTGATTACACCGAAAAGCAGAGCACGAGCGGAGGGGGGATGAAGACGCTCCTTCTGGGAAATATCACAGGCTTCACAAATGTAATTAAGACGTGTTTCTCGTAGTAGGGGTCACAAATCTCACAAAAAGCAGGTTATATTTAGAGAACCGTGGACTAGTTGTTGACTAAAGAGGAAAGGAGTTCCTCATCTCGCGTTGTTCATTCACAGTAAGTCCACTCTGCTTGTTTTACAGTAAAGACGACTGTAAGTAAGACTTTGTGTGTTTTAATCGCTCTAAGCCGATACTCTGTGAATCTAATGACATTACACTCATCACTACAGCCCTCTCTAACCGCTTAAACGTAATCATTTTACAGTCCGCAGAAATAGCCCGTTAAACATGAAGGAGATACACCGGGTCACTACGAGAGAAGGCAGCATCTTGACCGAGACGGACTTACTCCATCAAAAGTGAAGGGAGCTCCCCTTCAGTTCACAGAAAAGCGTTCAAAACACAGCGTGGGAGAACGACGCCGGTTCTAAATCCTACCTTCATTATCCGGATAATTTCTCAAGGCCTGGCAGAAGACTATAGTGTGAAGAAGGAGCAGAAAAAGCCGAAGCGGAGAGTAAATCCCGGACAGAGCCATTTTCCCAGCGCCCGCATCACTGTGCACAAACTTGACTTGTGAGCGGAGCGGGAGCGCGCACGAGGGAAAGAAGGAGGATCCAGCGGGAGCGTGCGCTGTCAATCAGAGCGAGCGTGCGCGCGCGTGCGCGAGTAAATGAGAGCGGGAGTAGACGGCTGTGGGAATTTTGAAAGAATAATATATTTACAATGAATAATATTTAAGAAGATTATTTATAAACAGTGGCACAAAAACTGAAGTAAACCTGGGGTAAAATAGTGTGTTTATAAAGAAAAATAGACAGAAAAAAATATAGCTCAAATATCAACAATAAAAACTCAAAATCTCGTATAGAACTCGTATAGAGACCTCTTTATTTATCATTCTTTACCATTTAGTCCAGTTAGATTAAACCTTATTTGCTCTTTATCTTCATTTAACCGTGAAGATTTGTTTATATAATGTAAAAATCATAGAATAGTGAGCAGTTGATAAATCAGCTTCAGAGTGTGTAAAGGACACCTACCAGTGCCTAATTGTTATATAGCCTGAAGCAGGCCTTAATATTGCAGATATTTCTGTTCTGACCCTAATTACAAAGGGTCTATGGCTTTTTCTGAAGGTAGAATGATGTTACTGTGTGGTGTGAATATGCTCCAAAGGTATATGAGTTAAACACTGTATTACTGAGATGTAGATGCATTTTCTACACTAGAATGCACTCGTTTTATATTCGGATTGAACTGTGGGCAACGTTGATGAAAGAGAGCCACTGTGTGATTCGAGGGGTCCTAACTAGAATGTGGAATAGAGAACTAAAATTGGAGAGAAGCTTATGTAAATTCGTCCCATCCAAAAATGCCTGCCCTGGCCCCTATTACTGTCTGTTCACACATTGGCACCATGTGTGTGTGTGTGTGTGTGTGTGTATAGAATTTGCTGATGAGTCTTAGACCTAGGATCGCTGACCCATCCGCCTCACAGTTCACTTTGCTTATATAAATAATGCACAGTGTTTCTGCACCACCGCTGGCAGTGCCTTATACGTCACTCCTTGTCAAGTGCAATCAGTTACGCACAATAACTCACAATGTGTTGGAAACTGGTCCGTCAATCACTGCTCCTCCTTACACTGTAAAGTCTCCAATATATGTGACAGAATTTGTGATCCAACAAAACAGACAGCATCGCCATCACACAGGTTTGTTAATCCCCCAGTGACAGTGTGTGTTGTGCTGGTGAGTGAATCTACGTCACTGCTGAACTAAAAATAGCCCACCAACCAAAAATATCCAGCCAACAGTGTCCTGTGGGCATCACCTTGATGACAAACAACACAACCTGTGCAGAAACATATGAGCTAGTGTCTCTGACTTTATGTGCAAGGTGGACCTGTGAGGTAGGTGTGTTTAACAGAGTGCACAATGAGTTGACACAGTGTTTAAAAACTCAAGTAGCCCTGCTGTGTCTGATCCATTCATAGCAAATAACACACGCTAACACAGCACCACACGTCAGTGTCACTGCAGCTCTGAGAATCATCCACCACCCAAACCATACCTGCTCTGTGGTGGTCTTATGAGGGTCCTGACCATCGAAGGACAGGGTGAAAGAGGCCTAATGAAGTATGCAGAGCAACTGTTGGACAACAGTCTGTAATTGTAGGAATGCAGAAAGTAATTGAATGTAGAAAGTTATTGAAGTAAGATTTTACCTAATTTTTTAGTGTGAGTGTGGGTCCCCTGATGAAAACATGAGTAGCCCACAGTGTGTTTAGGATTCCTATAGTTAATTAAAGATGGTGTTTTCTTGCATGGCGTGAATTTTCTATTTATTTATTAGTATGATTATTTTGTTCCAGGCTAAGAAAGGCTTCCCTGAACCCCACTACATCCAGCTGCCTCCAACATCACTGCACAGCATAGCAAATGAGGCATAGCTTCGGAAATAGCCTTGAAAAGTCACTTTTAGTGCTGTGGTCATCTCCAGGTCACGGGCAGGAAGCCATCCCTCAGGTGCGAGTAGACAACCCAAACTAACACAACGAGCGTCTGTTGCCCCGACCCTGTGCTCTGGTATTTAGAGATGAAGGTCAAATCAATATCCTACTGCTCCTGGTTCCAAAAAAAAAAAAAACTGCCACTGTTTGTTTCTGCTGACCGCCAGTCCAATCCCTCCACACTGGGGCCCTTATAAGCCCCTGTCACTGAATAAAGCAAACCAGAAAAATCACATCACGTGTTGTGTGTCAGAGCATGGTAGTGAGGAATGAGATGTCTCTACTGTATAATCCCCCTCCAACACTCCAACAATGTCTGACAGACTATCACACACACACACTGCCCAGGGGTGTGTGTGTGCATGAAGAAGGGGGGGGGGGGTGTTTATGATAGCCAGAAAAAAAAAACCCTCAATACTGCACAACTGAAAAATATATGCTCTCTCTCTCACTCTCACTCACTTCTTTTTTTTCTATTCACTCTCTTTCTCAAGCTTTCTCAAACTCACTTTCTCTCTCTCTCTGATCTTTCACTCTGTCTATATTTCAGTCTCTCTCTCTCTCTCTCTTTCTCTCTCTCTCTCTCTCTCTCTCTCTCTCTCTCTCTCTCGCAGTGAAAGACAGGACAGAAGGCGAGGGTGAGGGGGCACAGAGGAAGCACGGCTGATTTCAATAAGAGTTAATGAACCATAGATAGCTGCATTTCCATGCTGGATAAGGAGCATGCGCTTCACTAACAAAGCAATGGAAAATGTGCTCAGATTCTGTTTGTATAAGTGTGGTGTGTGTGTGTGTGTGTGTGTGTGTGTGTGTGTGAGAGAGAGAGAGAGAAAGAGATGTTCTCAGATATATATTAGGTGCCTTTAGTATTTTAAATGACCTCTTTAACCCTTGATGGACTGCACGCTCCACCAGGCCTGGGTACCTGGCTTCTTCTGCAGCTGTTGCTCCAAGTCCATTGACTGTGCATCATCTGTCTCGCTGCGCTACTTGGCAACCCACCGCTGCTATTACCTCACTGTATTAATCAGCGCGGGGAGGACATGGCATCTGCATGCATGACCTGATGAATGCAGCGGTGGGGCAAAAGCGAGCATATCCAGAGCTTTGCCCTCATTAAAGAGGCAGCCAGTCTCCGACAGCCATAACAAGGCTGACAAATACTTGGCAACCTTCAAGCCAAAGCCTCCCCAGTGCTCAATGCTCAATGTTCCCAGTTCCAGCCTAATAAGCGGAGGAGCTCCCGGGGCCTAAATCATGTAGGATGCCCTTCCATATTCTACTCTAAGTTTTGGAATAACTCTTCATATCATTAATTTTATTTAAGATCATATATGATATATATTCTATATAAATTCCAAAAAAAGTACGACTTCATCTAACAATAGGTAGGACTATTTCATAAATCATTAAAATCCTTCATAAATACATGGAATGAAATGAAAATAACATATATTAGTCATCATTTCTTCTTGAATAGAGTTACCATTGTGACAGAAGATGTTTTATTAAACTATATTTGTAATATCCAGTTCAGGGTCGCGGGGGGTCCAGAGCCTACCTGGAATCATTAGGCACAAGGCGGGAACACACCCTGGAGGGGGTGCCAGTCCTTCACAGGGCAACACACACTCACACACTTTTGAGTCGACCATCCACCTACCAACATGTGTTTTTGGACCGTGGGAGGAAATCGGAGCACCCAGAGGAAACCCACGCAGACACAGGGAAAACACACCACACTCCTCACAGACAGTCACCCGGAGGAAACCCACGCAGACACAGAGAGAACACACCACACTCCTCACAGACACTCACCCAGAGCAGGAATCAAACCTCCAGGTCCCTGGAGCTGTGTGACTGTGACACCTGCTGCACCAAATATTTAATATATTTTGCAAGCAATAATAAGTAAAACCATATGGTAAAATACCACTGCAAACATTTCATTAAAGATATTTCAATATAATCTTTGCAATATTTTACAAACAGTCAAACATACTCCGGTCTCAGAGCCTAACCAGAATCTTCAGACACACTGGATGAGGCACCAGTTAATCACAGGGCATCACACACTCACCCAGTCATAAATACACTAATAACAATTTATACTGTAGATGCATCTAAAACTTGTCATTTTCTCACAAGCTCAAAAAAAGCTAATTATTTGATGCGTGGGGTGGCATCATTATAATAACTTGATCTGTTTATCTGAAATAATTATGGTGTTACGTCCCTGAAAAACATGATTCCAAAATTTCTGAATGATTACTCCAGCTTCTAAACTTGCAGGTGTCTAGCCATGGGGATTGAAGGTGGGGAATAAGGCCTTGCCAAGTCTGAGTATAAGTGTGAAGCTGAAGTGTGTAGTAGGAGTACTTAAGAAAGGAAAATTCAGCTGTATGGGTTGCCATGGCCTAATTGCGTTTTAACCGAGTCTGGTGACAGTTTCCAAGAAGTCTTTATCCTCCTCCACACTCCGTTTCTTGGACTGGGTCTCACTTTTGCAATGAAAATTCACAACACTCCTGGCAAGCCATGGAGGGAGAAACATAGTAAGTCTGGAGGCAGTTGGAGGTATTATGCAGGTTTAGGAGCATTGAGCTGGTTGCTCCATCAGCCAGAAGTAAATATGCCTTAGAAGTATATAACAAGTATTCGGGCCTCACTTTCCTGTAGATGCCAAAAAAGGGCTCTTTGCCTTCTTTAAAAAATCATGAAGCAAGGCAATTATTAAAGTTTAGTGAACCTTCAGTGAGCCCCGAGAAGGACTTGCACCCCCTCCATGGTGTGTTCCCGCTTTGCGCCCAGTTATTCCGGGTAGGCTCCGGACCCACCGCGACCCTGCACCGAAGAAGCATTTACAGTCATTGTCTGTAACCGCTTATCCAGTTCAGGGTCGCAGTAGGTCCAGAGGCAAGGCAGGAACACACCCTGGAGGGGGCACCAGTCCTTCACAGGGCGACACACACTCAAACATTCACTCAGACACTCACACCTATGGGCACTTTATAGTTGCTAATCCACCTACCAACTTGTGTTTGTCTGGACCTTGGGAGGAAACCGGAGCACCCGAAGGAAACTCACGTGGACACAGGGAGAACACACCACACTCCTCACAGACAGTCACTCGGAGCGGGAATCGAACCCACAACCTCCAGGTCACTGGAGCTGTGTGAAAGCGACACCTACCTGTTACGCCACCTTGCCACCCACGGGGGGGGGCATGTGATAAATAAATCACCTGATCAATATATGTGCATGTTAATATAGAAATCGGAAGCCTACCAACACACAAACTGTGAAACAAGACCCCCCCAGTCAGTTTTTGTGCTCTGTATAAGTCAGAAAACAACTGATTCAATGAGCTGTAAAGTAAAGTGTGGAGATTTTAGGATTGCACCACCCCCTAGACTGAGTATGTCCAATCGCAGCACTGGACCCATGTTTATGTGAGAGTGCAAAGAAAGGGGTTAAACCATGGAAGACAAACAAAACAGTGAAAATGCAAGCTTCCTCCTCTTGCTTCTTGTGCACTTGGGGGTAGGGTGAGCAGTAGCTCATTTTCATTTAAAGGAACGGCCACTGAAACCAGTCATTCGGAACAGGGCCGCTTACACATGGGGAGAATGGTGTTGTGTTGTTTGATCCTTGTGGTTTTTTGAACAACACTTTTTTAACGTTTTTTTTTTTTTTTAAGAAAACAGGGACCTACATGCGTGCAAGTGGTAGATATGTCTCTTTGTAAGTGTTCAACTGTACAATCAAATCTTAATAATGCTGCTAACTTCACATGTAACTGCAGTATCTTTTAGTTGAAAAACAAAAGAAATGCCCCGTTTCCCCTCAACCAGACTCTCACTCATGCTTCAGCTTTGCTTGGTTTAGCTCATGCTGGACTACAAGCTCTGAACATTCCTCTCTGGCTAATGACCCAGTGCGGGTCGCAGAGCAGGAGCTTAGCGCATGTTCACAACATCTTTATCGCTTTGGGAAAATAAAGGCCTTGCTCTTCAGTAAGCTGTGTCAGACAGATAGAAACAACCCACCCCTCCTCCCTCTTTTTCCCCTCTATTTTATCCTTCCTCTGCACCAGACGCTTTTGAGGAGCAGCACAAAACGGAACAAAACCGCAGCGAGTCCATTGTGAGCCGACGGAGGGCTGAGCACTGCTGGATTGACGGGATCTCAGGCCCCGCCTCCCAGAGGTGAACAGGAGTGTGGGAAGAGCCTGTCGGACAATGGCTATCACCGGGAGGGGAGGAGGGGAGCAGGCCCCTGGCCCCGGCTCTGTGGCAGACAGGCCAAGGCTTTCATTCTCCACGGAGAACCCCAGGGGTCAGCACAGGGGCCCTGCAGCACCCCGGCTCTGGAGAGTGGCACGGCCTTGGCTTAACCCCACACAGATGGCTCCGTTCTGCCACTCAGAGATGCTTAGCTCTAGATGTGGACGGTTAAAGCCTCAGCAGCAGCCAAGTTCAATACACAACTGCTGCTTGTTGTGCCGTGGGTAACAATGCAGAAGAGCAGGGTTCGACTCCCAACTCGGACCTGCACCCTATTGGCAAGGCACCTAATAGTACATTCACCTACGTTTATGACATGGTTAAACTGTAAGTCAGTCTGGATTAGAGCATCTATATGCAAACACACACACATAAGTTATTTTTGCACACACTAGGGGCAGTCAGCACGCATGCAAACAAACCCACTGTTGGGGTCAGGTGTCTTGCTCAATGGCATCTTAGCCATGGATGTTAAGGGAGGAGAAAGTGTTATTCCTTATCTACAACCACCCACCTTCTAGTCCCAAGTCCACACCTCTATATTTTAGACCATGGCTGCCCCCAGTAAAAGATATTTTTTTACTCAAGAGTCAAGAAAATCAAGTTGTTTTTCCCCCTTTCATGTTTCATTTCAGCCCAGTCTGCTTAATCTTATTTGAAATCATGAGCCGTCATGGTTTTTAAGTGTTGTCAAGTTGCAACAGGGAGAAAGACAAAGTCTCTGCAAGACATCACTCCACAACTAAATATTGTTTTCATTTTCTTCTCTCCAAAGTCCACCCTCCAACTGCTTGGTTACACAATCCACCATCTCTTTTTTTTCTCTCTTTTCCTTAAACACAGAAAGTCTGACTCATACCCGTCACACAGACAACGAACAATGCTCTTTATATATACTTCTATGAATTCTAGGTGTAAGGTAAGTCAAGTTTAATACAGAAAATAACAGTTTATATTAACTGGTCACATGACTAGAAAACTGAATCTGATTGTTTTGGCAAGAAAGTGGAAAGAGGGAAATTTAAAAATAAGTGCTAAGCTTTTGAAATTTTGTTGGGCACTGCACAGCAGACAGCATTCATTCACTGTCTGTAACTGCTTATCCAGTTCAGGGTCGCGGTGAGTCCTGAGCCTACCTGGAATCATTGGGCACAAGGCAGGAACACACCATGGAGGGGGCGCCTGTCCTTTATAGGGCAACACACACACACACGCATCCAGGCACGCACGCACACACACACACACACACACACACAAACACATTCAATAACACACTCACACCTACGGACACCTTTGAGTCGCCAATCCACCTACCAACGTGTGTCTTTGGACCATGGGAGGAAACCGGAGCACCTGGAGGAATCCCACGCATATACAGGGAGAACAGACCACACTCCTCACAGACAGTCACCGGAGGAAACCCATGCAGACACAGGGAGAACACACCACACTCCTCACAGACAGTCACCCGGAGGAAACCCACGCAGACACAGGGAGAACACACCACACTCCTCACAGACAGTCACCCGGAGGAAACCCACACAGACACAGGGAGAACACACCACACTCCTCACAGACAGTCACCCGGAGGAAACCCACACAGACACAGGGAGAACACACCACACTCCCCACAGACAGTCACCCAGAGGAAATCCACGTAGACACAGGGAGAACACCCCACACTCCTCACAGACAGTCACCGGAGGAAACCCATGCAGACACAGGGAGAACACACCACACTCCTCACAGACAGTCACCCGGAGGAAATCCACGTAGACACAGGGAGAACACCCCACACTCCTCACAGACAGTCACCTGGAGGAAACCCACGCAGACACGGGGAGAACACACCACACTCCTCACAGACAGTCACTCGGAGGAAACCCACGCAGACACAGGGAGAACACCCCACACTCCTCACAGACAGTCACCCGGAGGAAACCCACGCAGACACAGGGAGAACACCCCACACTCCTCACAGACAGTCACCCGAAGGAAACCCACGCAGACACAGGGAGAACACCCCACACTCCTCACATACAGTCACCCGGAGGAAACCCACGCAGACACAGGGAGAACACCCCACACTCCTCACAGACAGTCACCCGGAGGAAACCCAAGGAAAAAGTGCATCTGCATTGATTCATTTTGTTCTTGGGGATAATATTGTTTCCAAAATATGAGTTTTGGTTAAGACGATTTATGTTTTTCTTAATAAAATGACAATTATCACAAAATGAGTGGGAGAATGCAGAATTTTGAATTATAATTATATGTTACACAAAAAATGCTTTATAGCTTATCTGTTTATGTAATATTCACACACACACACACACACACTGTCAAAGTTCTACCACTGACTGCTCAGTGAGCCCTTAGGCAAGTCTTCATCACAATCCACATCTCATTCTCTCTTTGTCTTCTCTTCAGATGCAAAACTTCAGCTTCATATACGATGCCACCCAAGCACGAAGAACTGTCAAAGAACTCTTTCCCCTGCATCGCACTTTCTACTGGAATGCTCAGAAGGCATGGAACATTGTCTACAGAGAGTACCGAAGAAAATAAAATTGTGGTCCCTCTTGCACAGTTATATAAGTGATCTGGCACCCAGGTCTGCCATGTTTGAAATCACAGGGATGCGACAAAAAGGAGCCCCGCAGAGACTCTCCTTTCCGAGGCATGGAAATGAAACAAAACAGATCAATCCCTGGTGCTCCTACCCAGCTAGGTCTTTATAATTACTCGAAATCCCATTACCAAACAGCTGCTCAGCCTAATCGAATCAATATCTAGTGATCAGATATCATGCACATTCCCTGAGTATTGGCAGACAGGAGCAGGGGGGCATGCTGTTGTGGTGATAAAGCAAATCCCAGCATAGCATCTACTTAACTGGGTCAATATGCAGAGCTTCCCTGCGAATCCTTATAAATATGATAATTGCGTTACTCTAGGACTCGCAGAAGCAATCCAAGAAAGATCCAGAGTGAAAATCAGGGATTTTCAAGCTGTTTATGCTTGTTTTTATGGAAAGCTTGGCTGTTGCTGATGTGACAGGCATTAATACTGCGAGTTACAGACAAACATTTATAAGTTTATGCTGTGACTATTATTCCATATTGCAACTGTGATACGTCTTGTGACATTTTCTTGAACTGATGATGTGACCTGAGATCTAAAGATTATTTGCATTCAATTGATTCGAAATGCAATGGTAAAAATATGCCCAAAAAATCAAGGTCACTCAAAGTTGGCCAGAATGCAGATTTACAGGGTTTTAGGATGTAGCTGTTAAAATCTTCTCGTACATAATGAGACAACCACCCTCAAGAGTCTAATACTCATCAGAACACAAATCAAAAAAAGAACAGAGCTTGATTCCCAGGCTAGCAGCAGAGCTCTGCCAGTCTGCAGTGATATCAGAGGAGTGCTGGGGACTTTAGTTCAACTTAGAGCACCATACGCCTTCAGAAGCATTCGACAATCAAATATTATCATCCTCTCCTACCTCTCCTGTGATATCAGGTTGAATTCAGCTTCATTGTTAGCAGCTTTTGGTTTGACTATTCCAGTTCCACCTTAAATGTTTCAGTGGTATCAGACACCAGAATATAATTACGTTGGAACTGGACGATTACTAGCTAATTAATAAAATATCAACATACTACTAGCAATGCTTTACGCTTGTTATGAAGTTAAGGGTAATAATACATTAAAATTAAATGAAAGGATGTCCTTCCACTCTTGTCTCTTGTCGCTTGTAAAACTTTATTCCATTATTTTGAATGAAAAAACTAATCCCAGATTTTCATAAACGGTTGAGACATGACCTCACTTGCCAAAACAGAATTTTTTCCAGTGTGCACAATCTCTCCAGAGGTTTCCCAGTTTATATTTGGCAGCACACACAAGGATTAACTCTTTCCTTTAACACAGTGTGCTCTGACCCTCCGTACTCATTCCTAACCTCATGGGAGCTGAAGGCGAGTGCTTTAGCTTTAGCACACACTATTAACACCTCCTGTTTCCAAACGATGTGTCTGTTTGTCTACAATCCGGGTCAAAGCTCTGATCCCTGACCCGCCATCCGCGGCCTAATCTGGGAAACACAGCCAGACCCTTTGCCCCCTGCACAACGCCAGGCCCCCTGTGACCCTAGTTAACCCTTTAGCTTTAAAACGCTGAAATCCCTAAAGCAAACTTCCAAGCTACTATCTTCAGCCCACAGCTGCACAGACACTTAATTCAAGGCCCAGGGACCAGGGAGTGATAAAGAAGAATCAGACATGAGGACGCAATCAATGTCCCTAATGAATCGACTTCAGAGGTTATGACACATTTCGCTCTAGTGAGGAATTACAGTAATACAAGACCTGATGAAATCACCCCTTAGAACGTTTAAGAGGCACCAGGCACCAGTCGAGTAGGTATGCAGTTGTGGGCAAACCTTTGGACACTCAAACATCATGTTAAATTGTTAAATTTTCCCCAAGAAATAAACGTAAATATGGCATTTACTTTATAAATTAACACAGAATTTCTGTTTATTTTCCTATTTTAATATGAAGGTTTTTTTTTGTGCAGTTCAGGAAATAAAGAATGACTGTGCAGAAGTATGTTCACTTATTTTCAATTAAATTGTATTATTTTATGCATTATTTTATTTTATATTATTATTATATTAAAATGGCCTTTTATCTACACTCACTGTCCAGTTTATTAGCTCCACCAAATCAATATATCAAACATATCAGCTGACCATACACTAGCACTTTGTACTTTTACAATTGCAAACCGTCGTCCATCTGTTGCACTGCTGCGTCTGACCCATTCATACCAGTACAACACAAAACAACACTGCACCACCACATTAGTGCCACTGCAGTGCTCAGAATGATCCACCACCCAGGTAATAACTACTCTGTGCTTGTTGTGTAGGAGTCCTGATCATTGAAGATTCAGAACAAGAGATGGACTACAGTCTGTGATCGTAGCATTAATTCTACAAAGTGCATGGACCTGTTAAAATAGACACTGGGTGTGGAAACAAGGAGGTGGCTTTAATGCTATGGCTGACCGGTCTCCGTCTCATGTACTTATAATAATCCCAGCCACCCTGTCTTGAAAATTAAGACCTTATTAATTATTCATTAAGTTTACATTGAAATTCCCCTCTGGTCATCTATTAAAGCTTTAAAAACTCGTATCCATTTATCAAAATGACAGGTTTAGATGCTTTAAAAGTGGCTTAGCCGTAGTAACTCTACACCTTCACCTACTTTCAGGACCTCTATCTCCACTTAACCCTCTGCCACTCACCAGCAGTAGCAAGCTGATTGGATAAGTTCCAGGATTATGATGTAAGAAACCCTGCCAGTCAAAGAGGAAATGCTCAGCCGTGATGCTGTTTATTTATTTATTTATTTTATTTATTTATTTATATAATTTTTTTCAGGCATGGTACATATTGTAAGCAAAAAGAGACTGGTCTCAAGATGAAAATATTTTAATAAAAGACCCAGGATTTGTAAATTGTGTAAGGATATGATGTATATATCTGGCAACCCTGTGTTGGAAAACGTTTCCTAAATGTAACCCTAAACCTAACCTTCAAATTAACCTGAAAACCTAACCACAAATTCCATAACGTTAGAAAAGCAGAGTGTTGTGTTTAAGTAATGCT
The DNA here is from genome assembly GCF_029633855.1 of Hoplias malabaricus. Taxonomy (NCBI): domain Eukaryota; kingdom Metazoa; phylum Chordata; class Actinopteri; order Characiformes; family Erythrinidae; genus Hoplias; species Hoplias malabaricus. The sequence goes on from NC_089800.1 coordinate 14,455,168, forward strand.
ATCGCTAACAGAAATCTCTGTATTTTTTGTAGCTCTTCTTTGGGTACACACCAGAGGTTTTGGGGTTATGTCGTGAAATAGTGCCACCAGTGGATGGGGGCTCCCTTAGTGAACGTACAGTAGCTACGAATTATGACGAAGAAAAGTCTCCTCAATGTACAAAAGACAATGTTTTAATAGGTATGGTCTTTCATTAGCATATGTATGTTTTGATAGAACATGATACCAGGCTGGACCTGCATCACACAAGGTCAGCTAACTTGGTTATGACTAGAGGGGGTCTTTAAGGGTTAATTAGGTTTTTAATGTAAGAGTTGTAAAAGTAAAGTAACACATGGGTCCTTTCAGACTTGGCTCTGTATATGGATATCTCACAAAGTGAGTTTCAGACTGATCTTCTGAGTAAATTGGAGCAACAAATAGCTCAGTGTTATATCACTGACAAAAATAAGCATCTGTCCTCGCAACTGCAGTAGCAAAATCCTTCTTATCCTTTACTGGAAGTGAAGGACCATTTAGGGGCATTTCTATTGGTCCATCATCTACTTTGTAAAGAGGAGCTGATATGTTGAGAGTAGCAAATATTCCAGCCTGGACTCAGACGCCTCTGAGTCCCCATGAGCTACACCTCATTGACCCCTGCTTCACAGAGACTGAGCCACAGAGGATGATAGAGCTGCTTCATTCTCCTTATTGCCGTGGCCTATATGAAAGGTCTCTGTATTGATCTGTGTGAGATAGTGGATATACATAACGTGCAAAAATAACAGCGTCCTTTAGTGGCTTAAGGAGGCTTAGAAAAGACTGAGTGATGAGAGGATATTATTAAATACATAATGCTGCTCAAATATTTGCTACTCTTCAGATAAGGCTTCACATTAGAATATGAATGGTGTTTGCTACACAATGTGAAGCCAAATTCTGTCCTCACTTCTCCAATTAATTTCGCTTGTACTGGATCAGAGCCTCTGTCAGGCTCAGCACTGCAGAAATTGCAATATGTAACTTTTGGAGGAAGGTAGGAAACCACCCCCTGCCCCTTCCTTACCTCTCCCCTTTGACTTCAGGACAGTGCTGTAAAAGTGTACTACAAACTGCAGCTGTAGAGGGAGCTCTACACCAAGTGTTACTTTAAAGCATCTCAGATCACTAACTATAAGGTGTAAGCAAATTATAAGGAGTGTCTACATATTTATTTTCATTTACGGTATAAAATGAAAATAAAATACAGTTTGATTGAAACAAATGGGAGCTGTGAGGTACTTGCTGTCCAAACTGTTGCTACTGAAAATGGACCATTCTCCTCTCTCTCTCTGTGTGTGTGTGTGTGTGTGTGTGTGTGTGTGTGTCTATGTGTTGCAAGAAGGACAAGAGGGCTCTGAATGTAATCTCCTGATGGTACAGTGCCTCACATCGATCCGCTCCACAGCTGGCGGCTCCACTGCCGCCCCCTGGCAGAGTGAGAGGAGAAGGGGGGCAGCAGGTGTGTTTTCCACAGCGTTTTACACTCGGTGATGAGAGCGCAGTGAGGCAGCAGCCATCTAATTTCAACCTGTCTTCCTCCAGCATCCTCCTCCATCCTCACCCAATACATGCCTGGAACCACATCACACACACACACACCTGGAAGACACATACACACTTTGTAGTTGTAAATACACAAATTTCCTTAACACACTCTTTAAAATTGTATTCAACAAGGATAATTAATAATAACTTAAAGTGAAGCATCTTGAATATTTTAAGTGATAAGAACTTATTAGTCAATGAATTCTATCAAGGAAAGTAACGCTGCAAACATACGTTCATCGATTTGTTCTGTTCTTGTGGATAATAATGTATCCAAAAGTGTGTGTGAGAGTTAGTTCAGATGATGTAAACATTGTGAGTTCAATGTTAGTAAGTGTAGCGTATTTATACTTAATTAATTTGTTTAATTTTATTCCACAATTCCAAAAAAAGAATGCAATTATTTACAAATCTCATAGACCCATATTTTATTCTAAAAGAAACAGCTGGAGGAGCAATTGACCTTGCTGCTTATGAGATAATATTCATTCATTTATTCATTCATTCATTATCTGTAAGCGCTTATCCAGTTCAGGGTCACAGTGGGTCCAGAGCCTGGAATCATTGGGCGCAAGGCGGGAAAACACCCTGGAGGGGGCGGCAGTCCTTCACAGGGCAACACAGACACACACTCACACCTACGGACACTTTTGAGACTCCAATCCACCTACCAACGTGTGTTTTTTGGACCGTGGGAGGAAACCGGAGCACCCAGAGGAAACCCACGCAGACACAGGGAGAACACAACACACTCCTCACAGACAGTCACCCGGAGCGGGAATCGAACACACAACCTCCAGGTCCCTGGAGCTGTGTGACTGTGACACTACCTGCTGTGCCACAGTGCTGCCCCTTATAAGTTAATATTTTTCATGAAATTATGAACTTGTGAATTATTGTGAATAAAAACAGATTTGCAGATCATTGCATCCTTTATTCATTTTACATTTATTTACATTTTCCACAGCTTCCCAATTTCTGGGGAATTGTACTATCCAGCAGTTACCATAAAATGCCCACAGCATCTGCCTAATTCCAAGTGTCAGCTAGTGGGGTTTAAAACCACAGCAGCACTGGGCTGGAACTGTGTTTTCTCTGCTGCTCTGATGGAGCAGCCGCATCCAAACCCTCGATGAGTTGGAGTAGTGTTTGTGATACAAAACTAAACATCCAACATCCGTACCTGACTTCGTTAATGTGTGTATGGCCATCAGATCCTTACAGAAGTCCTCCAACATCTGAAGCGTTCTCAGAAGTCTAGAGGCTGTTACTGCAGCAAATGCAGACAAACGTCTTAATGCAGAAAACCCGCAGGATGAGCAAGTGTCCACAGTCTTTTGGATGTTTAGTGTATGATGAAACTGAGAAGGGACGAAGGAAACAATGGAATGTGTAAGACAGCGTATTCATTGTGAAACACACCACAGGAACCAGCACTGAAAGTTGTCTTGTGTGGTAATTTCCTGTTCTAATTGGGTCAGCATCTTTGGAAATGCTCAAGAAACCATAGCCGGGCATGGTAGCAATATAGGCAACCAACAGAGGGCGCTCTACTAAACCTCCCCTGCCATACAATGACCAGGCAAACGTTTTCAAATGACCTTGTTGTCCATTTGATCAGTTCCAATGTTCGTGCACTAGTCCATCTGTTGCGTTGCATACTTTGTTAGCCCCCATTCACTCCATTCTTTAATGTTCAAGACCCCCCCAAAACACCACAGAGTAGGTAGGGTTTGGCGGGTGGATCATTCTCAGCACTCCAGGTACACTGCTGTAGTGGTTGTGTGTTAGTGTGTGGACAGGGAACACACACACAGACACACACATCCCACACTAGTAATTAGAGGCTGTGAATATGCGCTCACCTAATTTCATCTCAAACAATTAGGCCATAGATGCTCTGAATATACCCCACTAGCTTTAGCTTTTATGCTTGGCGTTGTTCATGGCGATCTAAGGCTCATTTCTAGATCCAGTGCTTTTTCTTTGGAGACTGGAGAAAATACCTGTGTCAGTTAAGAGCGCAGAAATTGCTCATTTCAAGGGGTGTTTAAAAAGATGTTGTGTTAACAAAGTGTAAATTTGCTCACTACTCAAATATGCAGCAAAGAAACAGCGAGGAAGGTGCAGTGTACAGAATAATATCATCGCTGTGCAAGCCTTGAATATCTAAATCTATGGAAGTATAACAGAACAAAGAGGGACATTTTCAATTCTCACACTCCATGACTGAGCCGCTGTGATAAAATGTAATAACACTATTAATATTCCAGAAAAAGCACAGTGCAGCATATTAACGTCAGGCCTAAATAGTGAAACACCAATAGCAGAGTTCAGTCAATGAGTGTTACTTGCTCTTACCGCCTGCCTTTTTTTTTTTTCACTGCTCTACCAATAATGACAAAGATCTGCTTTAAAACACTGACGCCCGACTTAATGAAATGTATTTCTCAGAACAGCCGCAAAACGCTCAGGCTGTAAAGAGGCAGGCCGGGGTAATAGTTCTGGCTCCCATCCGCCAGCTCTTACTGCTTTTATTCATGCTTTATGAGAGTCACAAAGCTTGGCAACAGACCATGTCTCGGCAGACGCATTACCTTGGCCTGATCTGGCTTCCAAACTCGGTTCCCTCTGCACTTAGAGGAGGACTACGGATGACATATCATCCCAGTAACACATGCGTCAACAGAGTACTTAAGCTAGTGTAAGGAAAACTGCAATTCAGTGAGGGTTAGCTTTAAGTGCCCTGGACATAACACATAAAAAATGCCCTAGAATAGAGCAGACCACTTAAAAATGTCGGTCCAGTTCTGAGTTTTTAGACATTCTGACCACAAATATGACAATAATGAACAAATAAGTGTAATTTTACAACTCACATGAGATGAAGAAACCAGCTGCTAGCTGTAGTCCCTGAATGAGCTAGTTTACACTCCACAGAGTGGCTCCCACAGACGAGGCAGCCATGTTTAAAACATGGTTCCATTCCGGGTACAAACTCATCTGCCTTGTTCTTCCTCAACAAACTGATTTTGGAGTGTGTGTATACAGTGTATTATCCCTTTCAGGCCACAGCCTCATGTCTATCACTTACACTCACAGCTCAGGGGCTTTCCTCCAGCAGGGAGAGTACAGAGCGGTTAGAGGTGAAGAAGAAAAAACTCAACTTGATGCCAGCCAAGGAAAGAGGTTTGGTGTGGATTTATGTTCATCTAGCACCCCCTAGTGGTCTTTCCTGTAGAAGAGCGCCACTTCATACAAAAGGCTACACTCCTCTCTTCCTGATCATTACTGGCTTCTTCTGAAATCAAGGGTGTTGATCAGTAATGAGTCCCCTGCAGTTCCCTGCAGCACTTTTACTCTTCTGGGAAGATTCACACTGACGTTGGAGAATTACTGCGAGGACTGGATTGAATTCTGCCTCATAAATATTAGTGTGGTAAGGTGCTGATGTTAGATGATCATTAAAAATAATAAGGAATGTAGCTCCGTCACTCCAGAGAACACAGTTAGTTCCACTGCTCCACAGGCCAGTGCTGTGGGGATCTATAGCCCTATTTCTTTGGATGTAGTAAACATAGGGTCATGTCAAACGTCTCCAAAGCACCCTGCTCAACTGATTTTTCTGTTAAGATATTATGAATAGAAACTGTGCACAACTCAACAGTGTTTTAATTTTCCCTCCTCTTTATTGATGTAAAGCAACGTTGAGCGTGAGAAAGGCACTACCTACATTAAACCTGTCGTTATTATTATTATTATTATTACCTAGTGTTGCTTTACATTACATAGCTCCAACACAGTAATACAGTCCAAGCTAGAGTCAGCACAGACTTAGCAGTGTGTTAAACTGATTTATTCTCTTTGCTGGTTTAGGCTCACAGCCACAGCAGAGAACACTTCGATGTATGAACATGAATTTCAGAGTTGTTGATAAGAGTAATGTGCTAGTTGTACCTGGCAGAAAGTTTTGTAATAATAATAATAACGTTATCAAATAATGAATGAGTCGTGCTGGGATTAATCTACATGAATCAGAGCTGTAAACTACACACCTACCTCTGTCCATTTGTTGCTCATTTACTGCATCTCATCTAAGGCGATAACATCAGTTAGTGTGTGGTGAGTGCAGCTCTGTGGTTAACACAGCAGCCAAGGTTCAGTTTCCAGTTTAGGAGAACTGATCTTATCACATGGTACGAGATGCAGTCACTATGATCTCTGCCTGCACATCATAGAGTAGCCCAAGGTTTAAAAAAATAAGAGGTAAGAAAAAAGCAGTTTGGTTAAAGCCACGGATACGTCATCGTTTCAGCAGCACAGCTTTTATTAGTAACAACCAGGGAATATACATTTAAATAATGTCAATATAGAATAAAAAATACAAATTGGTACCATAATATTTGTATTATTACTTACAAATCTCAGGGCCACCAAATAAATTCCAAATCAAAAAGACACTGCAATGGCTCTAATTTAAATGCTGTCTAAGAGGGCAAAGGTTCAAATCAGCAATGTACTCACAAATAAGGAAATGAATGCAAATTTGGATACTTTAACATAAAAGAGCCAAGAAGTTAAAGAAATAAAGCTGAGTCTATTTCCCATAAGCAATGTAGGTCACAAATTGATGTTATTTCACTGGACTATTCTGATGATATCTATATTTGAAAGGATTAGTTGAATGAATCAAATTCTGACCAATAATGAGAACCGAGACCACAGTTTAGCTCATAAAGCAAGAAGCAAGGCAAGAATACCATTGTAAGCATAAACAAACACCTTATGTCTATTACTAGGGTGACCAGATCTGTGATGGTGAAAAAGAGGACACGTCTCAGGGGGAGGTGAGGTCACGCCCCTTGGTGCCGTTGTATACTTAGCTGAACCTATGTGTGCTTTTAGGTCCTTTACACTTTTATTTGTTACACAAAACTTGGGAATTTCTTTTTTAATTCATCCGAGAACTTACATTTACATTACGGCATAGCTGCTCAAGATGAGGGTAGGTACAGGAACTTTGCCTGACGTAAACAAGGACTACTGACGTGCAGACTGACCAATTAAATGTTTACAGAGAAGGTTATCGACCAATAATGGTAGCGCTAGTCAGACCGTCCAATCAGAAGATTTTAGGCTACTTCACCACGCCCCCTTCTCACTCAAGCGAACCAATCGGAGTAGGGGAGGGCGGGACTAGTTTTTGAACGAAACGCTTCTCATAGAACGAAAGTTCTATGTAAGCGCTAAAACAAAATCCCGGACGTTTGTGAAATTCCACCCGGACATTTTTTAAGTCTAAAAAAGAGGACATGTCCGGGTAAAAGAGGACGTCTGGTCACCCTACTATTACAGATTGACGCAGTTGGAAAATTAAGAACAACAACAAAAAAACATGCCTTTCTTAGTTTTCTTAACATATGTAAAATATTGTCTACATGAAGATGGTTACTGATCTAAAAAGATGTGTTTAGGCTTTAGTCTTCTGCATGCAGTATGTTTTGCTGTGCAGGCTTGCTGCAAAACTGGCTGTAGTTCCCAGTCGTTCAGTAGCAGGCGTCTGAGAGCGCAATGTCACCTAAGATTTAAAAAGAAATAACGTTTATTCAGGATTGCTCCTCTTCTTCTTCTTCTCTTCTTCTCCTCACCTTAAATCCTAAGGCTCGTTGCCTTTGCCACACAACCAGAGCTGTAGGTGAGGGATGCAGGCTATAGAGGGCGAGGTGAGGGATCTACAGGCACAGCAGCATATGTACAAAATAATATTGATTTACAAGAAATATTTGAAAAACTACAGCTCTGGTTGAACCCCTGTGGTGTCATGGGCTGCAGTGTTATCTGCAAATCTAAACCCGACCACCTGCTTATCCCAGTCTCTATGGTCACCTGGAGCGTAAGATGCCACCATTCCTTTAAGGACCTTTGGCACTTATTCCATCAAATCTTGCCACCCGGCAACATCAAGGATCTGATTAAGTGTCTTCATCTACCCTTAGTGCCCATCTGCCCTTGTTAAAGTCACTCCCAGCTCATGTTTGCCCATTTTTCCTGCTCAACCTCAGTGTTATTCTCTTCACTTGTCAGTGGTTTTAAACATGTGGCTGATCAGTGTATACAGTGTATACATATACAGATAGACACTTAAAAATTTAATCTCAATGAAGCTTGTTCAGCAGAAAGAGTGCCAGGGCCTGATGCTGAAGAATAAAAAGAGATGTATTCCCCGTCATTAGAAACCATTATTAATTATTAGCTATTAATATGATTGTGAAGGACACAGGTTTATTTTTGAAGTGAAGTAACATATTGAACATATTGTTCCTCTTCAGAAATGACTTAAGAAAATCATAAAAATGCATACAGGGTAACACAGTATTTTTTTCAAGGCTTGAAGTTCTGGTCCACCTCACCCTGGTCCTTATGGCACACATTCACACATCACCTGTCTTACTTAGTCTTCCTTGCATCCATTAATGCCATGGCTTCATTCACCCAGGGCAGGTTTGGGTCTGAGCAAACCTGTCTTCCATTCTCCGTCGTAAATCTGGAACACCAAGGAGAAAGTAGAGTTCACACTTACATTTCTTTATAATAATGCATTTCTTTATAATAATAATATATACATTCCTTTATAATAATGCATAATAATACATTATATTCTGTAAAAAAAAAAAAAACATCCACTGGACGAATTGAAACGAATTGGTAGCATTCTGCCAAATATACGAGTACAAGAGGAAAGAAAGAGAAAGTGCAGTAAATATAAATAATGCAAGGAATGAGATGCTCACCTGGCAGTTTGTGATAAATAAACTAGAAACCATTCGGCTAATTATCACCAGAATGTGAAATCTAGAGAGGCGCTGAGCATCTTGTTGTGCACAGGCCACAGGAACCAGAAATATGACTTCCTATTGCATCGAAAGTCTCTAAGACCTCGTATTGACACTTGTTTATTTAAAACGTCATTCTATCTAAAAGGCCATATGACCTCTTTAACCCTTCAAAGTTTGACTTTCTACATATTTTCTATTGTAATGTTATGGTAATTAATATGTAATTAATACATAATAAGTCTTAATACCTAATAATTTGGTCTAGATCTTAGAAATGTACATTTTTAGAAGCAAGAAAACTTACATAATCACAGTAGGGCAGGAGTTTGTGTTTTGCAGACAGTACTCTTTTATTTGCCCGACCTGAAGGGCCGTGTTGGACGTCTCAAGGCAGCAGTGTGATCTAACTGGCTCAAACAGTGTTAAAATATAATGAACAAAAGTGATAAAACATTAAGAAAAACAAGGATCAAAAGGAAATGAAAATCTTCTAACCCCCTTCCCTCCCCCCTCACCCTGACAGATGGACACATTGAGAAAGGAATAATAGACAAAATTCCACTTCTCAGTGCATGTTTCCAATCTCACTTTCTTTTGTGATTTGGATGTAAACTGGTTTAACAGAAAAAAAAATTCAGGGCTTGAATTTGCTGAACAATAAAAGCAGTACATTAAAAACATATTAGACTTAATCGGAAACCATGATTAACTATTAGCTATTTATGCAGTTCTGTGCTAAAGTTTAGGTTCCCTGTGCTGATTGTCATGTTTGGCTGATTTTATAATTGAATTTGAGTTGAACTGAAATAATTTACAGGTTGTTCTACACAAAAATTGGTACAATTTTTAGCACTAGCTTTGAAATGTTTTTAACTATTCATCAACTGTGAGAAACCGTAATCATTTAGAGAACAGCGCTGAGTTTTGTGTTAAAAGCTACTACAAAAACTTAGTATTTCAGAAAAGGGGAAAACTCCCGCACTGCGTTTCTTTATCTGTTTGTTGGATAAATGCTCATTTCTTCATTAAAAGTTTAGAGATTTGCATACATCTTGCGTCCACTGATGCCATGGCATTCTTCACCCACTGCAGTGTTGAGTCTGAGCAAATCTGTTTACCTCTCACAGTGAAGAACCTGTAACCCAGAGTGAGAATTAGTTTCAGCAAATTTGGTTATTTTTGAGTTTATAAAGCCAGGTGTTGGTAAAAGAGTTTTCACAGTATTTAAAAATCTGTAAAGTAAAAATATATAACTTCAAGGATTGAATTGCTACATGCTTTATATTGAATTTAATTTCATAGTAATTACAAAGTAACTATCAGCTAATGTGTTTTACACTGGACAGTCAGTAATCAAGTATAAAACTTACATTTTTGAGAGAAGCAAAGATACTCACACAGTAGCGTTAATTTGGCAGAGACCTGCTTTCTGCACTAGGTAACCTTTTATATGCCGAGGCTGAAGAACTGTTCTGGAAGTCCGGAGGCAGAGACACCTACCACCTTGCCCAACTGCTGCTGGTGTAAGAACAAACAATTAGATAATCTCAAAACAGTAATGGTCTCATATGAAGTAAAGAAAAACACGGCTGAATCACATATAGAGCCATTTATAGATACCCCTTACTTAAGCAGGTGCTGGTTGCAAGCAACAAAATCGTCAGATTCAGAGTGACTCTCATCTCTTCGCCTTGTTAACACTCAATAGTCCTCACCATTATCCACTGGTGTTATTAAAAAATACACTTTAAAACTTTGTTTTAGTTATTCCTCCAGCGGCTGTTTTGTGTCTAAACAAATCTGTAAATCTGTTGTCCTTTCAGAGACTTGAACCTGGAACACCAAAGAGGAATGAGATTTAGAATGGTAATTGATATATATATTCAAACTTATATAAGTGTAAGTTTGCACACAGTGTTGTTGAGACATTTAACAAAAGGAGATGACTGTAAACTTATGTAAATTTTAAAATTTCTTCAGGTTTTCTCACTTTCAACTGAATTAGAACCTGGAGCACCTACCAGAACTGTTTGAGCAAGGAGTCCACTGCAACTCCAACTGCAAAGTCTTCCTGTGATTATGAAGTGACCAGCAATAAAACTATAACATTTCACCTTAGTGAGTTTGCTAGACCTAGAAGAACCGGATGCAGAAAACGAGGAGGGGTGGTCTAACAGAAGAGAAGAGAGGTGTAGCACATTAGGGGAGAACAGCCCATATCAAATGTTTCAAGTTTTTCTTAGATGCTCTTGTTCACAAACTCAGCAGGAGGGCTCTGGAGCCACATTCCAAAACATTTTGGACTTAGACAAAACTCTGCATCATGTACATGTGTGTTTTAAAGCACTTTGAGCTGAACCCTCTGTAAACAGTGGACCATGGACATCCTGACATTTATCTGTGGCTCTGGTGCTGTTCTGGTTAAAACAGACAACAGTGACACAGCCTTGGTTCAAAAGGCTGGTGCAAAAGTGAGCGCAACTGCTTTAAATCATACACTTGAGGTTTGTGCTATAATCTGAGACATTGGCACTGATGTACTGTCTTTACGACACACACCGCAGCAAACCAATGTCAATATCACACATTATAGCACTCCCTTTCATGTATTATTGCTTAATTAAACTGAACAATTCTGCTTGCAGGGTGTTAAAAATCAACCGATGTATGGTCATGAAAATCCCACTCAACCCTTTGCAAACAAACTGAGGCTCCTGTACGTATCCTAGGCTTCAGTAGAAAACAATGATGTAGTTAAACATTTAAGACTTCATTCTCAAAAGCAACAGCAGAGTTTACTCCAAGTGTATAAACCTGAAACAGTATAAAGCAGAAGTTAAAAGAAAAAACACATGAAGCTGCCATGGTCTCTTCTCTTCTAACCAAGAACACCTCTCAGCTCCGCCTGGTTTTATGGATATGAAATTTCACGCAGGTCAAAAGGCAAAGGTCAGTGATCAATGCAGTGGGGAATACTGCTGTGTATTCAATTTAAATCCATTTTAAGTACATTCTAGATTTCAAAACGTGCATGTCATAATACACCCGTACCAGACAGTTTCAACTCAGCTCAGCAAGTGACCACATTGCCACTCAGACCCTGCAGCTAGTGCATGAGTTCAACCACAAAAAGCTACAGGAAAGCTTTTTAAAGATCTTCTATAAACCGTGTATTCAACACCTATACAAACATTTAGTTGAACATTAAATGGTTGAAAAATACGTTCTCTGTTAGCAGCCACTTGGAAAATAAACTAAGAAATTGCACTTTTCTAATATGCACATTTTTAAAAGATTTTAAATATACAAAGATTTAAAGTTCTAATCTCACAACTCACACAGCAACAGAGTAAATGGCTGGTCTAATCAGGCAGATTACAGTCTCATTGCCACACAGCTCCAGGGTCCTGGGGTCCTGTATTCAAGTCTCTCATAACATGGCACTCTTTCAGTTATTTGCTCTGCCTGCTTCCAAGTTCCTTGCCCTATTGCCTCTAAGCCCTCTGGTCCCATGCCACTCTCTGAGTCCCTGAAAGCCACGCTGTCCCTTCCACTTTCATACCCTACCTAGCCAGCTTTCGTAATCTCCTAAACTGCCAGTCTCAAAGTCCCCTGACCTGCCAGCACATGGGTCTGACTTCTCCAGACCTGACAACGTCCTAGTGCATCTTCAGAAGATGATTCAGAGCTGAAATCCTGTACTGGTGCTGCAGACTAGTCCTATGCCATCTCCCTAATTTCAAGATTACTGTCCTGTTTTATTTTAATTAATTTGTCTATTCATTTATTTTAAAGGGACTTGTTGTTGTTGTTGTTGTTGTTATTGTTGTTCATTTTAACACTGCCATTTTTCACACCTTTACCGCTCCTGTTCCTGGTCTTCATAGCTTTGCCTTGAGTAGAAGTAACGCTATGATTCAGTTTTGTTTGCTTTGTTTTCAAATCCCGTCTCGTGTTCATGTTATTGTGTTTGTTTTGTTTATAGTTTTATAAGCTCATAAACTTGTAACTGCACCAACATCCTGCCTCCAACTCCTCTACATATATAATATATACACACAAAAGCCCAATGCTTTACCATAAACGTTAGCAGTGCTGTGAGAAAGAGTAAAAACCAACTGGTTCACCATCCCACAAAGAGTAACGGGGTTTTTTTTCCTCCAGAAGGGAGAGTACAGTGTGGTCACAGAAGATGAACATCTCCCTTTGACTCTTTTCCAAGTCGACTTTGCAGAGGCTTAAAGATGATTTACACTCACCTTGCTGTAGTGGTCATTGTGCACACATTATAAGGTTTGTTTGGGTCACAGTTTTAGTTTTCTATCGTTTTGTAAAAAGCTGATTTCTTTTATTTGCATTTACCTTACTTCCAGTGTGGTTTGTGGTGCAAAATGACATCAGTGAAACTGCTCAGCCAAGTGCACGTATGCACACACACACACACACAAACGCTGTTACAAAAAAGGCACACTGCATAATCACATGAGTAAAAACCAAAGTTGAAACACATATGCTTACATAAGCTGTAGTGCTGTACGGCATCAGTAAGAGTGAACACATCACCGATAAACTGTTGTGGGAGATGCTGTTAATGTGTAATCACACATTTATTAAAACCAATATAAACCAGACCTAGACACTCTTAGCAGAAAAGGGTAAACAGACATGGTATATAACAGAGGTCCTCTGACTTTTCACAGTACAGTAGGACCATTTTAACAGCTGCATTTAGTAAATGTTTATATTAAAGCCAAAGATGAACACATTTTAGAGCGTGTACTGCAAACCATTCATGTTTATTTAAAGAATAAACGAATTTTCAGTTGGAAGGGAAATATACATTAGGTCAAATGTGTTCAAAACAAAATCCAAACACATACCTAAATACTGTCACTGTCTTTTTTTTTCGTCATCATTTTAAAGTGCCACTTGTAACGTACAAATAGAAATACCCCAGACTTTGTATTGAATATAGTTACATTCACCTACATTGACATGTGAAAATGGTTATATACAGTGGTTTAAAAAGGGTAACAACACAGTAATCTGAAAAACAAAAATACATGTCATTTTTGAACATTTATAACACGTAAAAACAAAAGGCCTGAATAAAAAGATGCGTTTCTAACCTAAAAGGTGATAAATATCCCTAAATCCTGAGACAAAGACAAATTATTAGCAAAGCAAGCATGTAACACACGTTACACACCTAACCTTAACCCTACATCATAAGGGCGCTTCTGGTAGCACTGCATGCATTTGAGATTTAGCAGCACAAACACATGGCACTGACACATTGTTTCAAGTTGGCCCGTGTGCACACCTCAGGACCTACAATCTGTTGCCAATTATAAGCGACTGAGCAACCAACAAAGTAAATAAGAGGTCCAATATGAGCTGTGAAAGTGAAATGATGAAAATGTGTCACATAATATATACTATATCCTATATTCCAATAAGCTGCACTATGCCCAAGCTAATGTAGGAGCAGAGTCCTAGGCCATACGGTTTATTGTTGGGTTTTCTTTGGTTTCTTCCCCTTTCTTTTGCCTTTTCTGTTTTGGGGTTTTGCTGCGGCTGCGGGTCCCGCGGTGCTTCCTTTCTTCTCCGCACTTTTTGGGCCAACTTTCTTCATCAATTTTTTCACCCAGTCCAGGTCAGGATTAGAACACAACTTCTTGCCTTTGAGTGTCCAGAACCTGGTGCACAATAAACAAACAATGCTTCAGGAAATGACCACAGGGCAAAATATTAGATTAACCAGCAATATCCATATGGTTGGAAAGCTATGAAGCTGCAGGATTGAGAGCTGCACCTCACTGAAGATGCACTACTTCACCCAATGTTTGTAAACACCCGCTCATCCAACATTTCTTCTAAGACTAATAAGTGTATAAATTGTGAGTTTGTCCTACTCCAGCTCATTCCAGATCAACATAATTCTACTCTTCCACAGCCCAGTGGAGGTTTGATACCCCTCCTTACAACAGAGCATAGTGACTTTGGGTTCAGGTTTAGAGAATGACATTTCACATTTTTCTATGGAGAGTTTACAAAATGGGTGCCCAACTAAAAGTCCACAGTGGGTGGGCAGCAGAATTCACTCGTGTTAAAAGGGGTCTACAAAACCGATTTGGACGTGTGATAAAAATATTCTGCAGTGGAGTGAATACTTACGCAATGGCATTGACGGGGCAGAGTCCTGAGCTGTAGACAGTGTAAAATGCAATATATTTAGCATGTATCTTTTGATTTGATACTCTGAGACAGCAGTCTGGGGGCCAGCTTGAAGCTACAAGAGACAAATATTCACATGTTAGTATAAGTACAGTCCTCAAAAAACAGATTCTCTGTAGAGAATGCACTCCTCCACACTCTAATGTGCAGCATGTATCTGCTGATTTTAACATATTAGAAAACAAAAAAGGAGACTTCATTTTTGCACAGGTGTAATATCCACAAGGGACAGTGTGGACAAGTCCCTGTCATTTTCTGAAGTGTCTGTGGTCAGCATATGGCTCTAATATTATATAATAATATGACCAGGTTTTTCATCCAGATGAAGAGTGCCCATGGAGCTGTTCAGTGCTGTATTTGGAAGGAGACATAGATCTGCCGTTCAGCACTAAAATGATTTCCTCTACAAGCATCTCGGCTTCATCTATTCAGTAATAAACACAGGAATTTGTACATTATTCTCAATTAAACGACAGATAATATGACTAACAAGATAATCAGAGAAGGTATGTGCTAATATTTTTAATAAAATCATAAAATCAACATGTCTGGTATTTCCTGAAATGAAGCAAAGTCTATTTTAATCAAAGCAAGAGAAAATGTTTAATTCTTTATTATTATACTGTCTAATATTATACTCAGTTTATACATATTCTAAATATATATTTAAAGATAGCTCTGAAACTTCTTGTATGATTCACCACAGATGGGCTTGACAAACTAGGTCATAAAGCTTTTCATGAACTTCTTAGTCCCAGTGAAGGTGCATAGTTGAGGTCTTCGAGGAAGAGAACGTGAATTTGAGGGTCAGCTAAAAAGAATACAACACCCAGCAACTGTCAAAGCAAAGTTATGCCCATGACAGTAGCACATTTTATCTTTTATATTTAACCCCTTAGACCCTACCTTTATAGCTATTTCGCTATTTGTTTTTTTTTTCAGTGCATCTTTCAGTTGCAGTTTGTCAAAATGTCAATAATTCTGCTTGAAAAATATTAAACAAAATTAATTTAGATTGACCCACATTGAAAGTTCTGTATGTTTTTTTTCCGGTAAAATAGCTCTTATTTTGCTTACTCTGCATCATTTGCACTAAAACACAGCTGCTGGGACACCTGGCATTTTAATATGTATAAAATAATAGGAAAAAAAAACATAAATAATAATAATTATTATTATTATAATCATTTTAAAGCTGATTCTCAAATCGTCATGGGCATAACTTTGAGCACCCCTGCTAAATAGGCAAGGTTTATTGATATCATAAGTATCATATGAAACTCATTTCACATCCTGTATATTTTAACGTGAAATTACTGTTGATATTTGTTAAATGTTTAAAATATTGTGTACAAAGACATTTTAAGATTTATGGGGTTTTCCCAATGTTTAACTCAGGAAAAACCTAGAAATAAAAGTGAAGTAGTCACCTTTTTGAAACATAAACGATATTATGTTTTACCTGGAAATAATAATAAAGGTAATAAATTTAAACTATATTTGTGTCTATACAAATAAATAAATAAATAAATAAATAAATAAATAAATGTATCAAATAAAGCTTCTGCATATAAATGCTTTGTTTTATTAGTATTATTGTTTTATTTGATTGCTTAATTATTATTATTATTATTATTATTATTATTATTATTATTATCTCCTTAAAACAACAAAACTGTTTTTGTTTGTTTTGTTTTTGTTTGTTTGTTTGTTTTGTATGTTTTTTTGTTTTGTTTTTTGCTGAAAAATGCAAATATACAACATGGAATAAATAAGATATACAGAATAAAAAACTGCCTAATCTATGTATGTATGTTTGTCCGGAATGTGTGTTATTTTGACTAATTATAAAATAAAGTGAAACAAGTGAAAGTAAATACACTGTAGACTAAAGGCTAAACTTCTGCAGACAGTGTGGTGCAGATAGTGTGGTGTTTGTTATCATTATCTTGCAGTGTACTGATGCTATATGTAGGTCATAATATTTCCTATATTTTTTTCTTGGGGAAAACAGTTTCTCTACATTATCAAACAGAACAGATCTTCCCGCAGAAAACAGCGTCTCATTCATCCACTATCTGACCTTGTGCTTTGAAACTCAGAGCTTTACCAGTCTGTTGCTCTTGTCATGGTCTCGTGGCGGTGAATGAAAATCTGATGGGCTAAAAGTATGTTCTAAGAAGTCTTTGCATACCTCACACATGCTACAGACTTAAAGCCAAAACAAATGATACAAAAAAAAGAATAAAGTGAATGTCATGAATAATGATTACTATGAATTAAATCGCTCCAGCGCTCCTAGTAAAAAACGGAAATACAGGATTGTTCACTAGAGATGTGCCGCGGCTTCTTTCAGTCTGCTCATGTCGTCGGTTTGCACCAGTATTTGATATTTATGTTGGGCAATGTAAGTGCTCAACATAAATATCAATGACATGATCAAAGTTCAATCCAACAGTGTTCCCAAAAAAAACTGATGGAAATGTTAATTATTTGCTCCAGCTCAAACTTCTCATCTGCTTGCCTCTGCAGCTTTGACAATAGTTCTAAATAAACCAAAAAATAAAGCAAGTCTAAATAAACAAACTGTATTGTCTCATATATATATATATATATATATATATATATATATATATATATATATATATTTATATATATATATATATATAAGGTGTCACTATAAATAACATGTCACAATAAAAGATTAATATAACACTCTTAACCTTTACCATGAGTTAACTTGAACCGTTTTCCTGGGACAGTGTGAAAATCTGTTTAATGAGGTTTGTGGTGTGACAGCAGCAATAAAGCTCTTCTGATACAAACGCCACATATATCTGTTTCTCACAGTTCCCAGAGAATAATCTTGCAGTTGATCAAAATGCTCGAGACCAAAGCATGCAGAGATACAGCACATATGGTAACACTGCAGTAAAATAGCAGTAAGTGTGCAGTAAAGGACTCACCTACTACGCCGCAGGAAAGGCAAGACAGCGCGCAAGAGAAAATGACAAAGTACAGATTCATTGTGACACTTAGATGGAGCTCTGATTATCACACACACACACACACACTGCTCCAGATCTTATAACGTACTTTTGTTTCCATCCCCCCACTCTTCACACTCCCCCTCCCCAACCCACAACATGCACAAAGAATGTGCAAGGGTGTGTGTATATGAGGAAGAGAGTGAGTTGGAGCACGATATATAAAGAGAAAGAAAAAAAAGCCACACAAAGAGAGAATGCAACAACTGAATGGAAAACATGACCTGCTTGTCACGAAAGCCCACCTTTAAACCCAACCACAAAAGCCAGTGATGTAGTGGGCTCAATTAATAAATGAATGGATTAGACTCACTGACCAGTCATAACACCTCACTGAGGGTCTCCACAAGAAAGTTCCAGAAAAAAAAAAAAAAAAAAAAAAGAATAAAAAATGTACATTCGGGGGGCCATTCATTAAAATTGTTTTCCTATTAAACAGAAATTTCAAAAGCATTTTGAAAAAATAAAATGGGCATTATTTTATATCAATATTTTATTTTTAATTTGTTTCACAGTGAATTATGTAAATGTAAATACAACAAACTACACAATGTCTAATATTGTATCAGTGTTCATTTTCTTCTAGTACACACTCTGGAATGTCTGAAAGTTTTAAATCACTTCTTATAATTAGTGATGGATGGATATTACTTTAAGGCATGTGGCTGAAATGTGAGCAGTGGAACTGTTCTCTAAAGTGATGGAGCACCTGCGAACCACTGGGGTGTGACTTTTACCAGAACAGCACTGTTAATATGCAGTGTTGCTCTGTACACTGTTTTACATTTTGTATGGTGATTTTATAATGTTAAATCCACAGTAACACCCCAGTCCCACTGACCCAATTCTCTCTTCACTCTGTAGACTCTAACTATACCCTCCCCACTCCACAGCAACAATCTCTATAGAGACTACAGGTAGAGCACCACCCACAACAACAGCAATTACTGATTCAACCACTCCGCCTCTTATATAAAGACCATAAAACACACTAATCTACTTCACTCTCAAGATACAGCTCCACCCAAAACAACAATAACAACAACATACTGACTCCACCTCTTAAAGTAACACCTGCAGAGACATTAATCTACTTCACTCTATAGTTACTGGCACAGGTAGGGCACCACCCACAACACTTTTGGTCATTTGCCTAGTGGTCAGAAAGTGGTATGAAACATTGCTTAAAAACAAAATGTGTGGAACCTGAATCGGTGACTAAGGTGCATGATAGACCTGAGAGCTAACATTAACATAAAAACTAGCTTTACGTATTTTTGCAATTAAGCTGGTTTAGGATTAATATTCTGCTTTTTTTATTTTAACATTATACTGAGTTAAAGAGGTTATTTGAACTGATTCAATCCATTAACACAATAGATTTGTTAATAAAACGGTTTTAACAGAAGTGTAGTGTTTAACAGTCACCTAGCTAGGTTAGCAAGCATTAGCTAACAATGACAAATTAGCCTTGAAAGTTAATAGAGAATTTCTTACTGAAATCAATATTTTATCCTCTACATTTCTAAGGCTTTAGCCTCACAGAAACTGACTGGAAACGTGGTTTCACACCTACAGTGTGGAATGAACCTTTACTGACTTGGACCAACGTGTCATTGTCTCACGTAGTGCCTCTAAAATGTAACCGACACACTCTTTTAAAGACAAGGTTAGGTTAGAGTAAAGTATAGATTTTGGTTTACAGTTAGGTGTGGGGTTAACATTTCCCCACTTTCATTTTCATTTAGTGGTATTTTATAGCAACATTTCACCCGTCAGTGAACCAAAAACCTGACACTTTCACTTTGGTGCCCAAATGTGTCAATTAAACTTCACTCAGCTAACTTTCAAATGTACATTGCCTTTGTTTTATGAAAACAGGTGCTGCTAAAGTGTATATTCATCTCACTGCTGAATCTGTTGTCTCAGTTATTCCCTGACCAGTCGAGCTGTGGTCTGCATTGTGAAAATGGAACATTAACCGCTCGGGTCACCCACATTCTTCGTACAGTGAGCATACAAAAGAAACCCACACTTTCTCACTAAGTCAAAGAGAAATTCATTCTTTTCACCTCCCCCTCATTTCACCAATCTCTCAGCTGAGATGATGACTTTTTGCTTCCCCTTTGCTTTACTTCATGATATGCTCATATTAACATGCTTAGTAACTGAGGATTTGTACAAGTAGCCATATCTTCAGTAGGGTACACTCTCTGAAACACACTGAACAATGATGTATGGTACAAAGTGTGTAAATATACCTTTAAAAGTGGTTGTAAAGTCCAGTTGTGTTCTCTAAACGTGAATTATATTCTCATCTCCAGAAGGAAATTACATTACATCATTACAGACTTGTAATTAAAAAATTAAATACATTTTTAAAAAGGATGAAAAGGGGCATATGAAACAACACATTATTTTTTAAAAACTACAATTAATACTGAAAATGGTACAATTATCTTCCCTCACTTAAAGTACTGAATATATAAAGTACTGAATGTGCCACCACAGTGACAGTTTGTGTTTCTGAGAGTGTATTGTACACAAGCACTGGACATATGCTGTATATTTGCTGATGTGATAGGACTCCAGTAGGTTTAGTGACACTATTTCCCTGGCTGATCTAATTGTCAGTGACCAAATATAGAATATATGTATACACGAGGACCCCACGCTCATCTGTTTATGTGCATATGTGTGTGTGTTGGGGACATCCCCCACTTCACAGCATGTTGGGGTTAAACCCACTCGCAGCTTATACTGCTGTAGACGTCCCATGTCTGAAAACTCCACTAAGTGTATGTGGTGTGATATCACACATCATTCACACTCTCATAGACACACCTTCATGCGGAAAGACACGTGTGCACCATGAAGTGTCAAACAAACCTGAACTCTTCGCCAATGTACACCTTTATTAAGCATGAAATAGTGAATACATATACTTTCTATTACAACAAGACACGTGAATAAATAAATCCCAGGCATGTTTGCTCCGACTAGCAGAGCTGAAAGCAGTGGTGAGATGAGGGCTAAGAGCTGACCATCCAGGAATATACTGAACAAGATATAAGAAAGATAACATTCAGATATTATAAAGAATGATTTCTAATATTTATAGCTGCCTTCCACTAAAGCAATTTGACTTAAGAGCACATTGCACCCTTTAAATAAAGGTGCTACAAAATTTCTTTAAGCGATGCCATACGAAGCACGTTTGGTTCCATCAAGAGCCATTTTTGCTTAATTTAAACAAAAAGAACCTTAAAATAAAAGCTTCCTCTTTCCTTTCTCTCACACATCTCTTAAACAATCATGGTTCTTTATTGAACCAAAAATGGTTCTTCTATTGCATCACTCAAAGAACCATTTTCTAGTACCTATATGGTAAAAATGTGTATTTGAGTCATACTATAAGACAGTACCACCAAGGTGATCAGAGACAGAGGAACCAACATTGGTTCTAGAAAGAACAATGTTTGTGAGTTTAAAGGACTTTTGAAAATGACAAACAAGGTTCTTTACCAATTTATAGGTTTTTATCGTATAGGCTGTATAGGCTAATCTCTATTAGAACCTGGAAAGTTCTGTAAGGAACAAAAATGTGGTTCTTCTATGGCATCGCAAGAACCATTTCTGACACATTTTTGACAAGTGGTCACCCATCTCATGCTCATGAGTGTATCTGTCAAGAAATGTCTGCTGAAAGGTTCTCTTCAGGAAACCAAAGGTGGTTTTAGTACTGCGCCACACGAGAACGTTTCTAGGAGATAAAGTATAACAATAAACTGCACAGTGATATATTAGATTTCAAGCAACGTGGCTCTTCTGCTCATTTACGTGAACTCAGCTCTCTGTTCTAAGACACAGACCCTTTTTGGTTTGTCTCTTTCTAGGAAACAGATGATACAAGACGATAACATTAAAAAAATGTGCAATCCACAACCCTTTATTTCCAGCTGAAATCCTATACTTTGTCCTTAAAGCTTTGCCATTGTGTTACTGAAAAAAAAAGACCGAGGTACAAGGCATTTGAGAAACACCGATGAAGGAAGAAATCCAAACATAGCGCAAAGCAGTGGTCCGAAGAATCTCAGCACATAAGCACCACTGATCATCCAAGACCACAGTGAGGATTAATTGGTAGACATCTCTGTTTAATTATGAGAAAGGTTTTGCGAAGTTTAACTCAAATCACCTGTGGTAATCCACGTCGGTTTAAAAGCAGTGGCGGAGATGTTATGACGCTGTTGTGGAGCTGATGTTGTGGAGCTATTGTTAAGCTGTGGTTGAGGAGTCGCTGTCGCGGAGCTGATCCTCTGTCTTGCGTCCACTGATGCCATGGCATTCTTCACCCACTGCAGTGTTGGGTCTGAGCAAATCTGTTTACCTCTCACAGTGAAGAACCTGGAGCAGTGAGGAAACGGCAGAGTTAGAGTATGATTCAGAAAAAGAATATTTACAACATTAGCCGGCCTTATCTTCACACTTATGTATCTCAAATGTAAAAATGGTTTTGTAAAGAACCATCTGCTTGTTCAGTTTTTTAAGAGTGTTTACACAGGAACAGTTTATATATCAATTTCAGTCTTAAATCAAAATTTAAATTTATGTTACTACACTTCATGAATAATTTCTCATGCTTTATACAGTAGTTTTATAATAATTACAGTGTATTTACTATGTCTAAAGCTTTCTTGCTTTTAATCCAATACTAAACTTTGAAGTTACATGTTTATATATATAGAAAAGCATAAATACTCACACAATAGCGTTAATCTGGCAGAGACCTGATTTCTGCACTTGGTAGCTCTTTATTTGCCGAGGCTGAAGAACTGTTCTGGAAGTCCGGAGGCAGAGGCACCTACCACCTGGCCCAACTGCTGCTGGTGTAAGAAGAAGCAATTAGACAGGCTCATCACCGTAATGTTCTCATTTGAAGCAAACAGAACTATAATGTAAAAGAAGAAAAGCTTATGTAAAAGCTTATAGAAGAGCCTTACCTTGGCAGATGGTGGCTGCAAGCAGCAAAACCGTCAGACTCAGCACAGTGACTCTCATCTCTTCACGTCGCAGACACAGATCAGTAATAACTGACAGTTGCCCCCTGAAATATTATTTTATACACACTCGAGAGGAAAGAACACTTCAAAACTTCCTACCACACACATTCATCCTCACCACTAACACCACCCCCCACCACCCCACCCCCCGCAACACCACCACCAATAGCTAGCCTCAGAAACAAAGCCCCCTTGTCACCTTCCTATCGGCCAGTGGTCTTGTGAACTTTCCCACATTCTCACCGGACCATTTTTTCCAGTGGTCCTTTGACCTGTCTGATTATTTATACATGCGCCTGTGTTGTATAAGTTTGTATTCATGCATTTCTAGAACTGAAGTAAAGCATGTGGGGGGTAACTCCATAACAACATCAGATAACGACAGACTGGTGTTCAATTTTTAATTATTTTATTTATTTATTTTTTCCAAAAGCTAATTTAAATACTGGAAAGCTCAAAAAAATTCATTTAAGGTTAAAGGTGATGGCCCCATATCTCAGCATCACAGAATGTGAGTGGGAAGCAAAAACTCAAATTTTCCACATTGGAAACATGTTAAAACAGATAATTTTCCAGAAATGTATAAAAGCTGCAGTAAAAATATATAAATAAAAGGCTGATACACAGCAGTGAAGTATACTCTACTGTATTTAATTATTAATGCTTGTGAGTAATCTTGTATTAAATGCATGATCTGTGATTTCTCTCTTGATCTTGTAATGACTGGACATTTGGTATTTAAAAGGATAAAATGTGGCAGATAGATAAATATACTGTATTATACGTAAGTAGTTATATATGTATTATACATTTAAGAATAAATGTTTCACCTTATGTCCTTACAAGGTCTGAAAACAAACGTGTGTGTGTGTGTGTGTGTATTTGTGTGTGTGTGTGTGTGTGTGTGTGTGTGTGTGTGTGTGTGTGTGTGTATGTGTGTGTGTGTGTGTGTGTATGTGTGTATGTGTGTGTGTGTGTGTGTATGTGTGTGTGTATGTATCACTGTGTATTACGCACACAAGGCTTGTGTCTAAGTGGAAAGTACCTAAAGATACACAGATGAATGAAAGCTTTAAAAAGCACAACCAATGATATTGGATTCCCTGTGGGTCACATAGGCAAAGTTTATTGGATTTATGGAAGACTGATGTTCAGGGTTATTTTGAGGATAACTTTAAGTGGACTTAAAGTTGGTTTACAGGTGAAATCTGCCCGTCTGTACTGATTGTAAACGCAGGCCAGATAACTGTGTTGTTAGCCTCTAAACTATGAGTTACTCGGTGAGTGAGCTATAGAGAGAGGTGCTGGTTTCCTGTAGCTTTTTGCGGTTAGTTGAGTAGCAGCTGTGACATTATCGTGGCAATGTGGTCACTCGCTCAACTGAGAGGAAATACGTAGCGTTGCCGATGAGTGATGACTGATAGAAAGTGTTTCCAAGTACAGGATGGGCCATTCTGATAATTACCTGCCATCACAGAGATATTCTTAGAAAAATATAAACCCATTCACTTTGCACAGGTACCGACTTCCATCTACAATACATTATACACTCCACTGAATTCCTTACTCTTTCTAATGAAGACAAATTACAACAGATCTTTTAATATAATGTTTTGTTGAATTACCAATTGTTTAAGAATTTCTATATTGGAAAAATAATGCCAAGCTTTTTCAAGGATTTTATACTGAAAGGATATATGGAGTGTAGCCATAAAAAAACACACTTGGTTCCTTGTAAAACTCAGAATGGACAAGAAATATTGATCTGTGTTTATTTCCATTGGCTATGAATCCAGTACCAGAGATTACAGTTTTATGGTTTTGTGTCTCTGGCCCAAGATTGGTGCCTCCTCAGAGTGGGATTCTATTGTGTATGTTTAGGGAATAAATATTTCATTATAAATCTGGAGGTGTTTTTCACTGGACGAGCTTGGCAGGAAGATACTGAGGCCTTTATAAGCAAATGAGCTTATATCTATGTAGATAAACGAGACAATAACTAAATGAGACACATTTGTTCTTGGTAATAATGATCAAGTAGGAATAAATTCAGGTACATTAGTCTTTTTTTACACGTTTACAAAATGGAATAACAAAAGGAACAAGAACATGAAGTGTGAATAATGTTTCGGCTGTGCTTCACATTGCAGGAACCACCAGTGCAATGAAGGGAAAGTTATAGTGGTCTATAGGTCATGGTGTTTAACTCTGTGGTTTGTCACACATGACTTGACATCTGAGCTGTACCATTGGATGGAAGCGTTTTACATGCTCACCACCGCTGCTAAATATTCAATACTAAAAACACTGACTTCACTGACTAAGTTGATGGATAATGGTGATAAATATAAACATTTTTAGATTTTAATGCCTGAAGCATACAAAAAAAACTGGCTCAGAGGCATTTTTACCAATGTATTACATTATCTTTCAATTAAATTAAACACCTAAGGATACTAAGAACTAAGGATAACGTGTTGCTGAAGTGTTGCGGTTGGAACATTTGCCCAATCTTGCTTAATACAGGATTTCAGCTGCTCAGCACTCTGTGGTTATTGTTGTTTCACTCTCCTCTACATCATGAACCAAAGGAGGCAGCCAGTAAAACACATGCATTCTGTCTCTGAAGCCATACTGATGTAGCAAATGAAAAATGGCATTGTCGTGCTGCAACAACCATGGACTTGACAGGAAAAAATATGCCTTGATGGCAGCAAACATCTTTGAAAAATTCCAATGAACACGTCCACAACAACAGGACCTTCCCACTTCACAAGTCACTCATGCCACTGGCACTGGGGCATGTTCATACCTTTGCAATGTTCACAGATAACAAACTAGATGATCTCTCTCCCCTTCATCTCAGATAATCTGATGAAAACAAACTCTAAAATGTGGGCTTACCTGACCAGAGAATGCAATTCTTTCAGATCAGTTGATATGAGTCTGATCCCAGAGAACTCGGCTATGGCTTACTTCTTGCATGCCAGAGTTACAGATGAGTTGCATATCTTGATGCAGTGGCACACTGTGTTATTGCCATATGGCTATTTTTAACAGAGAAGGACATGTCTCTTTTATTCACTGCTAGCATCTGGCCTTGCCCCACACAGACCAAGATTGCTCTGGATTTCCTGAATCTTTTTAAAGCATGTACAATGGCAATAGTCCTGAATACTTGGCAGTTTTGCTTTGAGGAATATTCATTTAGGACTGTTTTGGTGGATGTTCCTTTTGTAACTTTTGTGTTCTTCTGCTTATACTGCAAAGGACTGGCGCCCCCTCCAGGGTGTATTCCCGCCTTGCACCCAATGATTCCAGGTAGGCTCTGGACCCACCATGACCCTGAATTGAATAAGCGGTTAAAGATAATGAATGAATGAATGAATGAATGAATGCTTATACTGCAGTATATCAAAGTGGTATAACTTAAATATTTGATAAACTTCTCAAAAAACCTACCTTTTCAAACAAACTTATGGTTAATCACTACACTTTCAGGTTACTCCTTCTCTATTGGTGTTAGAGCTGGTTTTCATATTATCACTACTTTGTATTAACCCTGTCATACGACCATAGCTACAGCTTTTTTAGTTAGCTTTCTGGTACCCACCAACATACTGTCTGTTGCTGGGAAGCTTTTTTTTTTTTCCACAGGACAATTTTGCCTGTTCTTTACCATGAACCTACTATAACCTCTTTATTTTTATTTTTTCCCTTTGTCTGGTTTTCTTTCTCCTGTCTCTCGCATGCTTTGAGATGTCCTGCTGCTCTCCTGGTGTTGCCCTGATCCACCCCCTGTGTGTCCTGTATAAGACCCTGGCCTTGTCTCATCTATACTATCATGCTTGGTCATGGTGTTTTATCTCAAATTGACTCTGCACCTACTTTTAACTCACACAGAATCACTGATCACCTTCTCCATCCTCAGACTCATACATCACTAATTACTACATTCACATTACCATAACCCCTTCATCTGTCATCAGTTCACTTTTACTTCTGTTCTAATCTCTGTTGTGTCTCCGGTGTTGACCCGAGGAAGATGGGTTCCCCGTATGAGTCTTGGTTCGTCCAAGGTTTCTTCCTCGTGTGCTGAGGGAGTTTTTACTTGCCACTGTTGCCCCTGGCTCGCTCATAGGAGGTTTGGACCCGAAAAGCACTAAATAAATAACATTTTATTTGGTTTGATTTCTTTGTTTCTTATCTATTCTATAAAACTTCAGAGAGTCAACACATCACCGAATTTGTTTTTTTTTTTTTTCATTGTAATCAATAGCCCTACCTTTCTGTAAAAGGGGTTTGGAGTTAATCATTCAAGTTTTGTTCGGGGTCTGATTGTTGTTTGTTTGTTTATGAAGAAACCATGGCTAACAAACACTGCAGGTCCACAGCCACTTGACATTTCCCCTAAAGCATCCTGCAAACATCCACAGCCTCTTACCACCCTCAAACCACTTCCAGGTCCTCATGAAGTTTGCATGAACTTGTTCATGTGGTTCGGGACACAACGTGACTTACTGTGAAGCATAAAAATAAACAGAACATGGCTGTGTGGCTGAACGCTGTGGCCAACCACATTAATCAGTAAGGGTGCTGCTTTCCTGTGAAGACTATACCAGCTGTGTCTATGCACAGATGAAGCTGAATTCAGTGGAAGGGGTGATGTTTAAGACGCCGCTTATACCAGGCCTTTGGACTAGTAGCTCGACTGTATCCTGACTGGATTTTAGCCACATGTGTTTACACTTGTTAGTCATAAGTGTCTCTGGTCAATCTGGTTAAAAGACTGATTTGGCTACGTAGCAACCAGTTTATCCACTCAGTGCCCAGTGACATACTGCATGGGGAGGAGTTTCAGTCAAAGTGGGAGGTGTTTTTTAGTCTTGAATGGTGTGATTAACATGTTCTTAGACAATGTGTGTATGCTTCTAAATTTAACCAACATACATCACAAATATATTAGGCCCAGTGTCTGTAACACTGTGGAGCCTGCATTAACACAAAAGGCAGCTCATTCTAGGGGAGTCTGGATCTTACACAACATCTTCGTTAAAGTGCGTGACCTTAATGAGAATTTGATTTTTGAGTGGGTTGAGTAATTAATTTTTTTTTTTAATGGAAAACACTAGAGTGACTGTTATCGTGTCTTGATTTACTTGTTAACAGCACCAAACACCAAACACCAAATATGTCTCGGCTGTTTGATGACACCTTGTGTAGGTGGAAAACTGTGACAAAGTGTGACCAAACCATTAGTAAAAAAAAAAATGTATCTTGTTACATTCAGTTGCATATCAACCATGTTACGATTAAGATCAAGTGAATGATTAGGTGGGGATTTTTATTTGACACTGTGGTCAGAATCATATTTTATGGTTAATTCAAAGGAGTACTTAGTAACATTAGTTTTCCACCTGGGACTCCCCCTAGTTTTACCAATGGGGTCCTATCCTCCTCCAGCAGTGCTGTACCAGAGGATCTGTTCTCCATGTTACATCTCAGTGAAGCATCACAATGGTTGTGAAGCTGTAATTTTAAGGTAAACATATTACCTAAGGTTTCTTTAATATAACTATAGATTCCATGTCAGTATTGAGGGATATCAGTATAAGGCCAATACCTGCATATAGAGCTACAAACCGGATTCCAAAAAAGTTGGGACACTAAACAAATTGTGAATAAAAACTGAATGCAATGATGTGGAGATGGCAAATGTCAATATTTTATTCGTAATAGAACATAGATGACAGATCAAAAGTTTAATCTGAGTAAATTTAACATTTTAAAGGAAAAATATGTTGATTCAAAATTTCACAGTGTCAACAAATCCCAAAAAAGTTGGGACAAGTAGCAATAAGTGGCTGGAAAAAGGAAATTGAGCATATAACGCACAGCTGGAAGAGCAATTAACAATAATTAGGCCAATTGACAACATGATTGGGTATAAAAAGAGCTTCTCAGAGTGTCAGTGTCTCTCTGAAGCCAAGATGGTAAGAGGTTCACCAATTCCACCATTGTTGCGCAGAAAGATAGTGCAGCAATACCAGAATGGTGTTACCCAGCGTAAAATAGCAAAGACTTTTAAGTTATCATCATCAACCGTGTATAACATCATCAAAAGATTCAGAGAATCTGGAACTCTACTGGATGCTCGTAAACGTCACTGCACCTCAAACAGGAATGCCACTGTCAAGGAAATAACAGTGTCATGAGATGGTATGTAAGGGAGGTCAAGGAGCAATGAGGTAATCGCAGGAGACTTTTAATTAATACAAAAAGGGAACTAAACAGAGAGAAAAGGGAACTATACCAACACTACTAAACTCACTAAACAAAACAAAGGGACTAATACTAAACAAGGCTAAAAATAGAGAAACTAAACAAGAACAAAACATAACAGGCTAAGCACTAAACAGAGATGATGAACACAAAACAGAGGCTAAATTATAAACAACAAGGCTAAACACAAAGGCTAGGACATTATACACAAGGGCTAAACACTAAACATTGGGTTAAACACTAAATAAGAACAGATCTAAAGGGGCAAGACACTAAACCATAAGATAGAGATTAAACAAGGCTAAACAAGAAGGCTAAACAAGAAGGCTAAACAGGAAGGAAGCCGCCTTCGCTGGGACAGGAGCAGCTGAGGAAGCCGCCTTCGCTGGGACAGGTGCGGCCTGGGTGGCCGCCTTCGCTGGGACAGGAACGGCCTGGGTGGCCGCCTTCGCTGGGACAGGAACGGCCTGGGTGGCCGCCTTCGCTGGGACAGGAGCGGCTGGGTTTGCTGCCTTCACAGGGACAGGACCGGCTGGCTTTGTTGCCTTCATGGGGAACTTTTTTGGAACAGGGGCGGTGGATGCAGCCTTCTTTGGTAAAGGAGCTGGTGGCTCACTGCCTTCACAGGAACAGAAGCGGCAGAGGTCGCCACCGGCTCAGGAACAGAGGCGGCGTGGGACGCTGCCGGCACAGGAACAGAGGCAGCCTGGTTGATCGTCTTCACAAGAACAGCTGCGGTGAAGTCCTCGGAAGCAGGAGGCCCAGCAGAGACGTCCTCAGAAGCAGGGGGCCCTGCAGAGACGTCCTCAGAAGCAGGGGGCTCTGGATCCTCTGGAGTGACTGAAGGCTCAGGATTGAGGCTCCAGTCTCTTCGGGGGTGTGGACATTCAGGCTTAGTAGTTGGGAGCTCCTCATCAAACAAATTCACTAAAATAGTTAACTTAAAAATAAAATCAGTGAGTTCTCCATTGCTGTTGGCTCTGAATTCTGGCAATGATTGTTTGATGGACCCAACTAGTTCAGTTAATTTTGCCCTTAAAGATCGGGCATATGCCTGTATTAGTGTCCACAGTACCCAAAATCACGGCTGGCTTTGATGGAGTGGTACTGGAGACAGAAGCAGGACTGGAGACAGAAGCAGGACTGGAAGCTGGAACCAGACTTGAGACAGGAGTGGGACTCTTGGACTTCTTTTTGTTCTTTTTCTGAAGTCTAGAACAGCCCACTAGAGAGTCACTGCACTGATCCCCAGCCATAGTCAGTTCCATCAGTCCCACAGACAATCCAAGTTCTCCTGCTACCTCTATGATTGGGTGGGACATTCTGTCACGAGATGGTATGTAAGGGAGTTCAAGGAGCAATGAACAGGGAGGAGGTAATCGCAGGAGACTTTTAATTAAGAACAAAACATAACAGGCTAGGCACTAAACAGAGACGATGAACACAAAACAGAGGCTAAACTATAAACAACAAGGCTAAACACAAAGGCTAGGACATTATACATAAGGGCTAAACACTAAACATTGGGCTAAACACTAAATAAGAACAGATCTAAAGGGGCAAGACACTAAACCATTAGATAGAGATTAAACAAGGCTAAACAAGATGGCCAAACAAGAAGGCTAAACAAGATGGCTAAACAGCAGAACACAGAAACTAAACAGAACACCAGTTTAAACTTTTGATCTGTGGTTTGTGTTCAATTCTGAATAAAATATTAGATGTTGGCACCTCCACATCATTGCATTCAGTTTTTATTCACAATTTGTTTAGTGTCCCAACTTTTTTGGAATCCGGTTTGTAAATTTTCAAAGGACATAAGAAATGAACACTAACAAATTTACTCTGAAGTTGTTCCAACGTACACTGTGTGATGTGCTGTTGGTATCTGTGCATCTTGTATACAACGAACCTATAAGTGATTTGAGCATTAGGAAGTAAGCTGGCATTCATACTGGCTTATAATCAAGTAATCAATATGGATGTCTGAGCAAAATTAAAAAAAAAAAAAAAAGAATGTCACGCCATCTTATTCCATAATTATTAAGTGATTGAAGATGATGAACTGTGGAATACTGGAAAAATAAAAAAATAAATGTCACGTTTATAAACAAACAAATAAACAAAGCAGGCACGAACTGAAGGAACTTGGCGTTTTACAACAGCAATGCTCGCCTTTGCTCACAAGATGGCCCCAGACATCCATCAATATTAAAAACGAGGCCTCTGTCTCCCTCTAGAGACCGTGACAAAATGAAGAGTGTTAAAATCTATTGACACTTTCCCAACAAATTTGGGAAAGTGTTCTTAAATATCTGTTAAATATGAATGCATTTTGAATAATGAACTTTCCTGGAATTCCTGAACCCATGAAGTTGATGTAGTATTAAGTAAAAATAATTAATTAATTAAGCCTATGCAAAGATCTGATAGGATGATATGTTTTCACATTTCCTTTCCTTTCCTGACCAAAGCTAAGATATGATCTGTTGTTTATTTTTGTCATGATTAACATTTATACGTATGGTATTCGGCAGGTGCTCTTATCCAGAGGTACTTAAAGTTTTGTCAGGGCTAATGTATAATAAGGGGTCTTGCTCAAGTCTTCTTGTTTAAAGTGGGAACCTCCCCCTAATCTGCTGTCTGGCCGGCAGAGGTTTTATGAATTAAGCTCTTCTACAAATATTAATCATAAATTCAGTTTTACCCTCTTTTCTCTGGAATGTGTTACTACCACTGAGTCTAAGAAAAACCTACATTAGAGGCCTCCAATATTTGTAGGTGTTTAGTTACAGACAGTGACTCAGTTGTTCTCGTGTGGAATAAGTCAGCAGTAATGTACTCCTTTTATTTTTGGTCACTTTGTTGTCAATTAACCATATATGGGTAAGGCTTCATTTCCAGGACAGAAGTGAAACAAAGACACTGTTTAATAGTTATAGGGTTAGAGTTAGGGTTAGAAAAGATCCAGCCATGGGAAGTGCTGTGGTCAGAAACTGACCATTGCAGATGAGTAGGAGTACATCATAAAGGGCCTCTAGCCTTTAAGCGTTCACAACCAAATTATCTATTTAAGTAGCCAACATTTAGATTTTGTATTGATACATAGTATATATAACCCTTTTCTAACTATCACGTCTGGTGCAAAACATATTTTTCTTTCTTTCTTTCTTTGTTGCTGTTTAATACCCATACTCTATTTAATAGTCATCACAAATCCCAACCAATTGCACACAGTGCCACAGGCCTTTGGAGGGTGGTGGCAAGCTCATGTTTCCTCCAAGAAATGTGAGTCCAACCCACTGCTTCTTTTCAAACTGCTTCTAAAACAAAGTTACTGAAGAGTTTCAAGCACTGGAGAGTAATGCAAACAGCCTAGATCTGTCACATCAGTCATTCTACGCAACTGTCAACTGTGATCTCTAGAGGGTTGAGACAACGCTAGGGATCAAACCAGCAATTTCCTGATGATAAGGCCAATGTTTAGGCCACTGGGCTACTCAGGAGCCCCCTTTGGTCTAAGCATTTGTATTTTTATATATTAATATTTGTGTATAATTGAAAAATAAAGTTCCAATTTAAAGAAATGTGTCGCATGTTTTCTCCATGTTCATTATGCATTAAAAGTCGTCTTCAATTCTCTTAACTTTTAAAATCCCAACCTTGAATCTGGATCCAAGGACGGATATAAAGACCTCTCTCCTGAAGTTAGACGCATCACAAATAGCACCTCGGATGTGGTTTATATAAAAAGCGCTGTAAACTACCGTGGAAGAGTGTTACACACAACATTGTGCGGTTTCAAACTTTGGGAGCTGTTTAAGGCTGTGGTTGAAAAAAGAGGCAGGGTAAAGCTGATCAGGTGTCAGAATATCACATGTACCTCCAAAAATGGCAAGCTACAACTAAACACTGCGGTACGGCAGTCATATATTTACAAAATGAGGTTGAGACCAGGCTGCAGTGTATTAATAACTAAGTTAGCCTCTCACATAATTCAGTGAAGTCAGCTATATTAAGATGCCCCCAAATGTGGACACTGGCTCTTGTGCAGCTGCATTTCTGTGGAGATTATACAAACTGTGGTCACAACTAGTCGTCCAACATCAATACCTGACCTGAGTAATGTCCTCAAGGCTGAAATGATTGCTTTGCTGAAGAGTAGAGGGTATTACTGCAGGAAAGCAAACAAGTTGCTAGGCTAGGAGTTTTGTCAATACAAAAGAATAGGTTGTGGGTTCTAGTCCAGCTCCGGGTGACTGTCTGTGAGGAGAGTGGTGTGTTCTCCCTGTGTCCGCATGGGTTTCCTCCGGGTGCTCCGGTTTCGTCCCACGGTCCAAAAACACATGTTGGTAGGTGGATTGGCAACTCAAAAGTGTCCGTAGGTGTAAGTGTGTGAGTGAATGTGTGAGTGTGTGTCACCCTATGAAGGACTGGCGCCCCCACCAGGGAGCGTTCTCACCTTACGCCCAGTGATTCCGGGTAGACTCCGGACCCACCGTGACCCTGAACTGAATGAGCAGTTACACACAATGAATGAGTGAATGAATGTTCAACGGAGCAGCGCTAAAATCCTGGATAAAAACAAAAAGCACTCTGCCATTGATGGTCGCTGTACACATGTTGTTTTCTGATGTACAAGAACCTTGTTCTAGCAGCATTTCTTTTGTCAGAACTGAAACAGAAAGCCCTTGTACAGTGCCATCCACATGAAAGAGTTTATCATCACACCATCACACTCACTCAGTAGTCTGTTAATTTAGAGGAGATCCACCTTTTTTTTATGGGGTTCCTATGAGATGTTTTTCTATAAAAAGACACATACACGTGCCCACACCTATGCAGTAACTTGGAATTTTTATTTGCATCTTTTTTTTCTGTGTCGTTTCTGTAACACATTTCTTATGAGATTTCTATAGGATTTGGGGATTTTTATTTTTTTCCATGAGGTCTCTTCGGGAATACATTTTCTATGGGGTTTGTACTGGGATTGATTTTTGTTCTATGACCCTTTTATGCATTGTGCTTTTCATATATTATTTTTTTACATGATTGATTTTTCTAAAGTGTCGCAGTCACACAGCTTCAGGGACCTGGATGTTGTGGGTTTGAGTCCCGCTCGGGTGACTGTCTGTGAGGAGTTGGTGTGTTCTATCTGTCTGTGTGGGTTTCCTCCTGGTGGTCTGGTTTCCTCCCACAGTCCAAAAACACACGTTGGTAGGTGGATTGGCAACTCAAGTGTCCGTAGGTGTGAGTGTGTGAGTGAATGTGTGTGAGTGTGTGTGTTGCCCTGTGAAGGACTGGCGCCCCCTCCAGGGTGTATTCCTGCCTTGCGCCCAATGATTCCAGGTAGGTTCTGGACCCACCGCGACCCTGAACTAGATAAGGGTTACAGATGAATAATAATAAAGATGAATGAATAAATAAATGAATGAATGATTTTTCTAAAGGCTTCAGTGGATTTATTGTGATTTCTATGGGATGGCATTTTTCTATAGTTTCTCTGGGAATGTTTGGTTCTTTGTGGTGTCTTTGGGAATGGTTCTATATATAAAAAGTAAGTGAGTAGATACTAATTTTAATCTTAACCTTAAGTAGGAGTGTGCAAATGGATCAGGAGACTGTGTGATAATTGGATTAGTGACATTATGGGCTTGACTGTAGATCAGAATGCTAATATTGCTGTAACTTCCTGAGCTGTGGTTTGTAGAGTAGCTGCAAATAGCTGCTTTTATCTCCTGCATGCATCACCTTCCACTTCAACAGAAGCTCCACCGGCCTTCTCACTTCCTCCTGACACTGCCTCATGTCTCAAATTTGTCACAATTACACGCAGCAAAGTGAGAGCTCTTCAGCGAAAACACATCATTCTAACCTAAGGGGTCATAAGACTTGACCCTATGAGTTAATTCAGCACCAGACGAACGGACGCGTAGCAACCAGTTTCCGTGAAACCTTGTGTAACTGTGTTCTTAAATGTTATTCATGTTTAGTTGAAAACAACATGGTCACTTTTAAGCAGCACCCACTTCTATCTGTTGAAAGAGCTTCTTTATGCCGTTGAGTCAGTTTAAGATAATGAGGTCATTTCCACTGCATGGTCATAACATGATTGTGCTTTCATCATCATGTGTTAACGGTTAACGATGTAAACATGTTTAAAAATGTTTATTTGTGTATGTTTCAACAACAATCATTTGTATAATTAGCATCGCCCAAATAACGTCACAGATTGGTAATAAGTTTGTGAACGCATGGTAATAATATGGTAACAAATAGTTTCCTAATTGAAACTTAGTAGTTAGTCAGTGCTGAAACGATATGGTACTGCAGTTTTGTTTCTTACCTGCTCTAACTTTAAACGGTGAGTTTCAGTAGTGTGCTGTACATCACTGTGATGTATCTTCAGTTGATAACATCAGTTCTTGATTTACATGTGCAAGGAATTCAACTCTAGTCATTATTTCTTACTGATATGTGCATATATTACAATATTACCATATTATTACACACTCAGTACCAAACAAAATTAATGATAGTTGTAAAATATCATATTGTGAAAAATAAATAAATATATTTTAAGCTACTTACAGAACTGTGCATATGTTTTAAGCAAAAAGTTTAAACCCATTAATCTTGAAACTAATCTTGAAAGTGTTTTTATTGATGAATAACAGTTTCACATTACACTGGCCTCTGTCAGTGGGTGGAATATAATGAGCAATGAGTAAAATCACTCAGTTCTTGAAGTTAAAGTGAGATACTTGGACAAGGACTAAACTTGATGGCCATAGCATTTTCAAACTGCAGATGGCATTTTTAGTAGTGACCCAGAGAGATTACCGATCGGTGAAGTGGTGACAGGGTCAGAGGCACCCAAGACTCATTGTTGCCCAAGGCCCATTGAAGCAACAGGAAGAGAAGGGGCCAGTTTAGGCATGTGGCCTTATATTCAGCCAGCTGTGATGCACTGAATAAAATTAAAATGATATTTATTTATATATAAAACTCATTACACTACATCAGATAATCATTAAATATGTTTATTCAGCCCTGTAATTTCACACAGTACTGTACTCTTAAAGGCGGGAGATGAAGAACACGATGAGAGCTGATCTGGTCATGTGTCTGACTGGGGATTTCCTCTTTACTGCCTATATGTGACTATGAGTAAGCTACAATCACCCTATGGTTATTTGTGTCCTCCAGACTTTAAAATAAATGGAGTTAAATATAACGACCAGGTTTGACCAAGAACTTTTTTCCAGAGGCCTGAAACAATAAATTCCCCTTAGCAAAAAGTTTCTAAATATTTTTTTAAAAAGCAACATACATTTTGTTTTAAATCTTATAGCTTCTAAATTATGCATGTGTTGTTTTTTTTTTGGGTTTCTTTTGACAAACTTCACAAGTATTTGCCTCCTTAAATGGGCTCTTATTAAATTGTGGAGTTGAGAAACTCCGTTCTCTGGAGTAGAGCAGCTACAATCAATACCTCTGAGATGAGTTGGAGTGACAGAATGAGTTGTGATTCAGAACTAATCATCCAGTGTCAGGACCTGCCCTCACTTAAGCTCCCATTTGATGGGGTTCAGCCTCGGCATCAGTGAGGTCAGGTAAAGCTGCTGTGTTGACAAACACCACTTTATCCCAAAG
Source organism: Hoplias malabaricus (assembly GCF_029633855.1). NCBI lineage: Eukaryota > Metazoa > Chordata > Actinopteri > Characiformes > Erythrinidae > Hoplias > Hoplias malabaricus. The sequence goes on from NC_089800.1 coordinate 14,491,858, forward strand.
GTACAGAACCTCAAAGAACACTATTCCCCCCTGCACCATGGTGGATTTATACCCCTCTTGCTGACGTTGCACAGTGGGCATCGACAGCTTAGATTCTGCTCCAGTGTGTCCCATTTCATTTCATGTTTTTCACTTCACTGGAGAAATGTGTTTGTGGAGTTCAACCCCTCTGTCCTCAGTGGGTGCAATTTAAAAGAGCAGAATTCACTCGTTATAAGTCTACAGCTCCATAGGTTAAGATTCAAGTGCTAGGCATAGGTTTAAACCCAGAGTTGTTCTACATTATTATGGTAACCACTGTAAACATTAAACACACCAAAGGAGGTGGTTCGTCATTCATTGATCTTAATAAACTGGAGTGGGTGGTAACTGTGCTAAACCATGACCTTTAAGTAATGCTTGAAGCCAGATGTAACTGTTTTACAATGTATTCTTCATTCATTCATTCATTATCTGTAAGTGCTTATCCAATTCAGGGTCGTGGTGGATCCAGAGCCTACCTGGAATCATTGGGCACAAGGCAGGAATACACCCTGGGGGGGAGTGGCAGTCCTTCACAGGGCAACACACACACACTCACACACTCACATCTACAGACACTTTTGAGTCGCCAATCCACCTACCAACGTGTGTTTTTGGACTGTGGGAGGAAACCGGAGCACCCGGAGAAAACCCACACAGACACAGGGAGAACACACCAACTCCTCACAGACAGTCACCCAGAGCGGGACTTAAACCCAAAACCTCCAGGTCCCTGGAGCTGTGACTGCGACACTACCTGCTGCACCACCGTGCTTAAATTTTAACACCTACAGCTAAAATTAACTATGAAAAAAGTTGTTCCCAAAAATATTTTTACCCAAGGTCACACTTCATATCTGTTTATTCGTAGTGTGTGTCTCAGCATATGATCCTACTGCTCTGTTTGTCCTGCACCACATGACAGGGCCTCACCGTAGTGACACTAAAAGATATGATCACATCAAGTTGCTGAAAGTGTGAATCCCTCTGAAGATCAGAAGATCGTTTACTAAATGTTAATTATGTGTTATAATGGCAAAATAAACAGAAGGCTAAAGTGTGTGAAACAAGACAAACCACACACCACAGACAAATGTATTATTCAACACAGCACTATAATATTTACTGCAGATAAATCCACTCTATTAATATATCATTTATATATATATTAATTTTGAATGCTGCACACATACTGCTCATATACTACCTTTGAAACATTGTACACATGGGCCTTCACCAAGTCTAATTCCTTGTGTGTGTTATGTACTTGTCACGATAAAGAGAATCTGATCCTCTGGATTGAATTCCACAAATGCTTCAACACTTATGTAAAATTATCTAGTTAAGTGGAATCCCATAAAAAAAACTTGCTGGAAGTAGAAGCACACACTATTAAGCAAGAGTGATTAATATCAATGAATAAGCGGTCCAGTATTCTTGAATGACAGCACATGAATGTGTCACAGCATTTTATAACATTCACAGAGCTGTGCAATACATTCCATGCTATTCATAAGACAGACTTCTCCTTTTCTGATCAAATATAAAAATGCAGTGTTTGAGTGGTCAGTATCAGTGAAGTACAGTAGAGTGTCCAGTCCTCCAGACCTCATCAGCAGCATTGCATTTCAATATGTCCTCGACAAACATGATCTTCCTTTTATTTGCAGTGGCTATTCTGTCCAGCAGCGTTCTCGGAGGTGAGTGCTCTAATATCACACAATCGTTTAAAATGTACAGTGCATTTACAGGAAAGCTTATGTGCTGCTTAACTTTCTGTAGAAGTTAATATAACGGGAATACCAATTGTGCACATTTATTGTGTTATTAATCAAACGTAAAAAATCGAATTAAAGTTGTAATCAGGGGTTTAGTTTAAAAGCAAAGACAAATATATAATTTTCAGTTAAAAAGAATATAATTGAACACATTCAGGACTGGAATAAAAAGTAAATGCGATGCTTCCTGCATGTTTTAGTGCACAAATTATATTTTATTTGTTTTATAACTAATAAAATGAGCCATAATATTTCTTTTTCTGTAAAGTGTTCATATGTACAAAAGTGTGTTCCATGAAAAACATTTGACAAAACAAAAATGTTGAACAGATGTTGGTAGGGTTTTCTGCTTCTCTTGTGAAGTTAACACTACCTGCACTCTGCTCTGTGTACCCAGGATACAGGGCTTGAATGTTAGGTTTTGGCATCCGGGGGTTTGTGGTGGGGTGGGGGTGGTTATCCAAAAGCAACAGTGTTTAAGGAACCACTGAGTGCTCTGAGATAACTGAAAGCAAATATTTTCTATTAATTGAATTCTTCTTACAAATATATCAATACAATTTTACTGTGGATTTTACTGTATTTATATAAATGAAATATCTACTGCATGATTAACTAACTGTAACATTACATATGCACTGCCTGTGTGCATTAGAACACCAAGAGGATGTGGATGCATGTGTTAGTGAATCATATCCTCCTGTTACTTATTTCAAATATATCTTGATGTTGTTTTGCAGTACTCTCTAATGACAAAAAGGAGAAAACTTGCTGTCCAAAGACCACTAATCATGTGGCTGGCAAAATTGCAAAATGTGATCACCTTCCAGGTGGTGGAAAATGCGTAGAGGCTTATCTGTAAGTTTCAAGAAATAATTCTGACTCTTTGTTTTGTGTGAAACTATCAGTAACACTTTCAGTGAACCTGTTTATACATAATTCTTATAATATCTGCTGTAAATGGACTTAACAGCATAGACCAGAACACTTTCATAGTGCCTTAATGTTTACAGTGCACTCAACAGATGTTTTCATGTATTGTATCATCTGGTAAGGAGTAAAGTCATGTTTTAAAATGTGCTATGCCCATCATATAACAACTATTCAGAAGCATTTCATACATAAAGTAATTTGATGTATGCCATATAACAGGTAATTGAATATTAATATGAATAAGTAATCTGTCCTCTGTGACTGAAGATGAAGATTTTACAAAGCCATCCTCAATAAATCTTTGATTAAATGGAAGTATCCCTTGCAAACACAGGAACAGTTTTTCACTCTTGGCTTCTCAATCTTTGCAGGATCACCTTAAAAAATGAAACACAACACTGCATCAGTGTGAAAAGTAAATGGATCACTAAGAAACTGAAAGCGGTAAGTCCTGAGTATTTTGGCAGATTCCGATTCAGTCAAAGCTGGATAAAAGAGCAGGATTCCCACAAAGGATCCTAGACAAATCACAATTTTATTAACAATTTTAAAGAAAACATCTATAAGAAGCTAAAACTTATGCATAGCAGGTTATAATAAACATAACTCATCCCTTTTGTTTAAAAAAAAACAAAAGAGGGAAAAAAGTAAAAAATAAAAAACAGTATATTATGTTATATATATATATATATATATATATATATATATATATATATATATATATATAATTCTATGCTAATATGTGTATATAGCATTGCTGTTACAGAATATTTATGCTTACTTTTTTCCCCAACAGAAAGGCATAAAATGTGCCTGAATGAAGAGAAGTGATTGAACGAAGTGATGGAGGTTAAAAAAAACTCTCTTTCAAACTTTCCAAGACACCATCAACAACCATAACACCTGGAGGATCCAACTCTAAATCAGCGAACTATTCATCTCTTTACAAGCCTTTTTTTTACTGAGGAATGAAACTGAATTTTACTTCCATTAAGAGAGTATTTCTATATTTTTGTATCCCAATAGTCATTTTACATAGTAATGTGTTATTTATTTATTGAATGTAATGATAAACTAAATTTAATAATTATTTATTTTAATGTTACATGAAAAAAAATGTGTATTTATGGAGAATTTTTATTTTTGTATGTGTGTACGATACAATAAAAAAATATTCTTTTAAACATAAATGCATTTTTCTCATGTGCTTTCTTTATTCATTATGAATTCAAAATAATTAACTAAAAATGATTTAAAATAATATAAAAGAAGAAAAATAAGCCAATAATATTTTTAGCTCCAAAATACAGTGGCATCCGAGGCCTCAGTGGCCTTAAAACACCCTCATCATAGATTAGTTCACTTCTCTGTGTTTCTTTTAAACATTCAATGTTATGGTTTCTCTTCACGTGGATGCATCATGAAAAATGCTGATCGGGTTGATCAAAACCTCAAGGATTTGACTTATTCCCAGATCATCATTGCTGTAATTCCAAGGCGTCATGTTTACTTTCCACATATGTATTGTGCTAAAATGAAGAGGACAATATAAAAACTTACAGTCAGCATGGTCTCACTGTCACACCCTGGTCCTGTTATGTCTGTTTTCCCAGCCATGTTCTCTTGCACATGGTTCTGTTTATTTTGGTTCGTATCTCAGTCTTGTTCCAGGTGTCCCTTGTCTGTGTTGTACATTTAATTTCCTTTGTGTGACTCCTTCTTTGTTGAACATTCCACCTTCGTTTTGCTCTCTCCAGTCTGTGTGTCTCATCTGTTACTCATTCCCTTGAAGTCAGTCTTTGTATCTCTGTCTCATGTCTGTTTGTGTCTTTACTTAGTTTAGGTTTCTCTATATCTGTCTCTCCAAGTCTAGATCTCTGTTTAAGTTCTCTCTGTTTAGGTCTCTGTATAGCTCTCTTTGTCCAGGTCTCTATTTAGCTCTCTTTGTCCATGTTAGTCTCTTTAGCTCTCTCTGTCTGTTTACCTTCCTCTGTCTAGGTTTCTCTGTTCAGTTCCCTGTCTGTCCAGTTCCCTCTCTATCTGTCCAAATCCCTCTGTCTAGGTCATTCTTTGTCTAAGTATCCTGTCTAGTTATACAAATCTGTCTCTGTTTTGTTATCTTTTGTAATCAATAAAGGTCATTGTGTTATAGCGTGTGGGTCCGCCTCCGTCAGTCCGCCTGGTCCTGACACTCACAATGAAACATACTTGACCAAAAGAGCATCCCCAATATTCATACACTGTGTATAAAATGTAGTTCACCTTTCATGAATATATACATTATTATTGCAATGACTGCCCAGTGTAAAAAATCATATTTAACAAGTGTGAAACTCCACAGAGTGTTAAAATAAAGCTAAAATATCAAATACATTATCTTTACTAGAGAATTTCTAGTACTCTACGTTACCTAAATATCAGATAGTTGATGGGAGCACACTTGCAGTGATTGTAAAATAGCTAGGAGTCATAACATGTCTTTACATATGTGTACATAAGCATATCTGTACTTATCATTTAAACCGATGTGCCAAAAGTCAAGAGCTAGCAGTATGTAAACTGATTATGAAGTGGTGTTACCTACAGCTCTAGTGGTGAGGTTTTATCTTGTGCCAGAGGGACGAAATATTCCATTTCTGAAGTCGTGTGGGCATTAAACATTCCTCTATCCAGAGAAATGACCTCGGTTGATGTGTATTTACACAAGGTGTAATACTCTGTAAACTGTAAAAGCAAATGCATTGTAGTTACGTGGTTGTTACATGCGTTTCTACTGTTTACTGTTTAACTGCACAGAGTCCAAATGATATCCGAGACTTAAAGATGTGAAAATAAAAGTTTATTTAGACACTTTTGAAGCTTGCTGAATTACAAGAAATAGTAGTATGCAATATTAAGCAAGAATTGAGATCTGTGACCACTGATAAACATCTTCACAAGATGTCCCTGCAATATGTGTGTGCAGCATATTTCACAGATTCTTATCATTTCCTTATTTCTGATCAAATATAAATATGTGGTTATAAAGGGTTGTAGCCAGGAGTTGTGAAATATCATTGAAGAATAGCACCTCTCCTGCAATCCCAGTCCTCCAGACATCAGCAACTACAATGCATCTCAATTTGACCTTTAAACAAATGCTTTGCCTCTTTTATGCAATGGTCTTCTTGTCAACTGCTGTGCACGGAGTTCGTAGAGGTGAGGAATCTTTATTTAATTCTGTGAAGTCTGATATATATATATATATATATATATATATATATATATATATATATATATATATATATATATATATATATATATAGTGTAATATTAAACTATAGACATGTAATCATTTTTTATGATGTAAATCATATTAATTTTTTATTAATATTATTATTTATTTATTATTTTTTACATTGGTTGGAAAAATAACATGTAAAAGCTGTAAAAGTAAAACATCCAATAGAAAGGGTCTTAAACTCTCTAAATTAATTCTCAAAAAAAAAAAAACCTAGAAAAAGACAAAAACAGGTTAAACTCACATTGAATGTTTTGCTCAATATATTGTACATTTCATTTTCAGTTTGTTAAATGTAGCACAGAATTTAGAAATTCATAGTTCCCTATAAACTTTATTTGAAATATAATCTCACGTAACATTTATCTCCAGGAAGGAAATAATCAAACTGTTTAATGAAATTCCAAGACATTTTTGGGCTGTTTCTGTTGGTCTAGAAATGTATACATTTGTTTTACTCAGATTTTTAATCTTGTTTCGTAGTAAAAAACAAAAAGGTACGAACATGCTGTCCTGGTGTCGTCCCTGGTCCAATCAATGGGGATATTACGAAATGTACACATGTCCCAGCCAAGGGAGGCTGCACTGAGGCTTATGTGTAAGTTTTGTGTGTGTGTGTGTGTTGGGGGGGGGGGGGGGGTGGGGGGGTTTAAAGGGCTTTTTTCTCTCTAATTATAAGAAGATATAGAAATAAGACCCATTAAATGTTTAATTAAATGATCATGTCAATCAGGAAGAACATAATGTTTTTCTCTCACTGTCTCTCAGCCTCATTCTGAAGAATGGATCAAAACACTGCGTTGATGTGAAAAGTGACTGGATGCTGTCCATTCTGAAGAAGGTAAAAAGCAAATTCAGATTCAGTCAACATTTTAAGATGTTTATAGGTTATTAACGGTGTATAGATAGAAATGTGTATTATGCAAAATCTTTTTCTAAAAGCAAACTCTCCAGTTTTAGTTCATAATATAAAATGTGTGCAAAACCAGCATCAAAGTGCATTTGCTGTAAAGTCTTATTACCAGGAGTTCACAAACATTTGCTTCTGACGTAATGTGGTGGTATTTCACTTCAGAACGAATCTTTAATGAGAGACCTATGTGACACATTTCATAATGCTGATCTTGATGATTGCCTTCCTTCCTCACAGGAGGGCACACCTTGTAATCCCACAACCAAATGAAGAAAAGAAGCATCCAGTGTGATGTGTTGCAACTATGTACTGCTTTCTTCATGTGTCTTTACCAAAGCTCTGCAAAGTCATTCATTTTTTCTCTAATATTTTTATTAAAGATTTAATCTAAACTTCTCCCAGTGACAGAATATTTACATTATTTTGTACCCCTAAAGTTCTTCAATGTCTCAATCTTTTATTTTTGAAATAATAGTAATGCTTTTGTAATTTACTTTACAATCATTATGCATACTCAGCAAAGTTCAATTTAATTGCATTGCATTAAAATGAATATGTGCATTCTTCTAGCATTCAGTAAGTTTTTTACATTTGTATGTACACAAATATGTATGTACAACTTACACTATAAAACAATGCATGTTCCGTTGATTTACACCTGTAATGTATATTTGAGGCCCATGATAAAGCAAACCTCTGAAAGTTCTGATACTGAACTCAGTAGGCCATTATTGTCAGTTCTTTATGTTAATGAACAGTAGCATTCAGTGTGAAAAGTCAATGGATCACTAAGAGACTTAAAGCAGTAAGTCCTGAGCATTTTGGCAGAGTCCGATTCAGTCAAAGTTGGATAAAAGAGCAGGATTCCCACAAAAGATCCTTGTCAAAAAACAATTTTATTAACAATTTTAAAGAAAACATCTATAAGATAAGTCAAGTGAAACTCCACAGAGTGTTAAAATAAAGCTAAAATATCAAATACATTATCTTTACTAGAGAATTTCTAGTACTCTACGTTACCTAAATATCAGATAGTTGATGTGATTGCAGTGATTGTAAAATAGCTAGGAGTCATAACATGTCTTTACATATGTGTACATAAGCATATCTGTACTTATCATTTAAACCGATGTGCCAAAAGTCAAGAGCTAGCAGTATGTAAACTGATTATGAAGTGGTGTTACCTATAGCTCTAGTGGTGAGGTTTTATCTTGTGCCAGAGGGATGAAATATCATTTCTGAAGTCGTGTGGGCATTAAACATTCCTCTATCCAGAGAAATGACCTCGGTTGATGTGTATTTACACCAGGTGTAATTCTCTGTAAACTGTAAAAGCAAATGCATTGTAGTTACATGGTTGTTACATGTGTTTCTACTGTTTACTGTTTAACTGCACAGTTAAAGAGTCCCAATGATATCCAAGACTTAAAGAATTACAAGAAATAGTAGTATGCAATATTAAGCAAGAATTAAGATCTGTGACCACTGATAAACATCTTCACAAGATGTCCCTGCAATATGTGTGTGCAGCATATTTCACAGATTCTTATCATTTCCTTATTTCTGATCAAATATAAATATGTGGTTATAAAGGGTTGTAGCCAGGAGTTGTGAAATATAATTGAAGAACAGGACCTCTCCTGCAAGCCCAGTCCTCCAGACATCAGCAACCACAATGCATCTCAATTTGACCTCTAAACAAATGCTTTACATCTTTTATGCAATGGTCTTCCTGTCAACTGCTGTGCACGGAGCTCGTAGAGGTGAGGAATCTACATTTAAATCTGTGAAGTCTGATATATATATATAGTGAAATATTAGACTATAGACATGTAATCATTTTTATGACGTAAATAATATTTATTTTTTCATTCATTCATTCATTATCTGTAACCGCTTATCCAGTTCAGGGTCGCGGTATATTTATTTTTTATTAATATGTTTTTTATTTATTAATTTTTACATTGTTTGGAAAAATAACATGTAAAAGCTGTAAACGTAAAACATCCAATAGAAAGGGTCTTAAATTCTCTAAATTAATTCTCACTATTGCTCAATATATTATACATTTCATTTTCAGTTTGTTAAATGATGGCCTTCAGAGTATTCACTGGCTCTGCTCCCATCTACCTCAATAGACTATTAAAACCATATGTTAGCGCCCGCCCTCTCCGTTCCTCAAAGGCGCGACAACTAACACGGCCAACCCCCCGTACAGGTCAGTCGAGACTATTCTCATCTCTGGTACCACGCTGGTGGAATCAGAGCAACAGAAACCCTCTCCGCATTCAAGAAAACCCAACTCTTCCGAGAGTATCTCTTTCACTAAAAGTCTTTCTTTAATGCACTTATTACTTCCTGGCATATTGCACTCAATGTAAGGTATTTTGTATAAATTGTGCTGTAGTTTGAATGTTAGATCCTCTTTTGTAAGTCGCTTTGGATAAAAGCATCTGCCAAATGCATAAATGTAAATGTAAATGTAGCAAATGCATAGAATCTAGAAATTCATAGTTCCCTATAAACTTTACTTGAAATATAATCTCACGTAATGTTTATCTCCAGGAAGGAAATAATCAAAATATTTAATGAAATTCCAAGAATTTTTGGGCTGTTTCTGTTGGTCTAGAAATGTATACATTTGTTTTACTGAGATTTTTAATCTTGTTTCGTAGTAAAAAACAAAAAGGTACGAACATGCTGTCCTGGTGTTGGCTCTGGTCCAATCAATGGGAATATTACGAAATGTACATATGTCCCAGCCAAGGGACGCTGCACTGAGGCTTATGTGTAAGTTTTGTGTGTGCGTGTGGGGGGAGGGGGGGTTGGGGGGATTTAAAGGGCTTTTTTCTCTCTGATTATAAGAAGATAAAGAAATAAGACCCATTAAATGTTTCATTAAATGATCATGTCATTCAGGAAGAACATAATATTTTTCTCTCACTGTCTCTCAGCCTCACTCTGAAGAATGGATCAAAACACTGCGTTGATGTGAAAAGTGCCTGGATGCTGTCCATCCTGGAGAAACTGGAGTAGGTGAAAAATAAATTCAGATTCAGTCAACATTTTAAGATGTTTATAGGTTATTTTGCTAGTACGGACCACGCCCGTAGAGGCTGAAACGGAGAGATGAACTTTCAAGATGTCTTTGGGGAGAGTTAAGGGTGGCTTATGAATGCGTAGGAAGCCGGACCCCCGTTGGATAAATGAATATGAGAAATGGGTGGAGACGGGGTGGAGGTGGGAGCAAGATTTAAAACAGAAGGCTTGGTGGGTTTGATAATGGCTGAACACAGCTCTGAATATGGGGATCAGCAGGAATGACCCAGCATGGAGGAGCGAGCTGATGTAGTGAGTTTATGAATTAACTACTTTTAATAAACTGGTGCATGACTGAGTGTCATATGAGACGGTAGAGAAACAGCATTAGGTTGAGTAAGTTGAATGTACTTTATTGATTATGATGACAGAAATTCTAGCATGATTGGTAATTTGAGTATTCAAATGCCGCAGCGGTAAAGGGGTAATGATTGCTAAATGAGATAGAGTCAGAATTGGTCTTAAGGTAGCCAAGATCATTGCATCAGCAGAAATCAAATTGATCAACTACTAATTGAATTTTAAAATATTGCCACCTAAATGTCATTAAGCTACAGTGTAACAGTAATAGTGACATTAATCTGGGGCCAGCATGATAGTGCATCAGACTGGATGCATTGGACAGAGTGTTGCTAAGTCCAGTGTAATTGATGGTGGTTGAGTAATGGTGAGAGGTCTGTGGCTGGCAACAATAGGTGGAAAGTGGATTGGTAGCAGCCTTGAAGTCAAGTACTACAGAGGGTCAGCATTAATAAAGTGAGATGTCCATCGATGGCAGGTGTGCCCTGGTGGTGCCTTTCCATTGGCATAGAGGGAATTGAGAATGGAAGGGTGATCTAGAGGGATGACAGATGAGGCCAAATAAGAAGCCCAAAAAAGGGTCAGCACCGCAGGAATGGCAAGATAAAGAGAAGGCAGTTTGTCACGTGGGAGAAATCTCTGAAAGAGACAAAATCCAAAGGTGCTGAGGAGCTCAAGCAAGGGGGCAAGGTAGAAAGTTGACTCAAACATAGCAAAAATGCCTAGATGGTGATGAAAAACAGGTACCAGAGAAGAGGCAGCATGTAAGAAGGTGAATTAATTTTGAAGTGGCGTCAAGTGCCTGAGTGCTGGTCCAAGGTAACACCTGAAGAGAGAGCATAACTGGAACTTATGGGGCTAGGAGCATCATGGTTGTGAAGATAAGAGGACAGGTTGAAGGCCCACAGCACCTGGAGGAATCAATGCAAACGGTACCATAGGAGGCAGAATGAGGTGCATTTGCTAGCAGAGAGATGAAAGATGAAGGTCCTTGTGGTATGAGCTGGAAAGTTAGAAGCCGAGAGCGACAAGGGTGCATGTGAGAGGGTGAACTGAATTTGAGGTGGTATCAAGTGCCTGATTGCTGGGTAGAGGGGCTGGTCCAAGGTGACGTCTGAGAAGAGAGCATAAGCTGGAACATAGGGGCTCGAAGCAGCATGCTTGCGAAGAGGAGAGGTCAGGTTGAAAGCCCGCAGCTGCTGGAGGAATCAGTGCGAACAGTACAATAAGAGGCAGGGTGAGGTGCAGTCGCTAGGAGAAGCTTAGCTACAAGCAGAGAGGCAGAAAGTAAGATCCAGCAGTAGAGAGTACAAGCCGTACAGTGGACACAGGGCGCTGTTTGTCTGTGAGGGTAATGCATAGGAATGAGCGTCCACGGCATTTTCTGAGGAGAGAGTGCAAGCTGTGAAGTTGGAGGTGGGCGGTGTGGCTGCAAAGTTATGGGGTTGGGACGAAGGTGCAGGGCATGAGGGAGGAGGGCTGTAAATGAAGAGGCAGGATGTAGCAATACTGCAAGGGGAAGGGGATTAGGATGAAGGTCCACATTAGGACAGAGGGTGCGCTGTAAAGGAAGAGGCGGGGTATGGGACAGCCGAAAAGGCAAGAGGATTAGGATATGGCCTGTAACAGCACCCGAGAAGATGATGAGCTGGAAAGTCAGGTATATATAGGGCTGAGAGGAGGAGTTTGGGCATGGTCCTACTCCCAAAATTATGTTATTACATAACATATAGATAGAAATGTGTATTATGCAAAATCTTTTTCTAAAAGCAAACTCTCCAGTTTTAGTTCATAATATAAAATGTGTGCAAAACCAGCATCAAAGTGCATTTGCTGTAAAGTCTTATTACCAGGAGTTCACAAACATTTACTTTTGACGTAATGGCGTAATGTGGTGGTATTTCACTTCAGATCGAATCTTTGATGAGAAACCTATGTGACACATTTCATAATGCTGATCTTGATGATTGCCTTCCTTCCTCACAGGAGGGCAGAACTTGTAATCCCACAGCCAAATGAAGAAAAGAAGCATACAGTGTGATGTGTTGCAACTATGTTACTGCTTTCTTTATGTGTCTTCACCAAAGCATATGCATACTTAGCAAAGTTCAATTTAATTGCATTGCATTAAAATGAATATGTGCATTCTTCTAGCATTCAGTTAGCTTTTTACATTTGTATGTACAGAAATATGTATGTACAACTTACACTATAAAACAATGTATGCTCCACTGATTTACACCTGTAATGTATATTTGAGGCCCCTGTTAAAGCAAACCTCTGAAAGTTCTGATACTGAAATCAGTAGGCCATTATTGTCAGCTCTTTATGTTAAAGAACAGGGCATTTTAGAACCTCCTACAGAATAGCAGTCATCAAAAGCTAAGTCTGAGCCATTCACAGAAATCAATAACTTGGGAACACATGAGCCCTAAGAAAGCCACAATCGATCCAAAACATCTTTGTAGATTAAACGTATTTACCATTTCACAAAACATGCCCGATAAATCACAACTGAATTTCATATGTTTACATAGTATTCACATCATATTCATAATATTTGGGATGATGTTTAAATTAATAGTAAATATTCAAAAGTAAATATAAACTTATTAGATAGAATCCAGATTGTATGCACTTTAGACTAAACTCAGTGCACTTGGGCTTCTCAAGGAAATGTCAGTGCTGTCCAAAAGATCAAAATCAATATTCACAATGAGGTAATTGCATCAAAGGTATTTACAAGTTATTTTCACATATTAATGCAGTTCATGTTCTGTTTTTCCCTCACAAACACAACTCAACATTTTTTTCTCATGTTTTGGGTGAGGGCTATGTGACTGTTAGGATTATTCAGCATTTACGTTTTCCTGGGAATCCAAAATATTGGAAAAATAAAGGAAAATCAGATTTTTTTTTAATGCAAATGCATTGAATATTTATGAAATACATGCAAGAAAAATGTATTAAATGTGACATCAAATATATGATATTCAAACTAATGTGTTGGCCTTTAAGCACCATAATGAAATACATCATTAAAAAGAAGAGCACAATCAAGGCCTGAGGATTAGACACAATACATTTTTCTTCAGTGTTACTGTGACAGGAGGCAGGGGATGGTGAATATTCACATGTATTTTAAGATTTCTTTTCAGCAGAAAAGCATTTGAGGTTGTGTCTCTTTTTTATCTTTTTCATTTATGTCCATTGATCATTAACTTATTTGGCCATAACTTAAGGCAAGTCTGCAATTTTTGTGGAGATATCCAACAAAATATACAAGTTTCTGGTAAGACAAGGGCCTAGTCCATCAGTTGAAAGTAGTGTTGAAGAAGAGCCTAGCGCAAAAAAATCCAAAATCCAAATATTTTACGAGACTTATATAAAATATGGATTCATGGAAAATACTGATGTTTTGTTTTTTTTTCTTGGCAGTTACCAGCCAGAAAGGGGGCCCCTTATATTAAAAATGGTTGAGAACCGCTGTCATAAACAATCAAAAAGCTCAAATGTATAAATGGTCTTGTATATCCTCCAGAAATCTGTGCTGAATTGCTGTAAACAGGATAGTGGTGGTAAAAGGTCATCTTCAGATCCTCCACCTTCAAATACTTCTTCAAAACAGGCCTACCATGCCATATTCCGGCTGCCTGTATACAGCTCACTTTCTGGCCTTGTTATGGGTTCATTGAGCTGAACAAGGTACTAGTTTGTAATATTTCTATGAAATGATTATTTTTCTATTACTCTGTATTATTTATATATGTATATATATATACACACTGTTGCTTTCGATACTTGAACATTTATTATTTTGGTTCAATACTTTCGAACAATCTGTTTCCGTTTCTTCTAAGACTTCCTCTTCCACTTCCACTTTTGAAAAAAACATTAGAATTACCGATGCCTTCTGTAATAAATTCATTAGCTTTTCTTCCACACACAGAAAGCACAATATCCATACCCAGCTATCACTGTGTCTTAAGATGTCTTGACGGGCTGGACAAGACATCTTGAGACAATTTGTTATAGCAAGGCTATAATAAGACACCTTGTGACTTATGAGTGAAGACGCCATCTCTGTCTTGAGACATGAAAGTTTGTGTGTCTTGAAGACAAGGCATGACTTAAGACTTCATATTGTCTTAAGACACCGACATTTTATGTCTAAAGACAGTTCAGTTGTGACCTAATAGTGTTTCTTAAGATGTGTTTATGGGTGTTTTATATTAATACCATGTCTTAACTCTAGTATACTCTTAAAATCATTAATAATTTAAGGTTGTCTAATAATCTTTACATTCTTTAAACATTTCAGAATAATCAGTTCATGTAAATCAATGTTTAATGAAGAACATAAAGGTTTGGTTCAAAAATAGTTTTAACCAGAAAAACAATTAACAATAACAAAAATGAGATTTGATATTAGTAACATCAGTATTTTGAGAATTACAGAAGAGTAAAAACTAGGTAATAAAATTCACAAAATACATTATATTAAATTTCCAAATACTAAATCTAAGTGTACTGTTCTACAGCCCTCATGGACATGGTCTGAGATGAAGCCCACTCAGCATATGATAGGGGGAATCCTAGCCTGCAGATAGAGGATGGGGAGAGTAGAGGGGTAAGCAGACTAAAATTCAGTGAATGACGTACAACTGAAACCACACAAATATTCAGTCTCAAAAATTCAGTCACAACTTTAGTCTGCATACCCTTCTATCTGCCCGCTAGGATTCCCCCTATCATATGCTGGATGGGCTTCATATTCTCAGACTCTGTCCATGGGTTAATTAATAAATGTTAATTAATAAATTAAAAAGTTATATTGATATTATAATAAAATACTAAATCACTACTCTCTACAAATCTAAAGCTCAGAGTCCATCACTTTCACTGCTTCAGTTGCAGATTTCTCTGCATTTTCATCCAGCCATGTGCGAAAAAAAACAGTTGTTGTCTTGTAGCAATCTTCATTTAAGATGCGATCTTTGGCCATTTTTTTTGTGTGGAAACTGTCTTCTCTCATTTGTTTACGTTCCGAAGTTTAGTGTCTTTTAAGGCAGAACTGTATGTTTGAAGGGAAAAAATGGTTGTCGTTTGTACATGGCTGAAGTTGAACTGTATTTGTTACTTTAAGTTGTTTAGTTCTGTAACACTTTTGCTCTGTGTTTACTTTCATGCAGTTAGCACGCACCCATTTAGAGTCTGTTCCGTCTACAGATAAAATAAGTCAGTGTTACTCCCCTATGGAACAGGAATAGAGCAATATCCTCATCTCATTTCATTCTTTTCAATGTTTGGAGTCTCCCCTTTTTCTAAAAACCTCCAGATGCTGTTTCTCTGCCATGAGCAGAGAGAGGGCCTAGCATACCAGACCAAGACACTTTGTTTTTTACAGACACTGGAGCTTTGTAAACACATTAGACTGGGTTCAAGCATGCAAATGCACTGGAGAGCAGCAAACGATAAAAAACATCCTCTGAATATTATAAAAAGTTTTTTTTTTATTAAAATTGTGAACATCCCCTTTAATTACTATACTAATTAATACATTGTTCCTGCATTAAGGCAGACAGGAGACATGCTTATGTTATGTATATTTATTCTGACTCATGCTGTATTATTACCTGTAAAAATTAATGACCAATTATGAAATAATTCATTCATTCATTATCTGTAAGCGCTTATCCAGTTCAGGGTCGTGGTGGGTCCAGAGCCTACCTGGAATCACTGGGAGCAAGGCGGGAATACACCCTGGAGGGGGTGCACACAATACACTCCTCACAGACAGTCACCTGGAGTGGGAATCGAACCCACAACCTCCAGGTCACTGGAGCTGTGTGACTGGGACACTACCTGCTACACCACAATTATGAAATAATGCATTAATTAATACAATTTCTTGTACCCTTATTGTAAAATGTGGTACCGAAAACACACTGTTACTACAAAAAGTAAAAGCTTGGCCCTGTTTTAATACCTGTAGTTTATGAACCACTTGTTGATGTTTTTTATCGAGACTCCATCAGTAAGCAACTGCAGCTTTTCTTCACTCATGGGAAAACGTCTCTCAAGGAACAGAGTCTTGCTCTTCTCCAGATTCTTTTTCTGAGCAGCTTCCAATTAATGCACACAAACACCTAAGCTGCTATCACTCGGAGTACATATCTTTTTTTTAACTATAGCTTGCACTTTAACTTTATTCCTACCTCTACCTACTGACTTTGTACATATTCTGTATTCTGTATTTAGTGTTCATGTAACTATCTATTTCACTGCACTGGAAATGTAGCCTGAACAGTGTTTCATTATACTGCACAACCCTGTATATGTACAATGACAATAAAGTTGAATTGAATTAAAGTAAATAACATTCTGGGCTAGAGCTGGGCGATATGAGCACAAATCAATATCATGATTAATTGTACATTTTACCACGATTACGATTAATAGGCGATTAATTTGTTTTTGTGTTTTTGCCCCTCATAGTTCAGTGACGAGGTTGTACTGTAAATATGCTCCAGTATTAAAGCTGCAATATTTTTTCTAAGGCTGCTGGGAGCTTGTTCCTCTCTCGTTTCTCAAGACGCTTGGCCCCTATCTTCCATGCAGCAGATAGGGGGCAGAACCACATGACTACAGCTGGATAGCGTAATTTTAATGGGACAGTACATGAACACACAGTGGGGACATAACAGAATAAAAATATTCGATAACGACAAGATTATGTCGATTAGAAGTTCTGAATGTCGATTTCGATTAATTTTTGATTAATTACCCAGCCCTACTCTGGGGGAATATCTTCCGTTGTTTGTAACATTTTTGAAAATGGCTTTTCCATAAACTCTTGAAAAGCCAGTATCAAACATGCTGTGTCATTGTAAGCTAAAACAGAATGGCTGCATGAGTGAAAACACATATCACTCACATTGATCTGTTCAACAGCCTCTACCTGTGTTCAGAATGATTCTTGTTAACTCATTCACTATTCACCACATAGAATTTGCTGTAGTGATCTGACTATAAGGAACAAGCAAACAGGACCAAACAGTCCATTTATTTGTGAGCAGATCAGGAGACATTAGGGCACTCAATTATGATACACCGATCAACCATAACATTATGTTCAACTCCTTGTTTCTACATTCACTTTCCATTCTCAGAGTTCGACTGACCAAACATGAGCACTTTGTACTTTTATAACTTATTTAATTAAATTACACTCTGGAGTCCATCTGTTGCTCTGTATACTTTATTTTCCCCCTTTCACCCTGCACTTCAATTGTCAGGACCCCTGCACAGCAGGTATGATTTGTGTGGTGTGTCATTCTCAGCGCTGCAGTGACATTGAGGGCTTTGAAATTTCCAGCAGCACATCCACTCGTACCAGCACAACACACCCTAACAAACCACCACCACGTCAGTGTCACTGCAGCGCTGAGAATGACCCAACATTCACATACCTGCCCTCTGAGGGGCTCCAGTCTGTAATTGTAGAACTACAAAGTGCTCCTGTGGACAATGGAGCTGAGAGAATGGGCAATGCGTGTAAAAACAAGGAGGTGTCCATAATGTTATGACTGATTGGTATATATTCTGATCAATGTGCAAGGTGTCCCAAAAGTAAGGAAAAGAAAAGAAAAGAAAGGCAACGTCCATATAAAAAATGGTGATCCTGATAGGTTTTGCTCTTCCGTTCTATCTATATCATTTTTTTATGGGCGTTTCCTTTTCTGACTTCATACTTTTGGGACACCCTATCGTGTACACTGTCTGCCTGCTACAGTCTGCAGTGTAGTGTGGGCTTTTTAAAGTGTAATATATGTATCATCAGATTTGCCACTGAGAATTCAAACACACTAAAAATGGCCCTATTGTGCAGTAGGAGCTGTAGCCGAGATGTTACTGTGCTGTCCCCTTTTGTCCCGTCACACTAATACCGGAAGTATGTCACAGCGGCTACTGTGCCGATATACCCTGCAGCACAGCGGGCCCTGTGCAGGTGTTGTGCCGAATTCAGCACCCCCGCCGCGAGATGCATCCCCGGTATATTTAGTCCTAAGGGAGGTTAATCGGCGTTTTATGACAAAACGGGCAAAATATCATGTTCATTTCCGTCAAAATAAAAATAAATCGCCTTTTCCCCAGTAGAAACACTCTAGATATTGAGATGTAAAAAAGAAAAGGTCGCTTGTAAATAATAAAATGATATAATCTACATGCACCGCTGCTTTTTCTGAAGTCAGCTTCGACTTATTCTAAAACAAACGTGTACGTTCATTTTCTGACCACAATGAAACTCCTACATATCCTGTCGCAATTTTTATGGAATATTTAAACACTGGAAATAAATAGGAATATAGGATAAAAGCAGCGAATTGTAAATAAAATTACCACTTCATTACTGTACTTGCTAAATGTTATATCCATGAAAATGTACACACGCTGCCACTGCCTGAACATAACTGCAATATTAATAGTTGAATTAGAAAGAAATGTACCCAATTTTAATTCTGGCTACATTTCTGTTTTTGCCATGAAACTTATACAGGTATTTTACATTGATCCTATAGGTGTACTGACAAAAGCAAACCATATTTGTGTGTACAGAAAGAGAGTTATGATGGGGTGCTTTTAAAGGCAGTCCATCTACATGAAAAGGCACCCCTGCTTAATTCTGGCTACACTGCATAGAGACTACATGTGTCCAGCATGCAAATAGGGGTGTTCTTCTTTCTAACATCTCATGTTTTTTTGGTTAAATATACTTGAATCTTATAATGTTGGTTTATTTGCAAATGTAAGGTATGTATATATGTATACAGTATTGTGTTCATTTTCAGATAAAAGTACTTTAAGATAATTTAAAAAATGTTTGATTGTTATAATAGTTTTAATATTTGTTTTTTATTTATTAACATGCTTTTGTATATATTGTCATTAAAATAATTGCCATAATAATATATTATTATGCTACAAGTTTGCTTGAACTTGTTTCTAGATCCATCCATCCATCCATTATCCACCGCTTATCCGGGTCCGGGTCGCGGGGGAAGCAGTCGGAGCAAAGAAACCCAGACCTCCCTCTCCCCAGCCACCGACTCTAGCTCCTCCGGGGGTATACCGAGGCGTTCCCAGGCCAGTCGAGACATATAGTCTCTCCAGCGTGTTCTTGGTCTGCCCCGGGGCCTCCGCCCCATTGGACATGCCCGGAACACCTCACCAGGAAGGCGTCCAGGAGGCATCCGAACCAGATGCCCGAACCACCTCAACTGGCTCCTCTCGACGTGGAGGAGCAGTGGCTCCACTCCGAGTCTCTCCCGGATGTCCGAGCTCCTAACCCTGTCTCTAAGGGAGAGTCCAGACATCCTGCGGAGAAAACTCATTTAGATTGAACGGTAAATCGAGAGCTTTGCTTTTTTGCTCAGCTCTCTCTTCACCACAACAGACCGGTACAGAGCCCGCATTACTGCTGATGCTGCACCGATCCGCCTGATGCTGCAATCTCACGCTCCATCTTTCCCTCACTCGTGAACAAGACCCCGAGATATTTAAACTCCTCCACTTGAGGCAGGATCTCACTTCCAACCTGGAGAGAGCACTCCACCCTTTTCCGGCTGAGTACCATGGACTCGGACTTGGAGGTACTGATCCTCATCCCTACCGCTTCACACTCGGCTGCAAACTGGTCCAGCAAGAGCTGGAGGTCCCTGCTCGATGAAGCCAACAAGACCACATCATCTGCAAAAAGCAGACATGGAATCCTGAGACCACCAAACCGGACACCCTCCGCCACTTGGCTACGCCGAGAAATTCTGTCCATAAAAATTGTGAACAGAACCGGTGACAACGGGCAGCCCTGACGGAGTCCAACTCCGACTGGAAACCAGTCGGACTTACTGCCAGCCATACGAACCAGACTCCTGCTCTGTTTGTACAGGGACTGGATAGCTCGTAACAAAGAGCCCAGTACCCCATACTCCCTGAGCACCCCCCACAGAATACCCCGAGGGACACGGTCGAATGCCTTCTCCAGATCCACAAAACACATGTAGACTGGTTGAGCAAACTCCCATGCACCCTCCAGGATCCTAGCGAGGGTAAAGAGCTGGTCCTGTGTTCCACGACCGGGGCGGAATCCGCATTGTTCCTCCTGGATCCGAGGTTCAACTATCAGTCGGACTCTCTTCTCCAGTACCCCCGCATAGACCTTACCGGGGAGGCTGAGGAGTGTGATCCCCCTATAGTTGGAACACACCCTCCGATCCCCCTTTTTAAAAAGGGGAACCACCACCCCAGTCTGCCAGTCCAGAGGCACTGCCCCCGATGTCCACGCGATGTTGCAAAGACGTGTGAACCAGGACAGCCCCACAACATCCAGAGACTTGAGGAACCCGAGGTGAACCTCATCCACCCCCGGGGCCCTACCGCCAAGGAGTTTCCCTACCACCTTGGCCACTTCAGCCCCAGTGATAGACGAGCCCCCCCCCCGGGGTCCCCAAGCTCTGCTTCCTCTGCGGAAGACGTGCTGGTGGGATTGAGAAGATCCTCGAAGTATCCTCGGTACCTGTCGGCTGCCTCCGGAGTCCCCTGAGCCAACCAGGCTCGATAGGACTCTTTCTTCAGCTTGACAGCCCCCCTCACCCGGGGTGTCCACCACCGAGTGCGAGGATTGCCACCCCGACAGGCACCGACAACCTTGCAGCCACAGCTCCGTTCAGCCGCCTCAACAATGGAGGTCCGGAACATGGCCCACTTGGACTCAATGTCACCAGCCTCCCCCAGGATGCAGTCGAAGCTCTGCCGGATGTGGGAGTTGAAGATCTTTCTGACAGGTTCCTCTGCCAAACGTTCCCAGCAAACCCTCAGCACACGTTTGGGCCTGCCAGGTCTGTCCGGCATCCTCCCCCGCCATCTGATCCAACTCACCACAAGGTGGTGATCAGTTGACAGCTCAGCGCCTCTGTCTATCATCGAAATGCGGCCTAGGGTGTCCTGATGCCAGGTGTACTTGTGGACACCCTTATGTTCGAACATGGTGTTCATAATGGACAAACTGTGACGAGCACAGAAATCCAATAACTGAACACCACTCGGGTTCAGATTAGCGGGGCCGTTCCTCCCAATCACGCCCCTCCAGGTCTCACTGTCATTACCCACGTGAGCGTTGAAGTCCCCCAGCAGAACAATGGAGTCCCCAGAATGAGTGTTCTCCAGCACTCCCTCTAGGGTCCCCAAGAAGGCATGGTACTCTGAACTGCTGTTCGGTGCATAAGCACAAACAACAGTCAGAGCCCTTTCCCCAACCCGAAGGCGCAGGGAAATTACCCTCTCGTCCACTGGGGTAAACCCCAACGTACAGGCGCTAAGCCGGGGGGCTATGAGTAAGCCCACACCTGCCTTACGCCTCTCACCCTGGGCAACTCCAGAGTGAAAGAGCATCCAGCCCCTCTCAAGGTTTCAGATTGGTTTCAGAGCCCATACTGTGTGTTGAGGTGAGCCCAACTATATCTAGCCGGTACCTCTCAACCTCGCGCACCAGCTCAGGCTCTTTTCCCACCAGAGAGGTTACGTTCCATGTTCCAAAAGCCAGTTTCAGTAACCAAGGATCAGAACGCCAGGGCCCCCGACCCCGACCGCCACCCGATCCACAATGCACCAGACCCGGATTACTACCTCTCCCACAGGTGGTGGGCCCATGGGAGAGTGGACCCATATATCTCCTTCGAGCTAAGCCCGGCCGGACCCCATGGGTGAAAGTCCGGCCACCAGGCGCTCGCCAAGGAGCCCCTCCCCCAGGCCTGGCTCCAGGGTGAGGCCCCGGTAACCCTGCTCCGGGCAAGGGAGGCTGTGTCCGTGTTCTTGTCTTTTTCATCCGTGTCTTTGTGGATCACTCTTTGTCTGGCCCATCACCTAGGACCAATTTGCCTTGGGAGACCCTACCAGGGGCTATTGCCCCCGACAACATAGCTCCTAGGCTCACGCAGGCACGCAAACCCCTCCACCACGTTAAGGTGGTGATCCAAGGAAGAGCTTTCTAGATTCTAATGTTTATTTGCATGTGCAGTTTAAATAATATATTTTCTTTCGTAATATATTGTTTATATAGTGTAATGTAGCCAGAATTAAGAGGGGGTGCCTTTTCAGGCAGGTGGACTGCCTTAAAAAGCACCCCATCATAACTCTCTTTCTGTACACACAAATATGGTTTGCTTTTGTCAGTACACCTATAGGATCAATGTAAAATACCTGTATAAGTTTCATGGCAAAAACAGAAATGTAGCCAGAATTAAAATTGGGTACATTTCTTTCTAATTCAACTATTAATATTGCAGTTATGTTCAGGCAGTGGCAGCATGTGTACATTTTCATGGATATAACATTTAGCAAGTTCAGTAATGAAGTGGTAATTTTATTTACAATTCGCTGCTTTTATCCTATATTCCTATTTATTTCCAGTGTTTAAATATTCCATAAAAATTGCGACAGGATATGTAGGAGTTTCATTGTGGTCAGAAAATGAACGTACACGTTTGTTTTAGAATAAGTCGAAGCTGACTTCAGAAAAAGCAGCGGTGCATGTAGATTATATCATTTTATTATTTACAAGCGACCTTTTCTTTTTTACATCTCAATATCTAGAGTGTTTCTACTGGGGAAAAGGCGATTTATTTTTATTTTGACGGAAATGAACATGATATTTTGCCCGTTTTGTCATAAAACGCCGATTAACCTCCCTTAGGACTAAATATACCGGGGATGCATCTCGCGGCGGGGGTGCTGAATTCGGCACAACACCGGTACACACTGTAGATATAGCATCTTATGTTCATTCATTTATTGTCTGTAACCGCTTGTCCAGTTAAAGTTCGTTGTGGGTCGGAGTCTATGGAATCAGATTTGTGCCAAAAAAATCGCGCACAAAATAATAATCTCAAACATAAATTTGCAATAACTTGCAAACAAAATATCCAGTTCTGACGTTTGTGCTCCATGACTATTGTGCGTGAGCTCTTAGTTCTGCGCGTGGTCTCTCAGTTTCGTGCGCCAGTGCTTCGAGTTCTGCCCGTGCTCTCTGAGTTCTGTGCGCGAGCTCTCTCAGTTTTGTGCGCGAGTTCTCTGAGTTTTGTGTACGAGCTGCACGAGCTCTGTGGGCGAGCACTCCGAGTTATGTGCGTCTGATCCCTGAGTTTTGCGAGCATTTTTTGCACAAACCTCTCGCGTGGGCAGGTTTTCTCAGGGGTGCCTTCTAATGAGTTTTTGAGTGACAACCCAGTTGCACTGACGTTGTTCACGACTCAACTGCAGCAAGCGTTATTTGGCTTTAGGACTCCGCATGTGCCGAATATCACGCATATGCATACTATTAGAACATTTCACATTTTTTGTCACTTCACCTGTTCTTGTTTATGAATATTAATAAAACTTATTATTATAATAATTGCTGATTGTTGATAATGATTAATTATTCTTTTAATTAATCATTCACATTTCCTCACAAAATGCGAAAATGGACTTTGAAGAAGTTAAATACATTTTTTTTTTAATTTGCATTCATTTTTAAATTTGCATCTCTCACACTCCTTATTGTTATGTTTCTCTTTTCTCCGACCGCATGTAATACAAAATGCACATGTGAAATTTGTTAAAAACAGAGTAACTCTGATCATCAAAATAAATTTTGAGCATTTAAATCATAATAGCCGTTGTGGAATAGGTTCAATATGTTAGTACACAGGATTCTGAACAAGAGCTCAAGCACTCATATAAAATATTTTACAAGTAAACAGAAATACAGTGGAACCTCTACTAACGAACACCTATACTAACGAACTTTCCAAGATACGAACCAGGCATTTGAATATTTTTTGCCTCCACCAACAAACCATGACTCTAGAAACGAACCTGAGCCTCCGCCGAGCCGGCAGCTGGAAATGGCCACTGACCCCAATAGGCGAGTCTCCCAGCGCCCAGACTTGAGTGAGCTTTTAAGATTAGCAAATTGTAGCTTTAGCAATTTAGCATTAGTGTAAATAGTAGACATCGAAATTCGTGCTAAGTGCTTCGTCTCCCCACATTCACCCGCCTACTCTGCGTTATTCCACCCACCCCCCACCTCCCGTCATACAGCCAGTGCCTGTGTTACTGCTCCAGCCAGTCGTCACGTCTTCAAGGTAGTGATGTGTAACCACTTAAAACTTATTTATATCTTTTTTATTGTTACCAATGTATTTCTTTTTTATTTTTAGTAATGCTACATGTATATATACATAGGTATTGTTCCATACACATTTCTGCATCAGACGTATTCGTACCCATGGAGGAATTTTACAGAGGCAGCCTTACGTCTTCTGTTCGAAACGGCAGGAATGTCAGAGGCAACATTTTCAAATTTACTAGAAATAATAACACATGACAGTTTTAGGAAAGAGGATGTCCCACGTCATATCAGTGCTTTTAAGGTATGAGCTAATTCAGTGTTTCCCAGCCTTGGTCCTGAAGGCACACTGCCCTGCACATTTTAGTGCTGCAGCTTGTTAAAGGGCTTTTTAATGAGCTGATTAGTTGAATTAGGTGTGTTGGGAGCAGGGAAAGCACTAAATTGTGCAGGAAGAAAATTACTGGCATATGGGCTTCTGTGTCAGGTATATCATCTTACTGAATGACAGACTGGCCATTCATGTTTAAACTGATTGGAGAAATATGCTGTATGTGGGACCAATTGTCTGCTAAATGTTGTAAATGTAAAATGTAATCAATTGAAATCTCTTGTTACAGAAAATCCTCAGCTTCTGTTTGAAGGCATAACCTTTCAGCCACTAGGAAGATCCACTAACTGGCTGTGAAGAATTCAAAGAGGGGGTTAAGGTTATCATTGCACCTTCAGCCATTACAGAAACTCTAGTCTATCTCCACCACAAGTGCTTTTGGCAGCCTCAACACCATTTTGGGATAGGGACAAAATCACGTAGCTGTGGTAGCTACTGTGAAAACACAGGGACCCTGAGTTGCCACAATGTCAACAACAGGTGCTACATAAAAAACAGATATCTTCATGCTCACGTAGAGTAATGTTATTCTTTCAAATGTTTTTTTGTCCACTCTGTTTCGTCCATCTCTGTCCTTCTCTCTGTTACTATGCAGTGACTTAGCTTTTTCACTTTTTTGTGGTACTGTTGTGCATTTAAAATGAATCTTTAAATCATCTTTTTGTCACCTTATTTTATTTTACTTCTTCAAGAACTCACTTAAGTTACTGATAATTTGTATAAAATTGACCTACACTGATTTATATCTATCAGTGTACACTATCTATCTATCTATATATATATATATATATATATATATATATATATATATATAATTATTATTATTATAATTATTATTATTATTTTAATTATTGTTATATTATAATTATTATTATAATTATTTTTATTATTGTATTTCATTGTATTACTTTTAATTTGTTAAATTGTTCTCACTGTAGCATGTACTAGTATATATATATATATATTTATAAAATGTTTAAATGTTTATAAAATATGTATGAATATAAATAATACTGTTATTCATCCTACATAGAATTAAAAAAAGTAAAGATACTAAAGATACTTACCTATATAAAAGAGTCCTTGCTATAAATAATGCATAATGTTTAAATATTCCCTTAAACATATTTAACTGTAAATGACTTATTTAATTTTTAATTTTAAGGAAAAATTTTTAAAATAAATTTTATGCATCCCACATCTTGAGATATCTTTGGATGTTATTATAGTCAAGACATCTTAAGATCCATGTCTATAGACATGTCTTAAAGACATTGTTCTCAGATCTTAAGACATGCCTCAAGATGACTTAAGATGTCTTCATAATGTGTCTTTAGACATGTCTTAAGACATCCCAAGACACGGCAATGGCTGAGTATGTCTGAGAACAGACTGCTAAGAACACAAGCAAAATCCATATGCATTCAGCATGTTTTTGCGTTTGCAGTCAATCCTGAGATCTGAATTTGTCATGAGTAAATAATGTAAGTTGCCCCCTCCAGGGTGTGTTCCTGCCTTGCGCACAATGATTCAAGGTAGGCTCTGGACCCATCATGATCCCTGAACTGGATAAGCACTTACAGATAATGAATGAATGAATGAAATAATGTAAGTTATTATTATTAATTTTATAGTACAAATTTTGAGACTGCTTAAATAAACATTCCACGAAGAATGCAAAAGTTTTCCATTGGTTTGTGGCATCACCAAATATAGAAGAACTCATTATTAAGCAAGATATCACAGACTAACAACCACACCAGACTGTGTCATAATTAACCCATCATTGTGAGGGATTCTTAGAACTTTTTACACTGATACGTATCACTTCCCTTTTCCTGATGTTATATAAAGGCACATTGTTTGAATGAGACCAGTATTAAAAGAAATAATAACTCCAGTCTTTCAGACCTCATCATCCACAATGCATCTGAATTTGAATTCTGGACAAATGCTCTGCCTCCTATTTACAGTGGCCTTTCTATCCACCACTGTGTCTGGAGAAGGACAAAGAGGTGAGTGGCCTTAATATTTTAGCAATAAAAAATGAAAGGTAGTGTGTTACTGTGGACTTTATGGATTTCATTTAAGAGTTCTGCAAAATACAAGATAAGTAATCAAGCAAGAAATGTTTCAAATTTAATTTAATGATTTAATGATGCTCTTCTGCACTAAAAAAAAGGAAACCTACTCATCAGCTAAGAATCAAACACCAACAACACAATTGTAATGATGACAGCAGGCACAAGAAAAGGTCTGCATAAGGTAGAATAACTAGTTTGTTTAGACAAGGCTATAGCAGGCTTCTCATCTGAATTGGCTGTTTCATATTAAATGGAGTAGATTTTAGAGTGGACTGGAGGCACCAGAATGTAGCACATTTAAAGACATGTTAACAAATAAGTCCATTTTGAATTTTTAATGTGCTATACATGTTTTTAGTGGGGTTTTTTTGGGGGGTTAATTTTGGGGATATATATTTTTTTATATAAATTATAAAAAATATATAAATTGAGAACTTTAGAATAATTTCACATGGCAGATTGCTCTCAGTGGTAAATGTGTAGACTTCACATGGAAACATGAGCATCTCACAACTCCAAAATTAAACACGTTTCAGGAAAAATTTTTATATTTAATTTCACTTTTATCACTTTATTTTGTTTTTAGCTGCGATGCATAAAAAGCCAACAACGTGTTGTCCAGGTACCAGCTCACGTCCACCCCGAGGAGATATTATAAACTGTTCACATGTGCGGGCCAAGGGAGGCTGCCATGAGGCTTATGTGTAAGTTTACCATGTTTTGAAACATCAGACTTTTTTGTAAATGAACAAATGTGTGCTCTGTTTGTCTTAAGATGAAGGTTATAATCATTTTGATCATCTTCAATCAGAGATAAGTCAAATGGAAGTGTCTTTTTTAAACTTATAAATATGATGATTTTTCTCTTAGGCTCTCCGTCAAGAATAAAAGCACACTTTACTGCATTGATGTGAATAGCCCTTGGATACGTTCCTTTCTGGACAAACTGAAGAAGGTGAGTTCTGATTTTTCTGATTAACTCGGGTACAATCAACATGACAAAAGAGTCATTGTCAGTTATCTGTCAATCTATATAGAGTTCTAATACAAAAATGACTAAAGTTTAAGGCAAATCCCTATTATTATAAGTAGGTCTAAAAAATGGTAAAACTTTTTCTGAAAAATAAAAATCCCATACAAGTACATACAAAAAAATCAGTGAACACAAAAAAAACCCCACAAACTATGTTGGTCACAGTTTATAAGGCTTCATCACATTTCATGAAGGCCTTATAATTTATTACATGCTATTTTGTTAGTGCTTTACCACATGAATTGCCAATTTTTTTAAAAAAATAAAAACACGTTAACACATTCTCTTTGGCATATTGTACTCATTAATTTGAATAAAATTTGAAATGTTTCTTTCTCACAGAAAGGCATAAATTGTTAAATCACATCCAAGAAAAACAGCATCAGGAAGAAGAGGTGCATGCAGTGTGCTGTGTCTTCAAGCCGACATGGAATCTTTCTGTTCACCAACCTTTGTATTCAGTAATTAAACTATATTTAACCAGTAACCACCACGTACATACATATCTTTATATTCATTAGAGTAGTTCTGAAATAGCTTTCCAATACGTATGCATTCTTCTAGATGTTTTTATGTGTCTCTGTGTGTGTTTTTTAAAATAAATAAAAGATTTGAAAAGTGTTTTGTGAAGATTTTTAAGAGTCACAAATAATTAATAACATGTTTTCACCCCATGTGAGATGTGTATGTAAACTATGACAAACATAAAGACCTGGAACACAGACGGGGCATTTGCCAAGCCAAAAGGCATAACCAAAAATTCATAATAAAAACCATGGTTTAGTGATGCAGATGTCTACTGATCTGTTTTCCTAGACCAAGTTTAAACTATATGCACAACTTGGGTACAGTTCTCCACATATTTTTTCCAGTTTCTGGCTGAGATGAGAGACAGAGGGTTTTGACATTTCACAGTGGCCTCATTATAGTTTGTCTTCAATGCATGGGCAAAAGTTATCATCTTTCTTTAGTGTATTACTGCATTGCTGTTTCCTATAAAATATTAGATCTTAGGTTGGTTTTACGTAGAACTTCCAGTTTTGAAAGGTGTTTTAAAAACAAGAACTAAAACTATTGCACCATTAGCACATTTAGGGTTAAAACTGACCACACGATAGTTCATGTTTTTCTGGTTTCACAAGCAGAAACTGCTTCGGGACACTTCAGAATTAAAACTAAAATAATATATATATATATTTAAAATAAATAAAAATTTCTGACTGCTGAGAGGAAGAGTCTAATTCATTTTATCTCAGCCATGTTTTTGTATGAAATTTGTTTTTGTCTTTAAAAAGGAAAATAACAAGTCTGCTCAAAAGCAAGAAATAGAAAATCTCAACATTAAGCAATACCTTAGGTCAGTGGTAAAGGGATCCAGCAGTTTTGGACAATTGCATAAGTATGTTTCATGGCTGTTCCCTATTCCTGACAGAATATAAAGGCAACTACGAAGAGTAGAAACTCTCCTGCAGTTTTCAGTCCTCCAGACCTCATCAGCCACAATGCATCGCAATCTGGTCTCAGGAAAAAAGCTCTGCCTTGTTTTTTTTGCAGTGTTTGCTCTGTACAACACCGTATGTGCAGCTGGATGTAAGTCAGTTTTTTACAATTCTCTAAAGTCATGTATGGTCATATTTGGTTTTCTGACATTATGGCCAGGAAATATATGTGTGTAAATTCACCAATGTTCAGTCAACACCATTAGTGTAAATATGTAAACTTTTCAACACTCTTAGTGTTAATTTAAAACTAATATTGTTGATTTAACACTAGTGAATTTGCTGTGTATTTGTTAGCATTACTACTAGAATGAACATGTTGATGTAATACACAGAATGACACAGTAAACTTCAAGCAGTAGGGGGAATCCAAAGTATGAAATTTACTAGGGTAAAGGTTAGGGTTTAGTGGTTAGTGGTTTGTTTTCCCTTCGCTTGTAAAGTAGCTCTTTTGGGGACAAATTGTTTCTGATGATGTTATAATAATATAGTTTTCTTTTGTAATAATTGAATAAGCCAAAGACCACATCTTCATTTTGCATTGGTGGATCATTTTCACCTATGATTTTAAAAACATGCTTCTAACATTTTTTACATTTCTTTAAATTTTTAGCATTAGAATCTCTTGACCTCAAAATGAGTACTTGCTGTCCAGCCACCAGCCCTGGTCCTGTTCCTGGCCGAATTTTACATTGTGCGTACGTCGAGCACAGCCCAGGATGTAAAGAGGCTTACGTGTAAGTTGAATATTTTTTAAAGAATCTAATTTTTTCTTGGTTTTACTCAGTCTGTCCTTTGTGTTTGTCTGAAGATGGTGATCTTACATGGTCCAGCCCATTACAAATTTGGTCAAAAGGGATTATTATTAAACACTTGAATAAAAGCCTAATGTTTTTCATTTTCTGCCTCTCAGACTCACGATGTATCACACCAATTACTGCATTGAGGTGGGCAGTCCCTGGATGAATATAGTTCTGCAGAGACTGAATAATGTAAGCTCAGATACATTTGACTAATAAAAGGTTCAGTTAACTTTTTAAAGTTCAAGGTCAAACTGCATCAAATAAACCAAGTGTATTATAAGTAAAGATACCTGTGTGCAATGAGAAACCAGTGTGTAGAATTATAAATCCCTATAATAATAGTGCTAATGAGACTAATTAAAGCACTTTTACATATAATAATCTGCATGTATACTCTGATGAAAACAGTCATATTTGTAGAAATTAAATTGCATATTAATAAATGTAAAACAAAATCAGAAATATAAATATTTATAAATATAAATATTCACATTATGTATTAGCCACAGTACTGACACCTAGTGGCCGGAATGTGTCAAATATTATGTATTATGTGTTTGTCTTTCTTCACAGCAAGGCAGACCATGTGAGGGTATTCTCTTCGAAAGGAAGTAAAGGAGCACCTGCTGTGTTGAAATTCTCTCGCTTTTTTATCTGGTCTGACCAAAGTTCTCCTTCACTTCTAGCAAGAATCACAAAACCAGTGATAGCTCTGTTCACTCTTCATATAAAAAAAAAAGCTGAATTTTGCATAGAGTAACTAAATGTATTTTAACAGCACTAATATTTTAACACTTGTTAAAATAACATTTGTCTTTTTGTCCTTGTGAACCATCCATTGTAGCAACAATATGTATGTACTTTCACATTTTTCCAGGGAATCCTTGCTGTGTTGCAACTGAACTGATATGTTTCTGCTAAACAGGTGCTGGTCATAAAATTAGAATATCATGAAAAAGCAGATTTATTTCAGTAATTCCATTCAAAAAGTGAAACTTGCATATTATACTCATTCACTTTTAATTTGATGATTATAACTGACAACTAATGAAAACCTCAAATTCAGTATCTCAGAAAACTAGAATATTGTGACAAGGTTGAATTTTGAAGACTCTACACTCCACACTCTAAACAGTTAATTAACTCAAAACACATGCAAAGGCCTTTAAATGGTCTCTCAGTCTAGTTTTGTAGGCTACACAATCATGGAGGATACTGATGACTTCACATTGTACTGAAATACATCCACACAGAAATAAATAAACTTTTTCATGATATTCTAATTTTATGACCAGCACCTGTGCTTTCAGTAATAAATGCATTCTGATGAAGCTCATTGTGTCCACAATTATGTCCATAACTCATATACTTCTTTTTTGCCTTTGGTAAAATATGAACAAATAAAACAATGGGGATTAATCTAGTTAATTAGCAAAAAAGAAAGTTATTTATCACAAATGATAATTTTAATAATTTATGATACACATGAACGCTATACAAACATCACTGTACAAATTGTCTTTTAGGCTTCAGGTCTTATAAGTTTCAGGTCATCTTGTTTCTCTATAATACATAATGCAAGTTTGCAAGCAACATTATTACAATACAAATTTTAGAACAAAACTACAATTTCTTGTACTTTGAATTAATGAGCTGCTATTTTGGATTTTGAGGTTTCCTGTTCGGCAGCCATTAAAAAAAAAACAAATCAGAGTCATTGGTGTTTATATAGGTAGATCCAGAAGCACTCTGCCAATCCATGGTTTGTAATCATAGTAATTTTTGGGGTGGGCCCATTATTGGAGACAGATTTTTTGGGTTGTAAGAGCACAGAACTAACGTAGACAGATGGGAAAGACAGACATAGAAGCAAAGGAGCCCACCACCTCTTTGCATATGGGGAGTAAAAGCTCAGACCTTTGCATAATGAGCAGGAAAAGACAATTATTATTATCTATTAGCCTTATTAGCATTTTTAGTCATTGGCTCTAATGGAAAATTGTGCATTTCTTTGCTATTGTGACAATATTGGTGTGGGATATTTATGCACAAATCATACACAAGTATTATAGTTATTTCACTCATATGTTGTTTTATCATATAAGAAACTACAGTGACAAGCCACACATACTTTATTCTCATTTTTCCCACATTTATAGGGTAAAAAATCTGATCCTGCTGGATTTTAAAAGGACGTTAATTGTACTTTCTCCTTAAATTCTTTCTCTGATTTGGCATAAAGTTTAATAATGTAGTTCTCCTTCTCTGAAAATGTGAGATGATCAGTAAGAGATATTTCCACACTGCCGCTAGGCAAAGGCTGAAATGACAAATGTCTCTCTACACCTTCTGTAGGGAAACATGTAGGTCATAAAATAACAGTTTCTGCACACAAATATTGCATTACATGCTTTTTCCAAAAAAAAAAAGGCTAACCTTCCTTACCTATATATATGGCACATTACAAAACTGAGCAGTCCATGGGTTAAAGCTAATATAATAAAAACGAATTACATTGCACTCAAACAGCAACTGAAATCAAATGAATTAATGATTTCAATATAATTAAAGAAAGAAATTTGAATCTTATAGCTGGCTAAAATTATTTTCATCCTATGTAAAAAGATTCAACAGACAATGCAAACATTTTCCACTGGTTTGTTTCATCAACAAGAAGAAGACAACCTCAACATTAAGCAAAGATTTAGATCTGTGACATTGCAGTAAGACAAGTGCAAATGATTGTGTCATAATTTGACAACTTCCCTGTGAGAGATGCTTTCAACTTTGCAACACTGAAACTGATCACTTTCCTATTCTTGATAGAATATAAAGGCCCAGTATCTGAAAGAGATCTGGTATTGATGTTGGATGATTTGTTCTGGAGCCAGAAGACCAGTCCCATCACTTTAAATAACAAAGTCTCTGTGCTCCACAGCCAAGTGTCTGGGGCCTTTAAACACATTTATGTTGATGGTTGGTACTGTGCATAGCTGGTTCATTGCTCATTAGTACACTTCAAATTTGCTAGTTTTAACCTTCCTCTTGTATTAGGGTCTTGACCCATCCGTTTTTAGGTTTTAAATGTATACAAGTACTCCATAAATTTGTTTATTGCATCAAGACTTTTTTACTTTTATTTCAACAAAATAATTAAAAAAAACTATTTCTTACTAAATTAAAAAATGCTCTTGTTAAAATTTTGACTTTTCTGTTATTAGGGTCAATTTTGACCCAGGTATAATTTTAAATCAGAAAACAAAAACAAGTGCCAAATCTGAAATCATAAACACACTATACGCCAACAGCCTACAGCCAGCTCTTCCTACAACCACCTGAGCTTGAGTTAGGGGCTTCTATCTTTGCCTCCCTCACAAAACAAGGAAAGACAGACATGTCCAGACATGTAAGGTCAAGTCAGTTTAGAGTTTGTGTTTTGTAGAGTGTACATTATCTCCAATTTACAGTCTGCAACAATGAAAAATACATCGTTCTAGGTTCCCAGGGTTCCATTATTACCAAGGTCTCATGTTCCCAGGAAGCTGTTTCTAGAATCCTAAACTCCTTTATCTTTGACTTACAAAAATATTTTCTAATTTTTAATTAGAAAAAGCTTTATAAATACAACAGAACAACTGGCTAGCACTTCTTGATTTTAAAGATCTGAACTAAAAATCATTACATATGTGTTGTACTGTGTGAAATCTCAGTCAGCCGAGAACATTAAAGATTTGGAAATGTGTCATTCTATGTATAAGATTTTACTCACCTCCTTGTTTCTACATTTATTCTCCATTCACTCAGCTCCACTGATCAAACAGCAGCACATTGTAGTTCTACAATTACAGACTGTAGCCCATATGTTGCTCTGCATACTTTATTTGCGTTCTTTCACCCTGTTCTATTGATCAGGACTAACACAGAGCAGGGATGATTTGGCTGGTGGATGCTCTGAGGAGCTGAGAAGGTATTTGGTTTCCCACTGAAAATAGATATATTATATTTTCTGAGTCACAATCACTTCGAGATCACTCTTCGAGATTTTTACTATGGGCTTTACTCTGACACGTTCTGGCCCATTTCCACCCCTGTTAAACCTATGTGAAACCCCTGTTAAACTTACGTGAAACCTAAAGTGAGATAAGGTGTACATAGTTTAGATGTCACATCATACGGTTTCAAAAGTGGAATACAAAATAAATATAATCTATAATAAAAGTTTCTGGCTTTTGAAACTATAAATGTTTTCATATCTACACACTTCCAAGATAAATATGTTTTTTCCCCACAGGAAAATATAGCATGTGAAAGCATGCGCTTAAAAAATCTAGAGGAAGTATTGTTTCCTTCTTTTTTGCTGCTAAAACCATGTTAGCAAAATCGCTCAACCATCTACAAAACCAAGAGGAACCACCTTAACACCAGGAATGAATCTGGGATTTCACCCTAGACTCAAGAATAGGCTTAAGCTTAATTTAGCTTTCATGGTACTTTTACATTTTTGCACAAAGTCTTTTAGGCCATTTAATAATTTGTCAGCGTTTTATATGTTCTGATATTGTCTTATAACAAAAGACTAACAAATTATATATATATATTTCTATGTTCAGATTTAATACAGAGTTCCTTTGTGTGCTTCATTGATCATTTTAAGCAGGCTATATGTTCAGGCGTTTGTAGACACCTCTTATAATTAGTCACTTAAGCTACTTTAAGGTGTACTCATTGAGAGCCCTGATGTTTTACCATACTCAATGCCAAGTGTGAGACAGAGATGTATAAAAAAGAAAGCAAAAGACATAAACTGAACATGACATTAGTCTAGTCTAGAAGGTTAAAAGAAGAGTAGGCCAGTCAGAATGATGCTAAGTGGGCAGTGAGACTCAGCTGTGGGAGGAAACTAACTAGTGATGCCTTCAGCAATATCCAGTAATTCACAGATAGTTTACTACCATACAATTATCACTTTTTTTTCCCAGCATCTTTGAAAGCACTGCTTGTAATGTTATTCATGTTATAAGTCATAATAATAGTAAAAGTAGTTGTAGTTAATGCTATAATTAGATCCTTCGTAGCACTTCCTGTCAGTGCCCTATGGTCTCGCAATTGTAAGTTCAGAAGAATTCACTGAATCAGACTGATGACATGTCAGAATTAATACACTGAAGATTCCATACACTGTATTCAAATGAACTTAGTTCAGTGTTCAAAACATCATTTAGGTTACAGTTTTTAAACAACATTTTGTAATTAATTCATTCATTCTTTCAGTAGGTTCTTAAAAGAATATCAGAAAATCCACTTGAAAAAATAATGGGAAAGTCAGAGCAAATTAACTGGCAGAATGTTTCCTAAACTGGACTTCAAATAATGATTACAACTATGAACAGTTTGGATTCCAAGCTATTTTTCAAGACCTAGTAGACCTCCAAAATCATGCTTTTGGCTTTGAGTGGATGAATAGAATATCATGAATTTGTTTTTAAATATTTTTCTTCATGGCCTTTATAAATGAATAAAATGTCAAGAAGTTTTTATTTTTTGGTGGGGGGGTCACTATATTAGAACCTGTACCGCTGTATTGTATTCCTATTATACTTAAGGTCACCGTTCATAAGGCTATATCATCTACAATGATCGATAAAGGCTTATTACAGTAAGTGTCACTTATCATAACACTTTCTAGGGTGAAATGAACAAAAGCAGCAAAAGCCTATGGATGTTTTTATCAGTTTAGCCAAATGAATGACCTACAATGTAAAGTGTTACTCTTGACAAAGAATATGCTGGGATTAATATGATAGGAACTGGAAAGAAAAAATGAAAAGTCATGATGAAGATTATTTGACACGGAATCTACCGGAAAATACAAGTCTTGGAAGACTTCATTGTCTGATATTGAATGATTCAGTGTTAAGCATTTTGTTTTATCATATACAGTCATAGATTAGACAGTGTAATCACATAGGTTGACCCAGTCTCCCCCAGGACACACTCAACTTAACGCTAGGTCACGATTCATGAGATCATATCTCCTTCGAAACTGGAAAATGTCCAGCACGGCCAAATATGGTGACTGGGCAGAAAGAAAGACTTGCTATTAGCAAATAATGGAACGTCACAATTCTCACTTTGCATTTCCCCTTTTGTTACTACTTAAGGCCATGACTTTGCTCTCATCAATCAGACACTCCATCTGGTGAGACACAGATCAGAACAAGTGAGGAAATGCAAACCAACACAGCAGTGATGAAGAGTTTGACCACAGTGGCTATTATCGCATTTACCATCTTCACCATGACAGGTAAATTGTATTGGCATGTTTCACTTGTCTATATTTGCCTTTGCTGTGATGTTATATATTTATGAATAAGACCAACGTTATAGCATATCTTTAACACCTTAATAATACAAGTTATAACTATGTAAACGAAGTTGTTTGAGGCAGTTACTGTAAAGTCAGAAGCATTACAATTACATTCAACATAGACTAGAGTATGTTTAACTAAATATATAGTCTTATATTACAAAATATTCTTGTTATATACTTTGTTAATATATTACTACACAGTAAATAGGAGCTTTTTCATTTATTTTTATGTTTAATCTTCATATATTTTGGGTGTTTGTTTGCTCATTTAGGTGCTCAGAAAGTTGCTGAGAAAGTGAGCCCCTGCTGTGTCAGTGTCTCAACGAGCCCAGTGCCAGAGCCCATCATAGGTTTCTCACTGCAGCAAAGGAACCCTCCGTGTGTCCAAGCTGTTATGTAAGAATAACTTCTATCAAACCTAGATACTAAGAATACATTCATAACATGTTATAATACGTTCAGAAGGCATTTTATCATAGACGCCTTGCTTTAAAATCATGGTTAATATAAAAAACCTGTTAATAAAACCTTCCTGTTCATAAACACCTTTTGAGCCCTGGCAAGATTTTTATGATTTACTCTAACCGAACTTGTAGTTCATATACCAAAACAACTTCAGAAAATGTATTTACCAGTATATCTTCTTGCATTCTGACAGCTTCAAAACAGAAAAAGGACATTTCTGCACTGATCCGAGACAGTTCTGGGTACAGAAAAAAGTCAAAGAGCTAATGTAAGTTTAAAAGATATTTTTCATTTTTTTTCAATAAAGTTCTCAGTTGAAGCGGTCACTATTTTCATGCCACACAGATCTGCTCCTGACCTTGAGTTTTCTTCTTCTTTAGGAAATCTCAAAAGACAACAGTCTCTCCAAATACCGTGACTACAACTCCTATGCCAACAAATTCTGTGCCTATGAATTCCGAGTCTCCGAGATCGGTGTCTCCTCGTCTGATTTTCTCCAGAACAGAACATTCAACTGTCAGCAATTAATGTCTCATGAGATGGATGAAATTCTACCAGTCATTGCTATATATTCAACAACAACAACAAACAAACAAAAAAAAAGCAGTGGTGTCTCAAATATACATTTGAAATGTGTGTTTAAAAAAGCATATTTGTAATGCTTGCCTAAATTATATCAATTTATTTATTGTTATGTGCTTATAAGTCAATGTGTATTTATTAGAATTTTGTCAGTTGCTATGTATTTATAAACTAAAAGGCAATAATTTATTTCTATTCTATTTTGGAACCATGGCACTTGGTAAAACTTTCCATTGAATGGACAATAAATGGGTTCAATTAATATTCCATGCTGTATTCATTTCTTTTCTAGTGGATGGCAAAGAATTTTCAAGACCCTCACTTCATTTTATTTTCAGTTTGTTAGCACGGCACTTTAGGGCAGTGTCTTCAAAAGTATATTTTTCAAAAGTATCTACACTGAAAATACTGACACTTTAAATTTATTGAATTTTTACAAATGTTTGACGTTAAAAAGTTCATTCAAAGTGTCATTTTTTACATGTGGATTATTCCAAATGACACACACCTTCACAAACACTTTGCACAATGACTCACTACATTAGATGTCCTTAGATGTCATAAGGCTTGCATTCCTCTTAACCATCTGGCTGATGCAGGACCTTATATGTCCTATATATCCCTGCACTAACCACTAAGGTTTTCATGAGCTGAGAAGTGTAAACTCTTAGGTAAGTGTGAGCTGAGGGGAATAAATCATGAGGTCATTGTGAGCTGAGTGGTTTAGCACTGATTGTAAGCACAGAGAGGTAAGCACCAAGCTTGTCAAGTTAAGAGAATAAGTGGTGACATTATCTGAAAGTGTGTCAGTAAACTCTCCTGAGTTGGAATGCTGACTACTCAGACAGATGTTGATGTTGGTAGTGGCTAATGAGACAGCTCACTGGAACTTGACTATTCCAATTAACATCTTGTTTGCTTTAATGCATGACCTCAATTTTTCTATCATTTTCAAAAACTGCTTTAGTACTGGAGCTTCAATCAGTTCATAGACCAGAGGCAGATACACTTTCAAAGAAAAAAAATAGTATGGCACAGATACTTTATTGTTCATGAAGGAACAAATAGTGTAAATGTACCTTTAAAAGTTCCCTAAAGGTACATTACATTGTCTTCTCCAGAAGAAGAGTTGATGTGTACGATTGAATGGTCGTTTCCTGTTTCATCGCCACAGCTACTAACCCAAAAGGTCACTTAAAGGGGACATGGTCTAGCACTTTTCTACATGTGAGCACAGTTCAGGGGTCTTAATGAAACATTTGTGACGTGCTCGGATTAAAATTCCACAAAGACCAAACACCACAGCAGGGTTCTTCCCCATGTCTAGACAGCCTTCTTCAGAACAACCAGTTTCAGCACCTGTTCCTTTACATGAGAACGAACCATAGCTCAGTTCAGCACAAGAGCCCAGGAGTGAGGAGCGTGTGACAGAATTCTGGGTTTTGCCATTTTCACACAGTTCTTTTTTTTCTCCTTTTAAATGTTCTCAGTTTATAATCAGCATTTATTCCTCTGCGCTCGTTGCATTTGGTTTGTTCAGTTTCATATTGACTTTGTGCTATTTACATAAAGCCAGGTCTAGCTCTGTGTTTTCAAGAGACTCAGACCAAGACAACAGAAACTTATGAAGTTACACCACGCTTTATTGATGCAATGTTTTGGACTGACTATTCACTGCAAACTGAATACAGCAAGGGCAAACAAGAGAGAACAAAGTAAAAAGACGACAGGAAAATAGTTAGTTCCGACCTTGCGTTCCAGGAGTGCCAATATTACACGATGATGACACTCTGACCGAAACTCTTTAGGTATCACTCCACAAAATACATGAAACCTAGCAATGATGCCAGTACTTAACAAGACAGAGCTGTGCCTGGGCTTTTCACCCAACAGCGATCTGGTTCATTTTCCTTTCGCGCACATTATTTTGAACCGAGTAAATGGATATGGTGCAGTCAACCGTTATCTAATTTCTTTTCCAGCTCAGCAGCACGGCTCTGGAGCTATACTCCAAAATACTCACTTTTAACTTACACAGAGAGAAACTGGCATCGTGTTGTGTATGATATATATCACTACGATCTGATTCTGATGTGAACAATGGTTAAACCAACGTTTCTCAAAGTGTGGGGCATGTAGGTATTGCAAGTGGGGAGCAAGGAATCTGAAGAAATGAGCATTTCTTTATTAATGCGCCTGTCTTTATTAAAGTATTTCTGTTTTGGCTATAAAGCTTACTCAGTAAAAAGCACCCACTCACAACAGATTCATCAATAGCCCTTAAACATAATAAAAGAACATTAGATAGAAGACAAGAAAAATGTGGCTTGCCTGAAAACAAAATATGCTTTTATTCGCAAACTTTTATTTTAAAAATGTGCCAAAGATATTACCGCGTTTTTGCAGCCTGTCCATATTATGTGTTGTTTGCGACACTGCCTCACTCTCTAATGTTATTTTTAATCAAATGCTGTTCCACATCATTATAAATGCAGTATTTTACTGCTTTATCTACATAGGAATCAACTTATAGTCAGCCAATATTTTGGGTATTGGGTGGGCTTTGACTCAGCAAATTTGCGATATCAAACTCACTCCTACACCCTTGCACCTAACTTTGCTCATTTTTGCACAGATTAAAAAGTGAGAAACTGAAGCACAGTTTCATTTGTAGGACAATTTCCTGTATTTTTGAACATTGATGTTAATGTTGTATGTGGTGTTATAATGTTAAGCTATTAATTTAGAGATAGAAGTTGATGTTACTTAAATTAATTTGAAAATTATGAACTTGCATGTGTATTTTATTACCATTTTTGGGGGGCAATATGGTACAGGTGCGGCATGAAAATTCCCCTTCTTCTGAGGTGGGGATTGATAGAAAAATTTGAGAATCACTGGGTTAAACCATGACATTTTATTGATTTGATGCTTTTATCTCTGCTTCTATCCTGATTTAGACAGAAAGCAGCTCTGAATAATGCCAACAAATCTGGTGTGAACACGGAGCGGCACCTGGAGAGAACCACTGTTCAGAAATCCTGGACGTGTCCAGGTGTCCAACACCGCACAAAGTAAAGATCCAAAGTTCGTTGAAGAGAGCAAAAAGGAATGTGTGATGGAATGGAACTATCCTACCTTGCAGAAATTCATTCATTCATTCATTATCTTTAAGCGCTTACCCAATTCAGGGTCCAGAGTCTACCTGGAATCATTGGGCGCAAGGCGGGAACACACCCTGGAGGGGGTGCCAGTCCTTCACAGGGCAGCACAGACACACACACACACATTCACTCACACCTACAGACACTTTTGAGTCACCAATCCACCTACCAACGTGTGTTTTTGGACTGTGGGAGGAAACCGGAGCACCCAGAGGAAACCCACGCGGACACAGGGAGAACACTCCAACTCCTCACAGACAGTCACCCGGAGTGGGAAATGAACCCACAACCTCCAGGTCCCTGGAGCTGTGTGACTGTGACACTACCTGCTGCACCACCGTGCCGCCCCCTTGCAGAAATAAAAATGAAAAAATAATAAGAATTTTTCCCTGTCTAATTTATCTTCTTTTTTATCTAATTTTATACCCTCTGAGGTATCCCAGCGGGATAAAATTGAAATTCCACATAAACACATATATAACTCTGCGAGATTTTATCCTAAAAAAAAAATACAACATACCTCGGAAACCTTGAAGGGTCTACTTTCCAACTATATATAGGATGAAACGATATATATATTTATATTCTTGTGAGAGAAGCGTAAACAACAACCGGCACATTTTTGAGGCACAAGCTTTTTTGTTCCGCCCATAGATGCGTTCTGCCATTCATATGTTGACACTATGGTAATTCGGCAGCTGCTAGTGGAGGATCATTGGCTGATAATTTGCATGAAAATGCCCATTCGCTTGTTCCAAACACAGAGCACATGTCGCGGAATTATTTTCGTGGAGCTTCGTCAAGTTCAAGTCCCGCTCCGGGTGACTGTCTGTGAGGAGTTTGGTGTGTTCTCCCTGTGTCCGCAAGTGTTTCCTCCAGGTGCTCCGGTTTGCTCCCACAGTCCAAAAACACATGGTGGATTGGTGACTAAAAAGTGTCCATAGGTGTGAGTGAATGTGTGA
This sequence comes from Hoplias malabaricus, assembly GCF_029633855.1. Classification (NCBI taxonomy): domain Eukaryota; kingdom Metazoa; phylum Chordata; class Actinopteri; order Characiformes; family Erythrinidae; genus Hoplias; species Hoplias malabaricus. The sequence continues at coordinate 14,533,702 of NC_089800.1, forward strand.
GCGCGTGTCACCCTGTGGATGGTGCCCCCTTGCACACAGTGATTCTGGGTAGGCTCCACGACCCTGAATTTGATAAGCGGTTACAGACAATGAATGAATTAATGAATTAATCAAATTAATGAAGATATGATCTTAAAGCTCTTGCAATGAATACCACATGATTATGCCACGTGTGACAAATTTTAAAGCACCTGATGTCATCTAATGTGCAGAAGGTGCTTTCATTTCTGCTTAGCTTCTAAAGCACCTAAGTAAAGCAAAGCAAGCCAAGGAAGTAGACTACAGACCACCCTTCTGATGTCTCATTAAGAAACCATTTTAGTATTTTCCCGCACAACAACTGTATATAACCAGCTGCCACCCCTCCCACCCCCCCCCCACTCCCCTCCCCCCAGAAAAAGAAACACTTACTCGTTTACTAAGCTGTAAACAAGTTGGCTGCTCATTTCTGCTGACGTTGCTGCTGTTGTGGGTTATAGGTGTTAGCTGTATTTTAAAAATGTGGTCAGAAACAGTGTCTTGAAGCAGAGTCTTCTGTGGCAATGTGTTAAATTTGTGACGTACATTTCAGTTCTCATTCGATTGGTCTGCACAATAACATAAAGCAACCAGATCATTAGCACTCATTCACTGATTCATATTTCAAGCTTGAGGCTACAGACCCAGACCCCAGAAGAACCATGTTCCGTTGGAATACCATGCTTTTTGCTTTGGCTGCGTCCTTCATCCTGTTCGGATGTATCACTGGGATATCTGCGAATTGTAAGTATGCATACAAATGTTCACAGTACTGGGGCATTCGAGTTAGGCAATGTACAGAAGACTGCCCTTAACATTGCATACAAATTAAAAGACACATACTGCATAAAAAAGGTATGTTTGAATATAATAATGTACACGTGTATCTGCCTTTTATTGCACTGTCAGTGTATCAGGTTCCTCTTTTGTTTAAAGGTTTAAGAACAGCATCATGAATCATTTTGAACCACACTGGAGCATTAATTCCAACCTAAGAATTGACTGTGAAATTAGGATCCCAGAACTGTGCTTATTTTGCATACTGTATTTTGCATCAGCTACTTTTACAGTGGTTACTGGATTTGATTACATGGAACTTTGAGGGTGGTTGAGTTATTCATTTAGAAAGTCATCTCTCTCTTTCTCTCTCTTTTTATCTTTCAGTTCGTCGGCCCACTAAAGTTGGACTCGTTTGTTGTGAAGCTGTGTCAAGAGCTCCAATCCCACAGAAAATGACACTTGTTGGATACAAGCACCAGAATGCCCTGGCACCTTGTGTTGAAGCCATCATGTAAATTAATCTACTGATCAGTTAAATCAGCTCTGCATCATTTTTCAGTCATCTGCAAACACATTATATAAATCCAAATTCAGGCTCCAGACCTCATTATTAAACTTATTTCTTGTTATAAATTAATTATAATATATATTACCTGTGTTTATAATATTCTTATGAACAATGATACTATACTTTTTTGAAATATAACAACTTTATATATGGAATATAAACCCTTATAAATGCTTTTATAAAATATCTTAGGCAAATATTGTATTTCTACTTATAAGCTATTTATGCAGGAATATTTGGTATCATCTATGCCATGTAGGTTGCATATATGAATAAAGTTATTTGTAGATTTATAATGAGAGGATTCACAGGACATGTTACCAATACTGGAATTAATTAGCCATTTGTTTTCTTTGTAGCTTTTTCACTGACAAATTAGAAAAAATCTGCTCTGACCCTACTGCCCGCTGGATCCCAAGGAGAATAAGTGGTAATTAAACCTAATATCATATACAACTACATAACTATACTGGACACCCACTGATACCAGCATTTGAAAGGAATGTCAGTGCTTGTTTATGGGTCAACATGAGTAAAATGGCTAAAAAAATTAAATGGTAACTGGCATCTTCTGTGTTCCATGATGGACAGGATCATGGCACATTTGGCTCACTTTAATACTCTAAATTATCTGATAGCAACATGATACTGCCAGCTCATACAGTTAAATCCTGAACACTAAAAACATTCCTTATAAACTGTCAAACTTAATTCTGACAAAATATTAAAAACCTAAGTTCATTATATTAATAAGATGAATCTTTAATGTTCATTAATGTTAATGTGTATTTATTACAGGTCTGGAGGAGTACAAGGACTGAAGATGACAAAGACGTTTCAGAGATTACTAATTTTTTTTAGATCAGCTTTATTTTGCCTCTGATATTCAACATATATATCTTAATGGATGATATCTATTCTTGCTGTGTGTTATAATCTTTGTCACTGTGCAAATTATTTTTATTTTGTTATGGGTTTCAGCCCAGGTTTGAATAGCATCCTGAGTGTAATCAATAAAGCCTTGTACACTCAAACCAAAGTTTGTCACTGTGTTGTGTCTTGTTTCATTTTCCCTCTTCTTTAACAAGAGGAGGGGGTCTATGACTAATAACACATACCTCACTACCTTTACTGAAAGAGGTAGGGTTTCTGTTTTCATTTGCTGCGCTCTGTGGCAGACATAATGAAAGAAAGAAGCAGTTTAGCAGAAACACATCAATATAAACAGTTCTGAAAGTTTCAACTGCACACGAAACTAGCATCTGTCTGATAGTTATCTGTGGTTAATTATGATCGACATGGATAAAGTCATCTTACCCATGAAAATGATTTATTTTTAGAAAATGCATTCAGGTGGTGAATTAAAAAAAAACAATTGAATGCATTCATTTTAGAGATAATAACTACGAATCATCGCTGTCCAAATATAAAGGTTTCTCTATTTCTGCTGATTTTTAGTTTACTACATCATTTGATCACAAGGGCTGTTCACATTGTGTGATAAATTCATGATAAAAATGTTAAAAATAAAACATTTTGCATGTATACTTCCACTGAAAGTTAAGAAGGATTTATCCTTCTGTCAAGTTACTATTTTGGAGATACATGCTTTTCTTTAAAAACAGTGATGAAACGTAAATGTATGGAACAACAAAACGTACAAATACTTTGACTAAGGTGATTTCTCAAACAATGCTATAATCAATATGTCTGTCAGAGTAGAACGGGCAGTTAGTGTTCTCTTCCAAGCACATCGAGATGTGCTGAGCTGAGCTGCTCAGATTTCATACTGTCATTTCACATGTAAAGTGATTTCGCTCAAAGTGCAACAATTTCAAAAAGAGGGCTAATCTGACTCACTAAATGCTAATGTTACGGGAAAGGAGAAATGGTTGTAAATTGTAATGAATGATGATCTCAGTGAGACGGTGAATCTCTCCTAAGCAGTAAGTTTAGGGTTAGTTTGTAGGTTGAGTTTATGTTTAGGTGTTAGGAAAACATGACACTCGTACGTTGGCGCACAAATGAGTGGATTACACTGTTAGCCCTGATACTGGATTAGTTTTTCACCATGTGAAATGTTAAGTACACATTTGAAGTAGTGTTACTTTTAGTGCTAGAAACACCTTCTCACTGACCCTCAGTCAGTAGTGCCCTTTTAGAATTTATTAAGTAAATTGCAATTAAAATTACGCAAAAAAGCTTCTTGTTTCTAACTGAGTCAAAGATGACCTTATTTGACTTGGCAGTCAGCAATATCCCTGAAATTTCACTTGAAGGATAAGCTTATTTTAGAATCTGGCCTTTGTATGAGTAATAATTAACACAGACTGAGTAAATGTGCTGAGCACTGGGAAGGGAGAGGAGTCCCCTTCAGGAAGTATACTGCATAATTGTCTTGAAATAAAAACTCCAAGGAACTGAGAGCTGAGGTCAGTTCTATGTAGGATTTCTCTGAATACTATTTAAATATCATATCATAAACACAGATATGAAAGGTTTAGAAAACACATAGTTTATTTTAACACATATAATGTCGTCAGTCAAACTTTTGCTTTTCATGTGGCACTGGAGTTACAGACTATGTACCCAAAGGAATGTTGTGTGGTCAAAAACAGCAGTAACATGTCAGAATTTTAATAGTTCTGTTTTTTTTTTTCCTTCAGTACATTCAGTACTCTTAGGAGACAAAGTGGGCTCACTCCTACACTTTTGAATACAGTGACATCATAACCCACATATGTCCCACAAATTCACCCACATTTCTCAGGTAGTAACCTCAGTCAAAGACTGGGTGAAGTTTCGTTAACTTCAACTGCAGGAATATCACTGCTATAAAAGTAGGTTTACCATGCTCAGGACCGAGTGATGTCTGGAGAGGTATAATGCACCACCACTTCCAGCATCAAGCTGTGGAGCAATAGAAAGTGCATGCCCTGGAATAACAAAGCACCATCCAATATCTTTCAGTTGAGTCTAAACTGATCAGTATCTGACCTCATAAATGCTTTTGCTGTTGACGAAAGTGTTTCTACAGCATTTACAGCTTTTTCAGAGTGGGAGCTGGTACTAAAAATGCAGTAGAGCTATGAAGACTTAAGTGAGTGTTATGCCAATTTCCTACGGCTGACAAAGATGTAACATATTGACATCACAGTGACAATTGATACTGTAACCAGTGTTTATCAAGCCAATCTAGGTCTCTACAGTGAAGGGTTACCAGAAAAGCACTTCACACTCTCATTTGTATTTTGCTTAAGGTTTCATTTACAGATTTGATTTGAGTATTTATGCACATTGTCAAGGTAGGGTCTAGGTCAATGTGTGAAGTGCTCTCAGAGTCAGAATTCTTAGGGAATAAACTAGCATTACTCTGCAAAAATGCAATGGCGTGTGTCATTGTCTTACTTCACTTCCATGTTACTGCGCGTGTGTGCGTTTGTGGGGGGGCATGTGTCAGGGTGGCTTATTTCCATGACAAATGTCCTTTCCATTACTCAAGTGCAGTCTGAGTTCTGAGAACTGCTAATCTGACGTCTTAAAGACACACTTACATACTCGTAAAGTCATAAAGGGTACATTTTATGAGATAAAACAGTACATTTTCATTTTAAAGATATGTCGAAATCTAAATGCCTGTCGAAATAAAAAACCTAATGCCTCGGGTCACTGTCTGAGTTGAGCAGTTGCGTGTACTCAGTTGTAAGTAGCGTGTTCTCCCTGTGTCTGTGGCTTCCTCTGGGTGCTCAGGATACTTTTCACAGTCCAAAATCACATGGAGGTAGGGGGAATGGCAGTTTGAAACTGTCCACGGTTGTGAGGGTGTGAGGCCCAGTGTTAAACTGGTGTCTGGCCCAGAGTGTGTTCGTACCTTGCTTTATACATACATTAATATAGAGATCCATTCTGAAGAGGTTTTGTATTTTTTCTGTTCTATTCATTATAAAATTTCCCACTGATGTTTAAAAATATTGTAGAACATTTAAAAAGTTTAAAAGCGTGTCTGGGTTTTTGTGCTTTTATTAAACACAAAGTGTGCTTCTCTTAACTGTACACCCACATGATGAGATTTAAAAATAGGCTAAGGAAGTTTGGGTGAGACTTACCAGCAAAATCTAATTAAGTGAATTGTACTGAGAACACCAGATATTTCTTTGAAATGAAGGAAGTAAGAACACAGCACTCTAGGTAAATTTTCTCATCTCAGTTTAACAGCATTGTAGGAAGCAGACCCCCTCATCAGCAACTCTTTCCTTGCCCCACATTCACATTGTCACCTCTCACGCCTACATTCGCAAGAAGTGTTAAAACCATGTGCATTTTTACAGGTGTGTACGTGCAGTTTGAAACAGCACATTTAGTGTTATTAGGAAAACAGTTAAACACATTGTCACATTTTGAATCTAAAGATGTTCTCCAGTGATCCACTGAGCCTTAAGTAGCATATCTTTTCTGGCAGTGTGAATTAATATATGCAGATGTAGGCACCTACATCTGAAATAAATCATCACCATTTTAAGGTGGACTTGTAAACTTTCTATAGAGAAGCATGAACAAAATATACTGCTCAACGCCAAGCATCAGCTAGATGGGTACTAAGCCCCTACATGAAGGCTGTGGGTCAGTGGAACCGTGATTTCTGAAGTGATTTGAGTTTGATACATTCCCTTGGGATGAGTTGGAGTGGTGTTTGTGATCCAAGATTAATCATTCATCATCAGTGTATGACCTTAAAAAGCATATGTGGCTGAAAGCCCTGTAATCCTCATAGCAATGTTCCAAAACCTTGTGTACATCGCAGACGAAATGGTGGATGAGCAGGTGATTTAGTTACAGAACCCAGAGAGGCTTGGAATGCAGCATTTGCTCTAAACTTAAAACGTGAAAGCAATTGAATGATACACGTGGAACTGATTCAGTACTTTTAGTTTTAGACTGTAACCTGTAAACATTTTGGGAAATGTTAATGTTAATAAATGTGACATGTTTAATACGAGCCTTCTGAGTCAAGAAGAATTTTGTAAAAGTGAAAAAGAAAGTAACCTTCCTGACTAGAGCAATTCAGTCAAAGGGAAACTGTTCTTCTCTATGGCTGGATGCAGCATGACCGTGGGAGGAACTGTGAAAACGTTTCATGTCTGTGGTTACAGGACGAATGCAAGATTAAGTTGCGGACAGTTTTTAGGGTTCAGTTAAAACTTTAAAAATGACCTTCTTTCTGCACTCAAGGCAATCAATCTGTTCCTCTACATGCTTTGTTTAGTCCCCTTTCACCTTGTTCTTTAATGCTCAGGACCTCCTGAGGACCACCACAGAGCAGATATGATTTGGGTGGTAGACCGTTCTCTGTGCTACAGTGACACTGATGTGATGATTGTGTGTTAGTGTGTGTTGCACTGGTATTTCCCAACTTTTTTTGGACAGGTTGCAGGCATCAAAATGGGTAAAAGTATTCAAATAACAACAAACCTTCTCAGTGTGGTAGACCTTTGATTGAACTTTACCTCCAATGCTGATAGATACTTTGACTCTTTGTATAAATATTTTTACTGCATGGATTATAAACAAATCATCTTTTACCACATTGCATCCTGTACCAGCTTGCAACAACTATAGGGTTTGGGTTTGTAACAGGATGTGGCTGATATCTATGCCAAAGTAAATTATCTTTTGTTCACATGTTTTGCTGAAAGTCATTTTTGGAGCAGTTTTCGTTGGCAGAAACCCGAATAAGGGTTATAATTGGATATAAATATGTAAACATCTCAGCTTTTCCTGGCAGAGTAAGATGATTCTAGAAAGGACATATATTCTGCTGGTTTTGTAGTCAGCTAATAGATGCTGCAGCAATGAATTTGGTGTACGCCGACTTCAGTCTGTTATCTATATAACTTTGCTTTTTATGGTGCAACTTGTGTGAGGTTTGGAGACCACATATCAAAAACTGACAAGTGTCATGCTTCTGCTGCAAGCCACAGAAAGAGAAGCTGTTTAGAGAAGGTTAATGTCTTCAGATATAATGAACATGTAGAAAGCCAAATAATCTATGAACATATTCATCAGTCCATTTCATTTCTGTTAGGTAAGACTTACATAGCATATGCTTATTCCTTCATTCTGAAAATGCAACACATTACTAGAGGTTCAAGCTTTGTAGCAGTGATAAGTTTTCATAACTACTGACACATGCCTTAGGGAGCTGATTATTTATTTAAAAGTGATTAGCAAATATTTCTGCTGAGATGAAGGGTTTTTACAGGCAGTGTATCTTCTAGTAAGGCTTTGCCCTAGTTATGTGAACACTGCTGTGAACACTGTATTGCTTTAAAGCCATGTAAAAGCTGTCAGTGACTGATGTTGGAGGATTCGTTCTGGATCACAAGTGCCACTCCAAGTGATCCCAAGCATGCCGAAGTCACTCTGTCACTCCAGAAAACATAATTCTCCTGCTCCAATGGGAGGGATTACACCCCTCCGGCCCAGTAGCATGGGGAGCTCAGGATCATGTGTAGCTGCTCCAGCGTGTTCATAAATTAAAGGCAATAGACCAAATCAAAGATACAAAAATGATGATAGTGAACATAAATGTAAAGTTTAAGGCTCCTTACTAAAGCAAGTATAGTTGTTATTAACTAATGGTACATGTGCACTGCACACAGTGCAGGATTCTACATCCTCTTCCTTCACCAGTGCCTCGCAGCTTGATGGGCGACCTTTCAAACAGTAATGTGAGCCATGTTTGGCCAACTAGTCCACAATCTCTCCTGCATTTTTGTTTTTTTTTATGACCCATTAAAAATGATTGAGGACCAAATTTCGGATGATGAATCTGTATGCACTTATACACTGAAATATGCACAAACAGTAATGCATGTCTAACATTAGCTGGTAGTATATATATTTTGCAGTTAGCTGTAGGGATAATTATTAGCCCTGAGATGGCTTTTATTTTTTAGAGTTGTGCCAATAAATGGAATCTTGTGGTAAGAACTGTCTACAGTTCATTGCTTTGTCTCACACTCAGAAGTCAAGCCAAGATTTTGGTGGAGTAACAGTAACAGTAGAAACATCCCCAGACTCTTTTTGAAAGACAGAATAAGACAGAGTCAAGGGCTTCCCCATACTAAAAGTGCAGAAGCAGTTTGGGAATGCCTTTCTTTTCTGGAACTGAAACCCAGAACCTACAAGATGATTGCAACTTTCTCGCCATGAAATGTACTCATCAGATTTTAACTTTAAATCTGGAACATCTGGACACACCAAAAACTTGAATAAATTCTGAAATCCAAATAGACAACAGTAGTATAACCTATGCAGGTAAATGTGCAAGAGCAGATTAATATGATGGTATATATTTTCATTAACCTGAAATGTCTCACCAAACAACAGTATGATTATTTTCACTGATTACACATGTAGTGTTTTTGATGTGAAGCACTTAATGACAATAACTTGTTGGTCCTGTTTCTAAATATGAGTGGGTTATGATTCTGTATAAATGATTGTTTCAAAAATTATTCGTGGGTAATTTATGTTTAATACATATTTGCCGTCAAAATACATGAAAAGGGAGTTATCAGCAAATATCGCTCATCTAATTACACATAAAATACGAAACAAATCTTTAAGAGTTATTGTTCAGCCAAACTAGGTATTGGATGATAGTATTTGGTTTCCTTAAGGAGATGTTTGGAGATTTTTAAATTGAGAAGTTCACACATATAGAATTATTTTTTTCTATTAATGATTTTGTCTTTTAATTCTAATATATTTTGTTACAAATAATTATATTGTGTGCTAAAATTAATTGCATAGTGGATACATTTTTTTAACTATCTCTGGAGCTTGGTTATGGTAGACACTTTATTTTGGTGTTAGTTTGTTCTGTTGGTTTTGTTTTTTCACTATTTTTATCAGATTGAATATAAACCATATTTTTCCAAATGCTGAGATGCAGCTTAATGACTAGTACTGGGAAGAAACTTTTATAAAGTCTGTCAAATGTTTTCTATTTTCTGTTCCTTTTTGTCTGCGTAGAAACTATGATTTATGAATGGCTGTGTATAAATGAAGTAACCACAAGTGTCTATTCAGCTTCATTCTGTCCTGTGTGGGTAGGCAATGTGGTTAATTGCCTTTTCTGGGAGATAAAACTTTCCTTCACTAGCTTTCAGGAGGAAGTGTCCCAGTGGAGTGTATTAGCAGACATACAGCTACAGAATCAAGTTTAAAGTAATACATAATATTGTTCAAGGTTTTTTGTGGTTTTTTTGCACTGAATAAACCCAGTTAAATGATTGTTTCAGGTGTTAAGTTATATTGAAATATAATCTAAAATGTACAGAGCAGAACTTGATTTAAATCATTTTTTCAGGTTGAAAAAATTTGAACAGCAAAATATAGTTCATTTGTTTACAAGGTGAATAAATCCAGTAACATTGGCTTTGTAAAACAGTACAAACATTGAAGTGTTTTTTTTTTTAAAGGTTTTGTTTGTCTTTGCATTTTACAGTGGTACGATTTCGTCAAATTCATATGCACGTCTTCCAGCATGAAAGCAAAAGCAGAGAAAAGGTTGCGAGATCTTTTCCTGTAAATCAGCATGTGACAATGAGTTGCATTAGTGCGGCTTTCCCCTTCTGTAAGAGGTGGGTTCATAGATTAAATAAAAAAAATATTGAAATTACTTTTTAGATTGGACGTGTGTTGTCGTTTGGAGTGGCTTTTCATGTTTAATTGTGTCAAATATAATCACAGGATATTCAAAATCAATTTGTGCTGGAATTGCTAATTCAGTTATACCAGAAACTCTGCATTATGAATATAATCTCTACATGTGATCAAGGAAAAATGATGTCATGTCTAAATGACCGGTAGTGCAAAAACGGAAGAGGAATTTTCTTTTGAAATTTTGGGTACGTCTTTGGTTGGAAATTATTCTACTAAACGCTGGTACAACATGCCATTTGCTGAGTCTGACGAGTCTTGCTGTGAAATTTCCACTCTGCTTGCAGATTTGCAAACCGACAGTGAAAATAATGCATTGAATTAACAGATTTAGCGGACTCAAAAATGCAACTAACATAGTTGAGAATTATATATCAGCACAAAAGTCTTTGAGTTGGCTCTTTGCTATTTTACTACCTCATACATCTGTTATTATCACTATTATAATTATATCTGTACAGCTGAGTATAAGGATTATATTAATGATAGTTATTGGCTACAATAATAATAATAACACCAATTTTCATGTTCAGATAATATTATATAATAATGAAATAAAAAGCCCATGTAAACTTAAATGTAATAGACCCTAACAGTCAGTCTCCAGGTAGAGCAGGTGGGCAGTCATATACTTGGAAAAAAGTAAAGTGATGTATTTATTGAGTACAGAGATGTGAAGATGTTAAAAGTGTGGCCAGCGACTCCAGCAGATCTGACCATCACAGACCATTAATAAAGAGAGAGACAGACTGAAAGATAGACCTCGGACAACCCTGAAACACTGGTATGCATCCACTCCACTGTGAACAATCCTGAAGAACAATCACATGCAAAGGCAGGACAACAGCACCAGCATCTCATTTTCCTACCATTCTCTAAACAACTTTTATCCAAAGGGAAATAAACTTAAGAAGTAAATTTTGAGCCTACACATAATATATTCTGTGTCTGAGTCATGAACATTATCTGGAACGTTTATTAGAAAAAGCTCTTCACCCTGCTGATGAATACTGGGAGATAGTACAAAGCTTGTATCCTTTGATCTAAGCAATCATGGTTGTTCATAATAAGCAAGGGTGTAGTTTTGATCTCAATATTGGGCGTACTGTCACTTTAAATCCATGCAGCTTCAGTCTTGGGCTTGAACAGTGTGTGTGAGTCTGTGAAGAGATTTAGGCTTGGAGCAATCCAGTTTTATTACCATAATATCCACCTTTCCTTTTTTGGATTCCGTTCTGTCTAAGCATAAACACAAACACAAACATGCACGTTTACAGTTGCAACCAGTTCTGTATAATAGCCAATGCAACTGTTCCTCACTTAAAAATAAAATGCATGGTCCCCAAGCGATGGTGGTGGGTATATATGATGCGTTGATGGGGTCTCTCTCTCAGCCGAGTGTTTACAGTGCTCTGGCTCCTTAGCCACAGCCTGTCATGGCAAAGCCAATCCTGTTAGGGGTGTGGGTTCGGGAGGCTGGGCTGGTAGTAGAGAATGAGATCTAGACACTGACTGAGTGTTGTGTTGTAATTTTTGCCCAGAAGTATTGCTAGAGACAATTCAGTGGTCACTAGATATTGGTAGGAACAACTCCCTACCGTCCCTACCCAATTCTACATCTTTGGTAATAAGAAATTAGTTCTTGCAGGTACCCAGGAGCAACACCATGCAAGGTATTATATGTCACTACACTTAAAAACAAAGAACAAAAGGTTCTTTGACTGATGCCATAGAAGAATGACTTTTGTAGAACTTTTATTTTTAAGAGTGTAGGAGAATTTTATAATCTTTCACTCATTCATTTTCTGTAACCGTTATTCAGTTCAGGATCAGGATGGGTCCGGAGACTACATGGATTCACTGGGCACAAGGCAGCAAATCAACCTGGAGGGGGTGACACACTCACAATCACTTACACCTTTGGACTTTTTTTAGTCCCCAATAAACGAATACCCCTACCATGGGAGGAAACTGGAGTACCCAGAGGAAACCCACACGGACAAGGGGAGAACACAGCAAACTCCTGATAGACAGTCACCCGGAGCAGGACTCGAACGCCTAACCTACAAGTCCCTGGAGCTGTGACTGAGACACTGCCTGCAGAATTTAATTGGATCATATTTCCTGTTTTTTGTAAGGACCCTGACTGCAGTATTCTAGTTTACTTAGGTTCCTACTGGAACATCTTGACAAAGTGCATTAGTGCATACTAGTAGTTATTACATGTGTTTATCAAATGATATATCTGAATAAATGATAATTTATTGATGATTCAGGTAGTACAGGAAAACCAAGAATCAACAATATGTTTGGTACTTTGTTTCTTGCAGTTTTAGGCCCTAAAATGTGAATTTCTGTTTTGTCACAATTTAAAATTTGATGTGACAACAAATTTCAGGTCTTTTACGCAGTCCTAGATTTCCTAGACGTCTTTAATCTGTGTTTGTTATCAGGCTTGTCTGATATTTACAATTATGGTCTGCATAACTGTGGATGTTAATGCCTTGTTTGCTTATAACAGTGGTTCCCAAACTTTTTCTGCCATGCCCCAGTAAAAGTGAGGATATTACATATATACAATATACAAGTTGTGGTTTAAAAAAAAACATAATCTGCTTCATGTTTAGCTCTCACAAACATTTCCATCTTTTGCTAGCAGTGCTCAAACGTGCATGGCTCATTTGCCTTTCTGTGCCCCACTGCAATAGCTCCCCGCTTTGGGAATCACTGGCTTATAACAATGGCAACATGTATAGTGTGAATAATAATGGGTCCTAAGATAGAGCCTTGAGGGATTCCACATCTCCACATTTGTTCATGAAAAATAAAGTAGAAGATAAATTTAAATTATGTACTGATAGCATTTGGTTTGTAGGATATGAACCACAATATCATTGTTCCTGAGGTTCCAACCATATTCTCTAATCTTTCTAAGAGAATATTGAAGTCTATATTATTCATTTTGAACAGAGGTGAGAAGATCATTATTTCTCTTTACTAGAGCTGTCTCCGTGTTGTGATTAGACCTCAATCAGGAGTTTTTCATATTTCTTATGAATTCTTATGCATGTGTGAAAAATGCTGTTGGGCCACCTTTTTTCCCCTAAGACCTTAGATTTAAACAGTAGAATAGAAAGCAATCTCAAATTAGACAATACATTAGGATCAAGATCTGGTTTCTTGATTGGGGTTTAAGAAAAAAAGGTTTGAGTACATGACCCATGTTTAGAGATGGATTTACAATCCTTAAACAAGGTTACTTCTGCTGGTACTACTTCCTTAAGTAGTTTAGAGAGTTGAAATTCATGTTGTACAATTGAACAGGAAGAGATTTCTCCAGATCTATTGCTAACACAGTAGTTTCTGCAAACAGTGCATAAACACCATCCCCCAATAAACATTTTGTAGTAGTACATCCCTCCACTAGATGTGGCAAGTGTTCCAAGAAAGGCCAGTACTGCCAACATCTTCATGCTGAAGAACTCAACATCACAGCATTGTCAAAGCTGCCCTCTAGAGGTGTATAAAATTTCTGCATCGACAGATTAAACAGCCAATTCTTAATGGGTTGGAGGCCAATATAGACATAACTGTATATCACTGTGATATAAGCAGCTATGTAAATGACCCAGTATTAATTTCAAGTTAAAATATTTTACAGAAATGTGGTTCTACAGGTAGTGTCACTGCCTCCACTCCAGTGTCTTAGGGTCCTGGGTTTGATACTCACCTCAGGTTTCTGTGAGGAGTTTGGTGTGTTATCCCTGTATCTGTGTGGGTTTCCTCCAGGTATTCAGGTTTCCTCCCACTTGTTGGTAGTTGGATTGGCTTTGTGAAATTGCCCATGTGGGGACAGGCATGAGAACACATCAGAATGCTCACTCATGTCTTCTGAGGATGGAAGTGAACGATTTACTAATATCTGCATATCTACATAGATACAGCTTCTCCAGTACCAAAACAGCTTGATCACCCGTGTCATCTCTGGCCTACACAGAGCAGGAGTAAATGATTTTCAGCTACAGAGCAGCGAGCGTGGGAGGGAAACAACTGGAATCAGATGCTTGCACTTTACTCCTACGGGGCCTTTCGTTGGGCTTTGTATTTGTGTTCTCGCCTGTGTTACAGCACTCCGGGTCATACCCAACCCAGTGCACTCCATCTTTTTAATCATTTATAAATGTGGCAAGAATACAAGAGTGTGGCATAAACAAGTTGAGACAGAAGAGAGATTGGTTGTCAGAATGCCTTAGTACAGCATCTAGATGGGACAACAACGACAGAATAGGTTCTATATCAGTGGGTGTGCAGCAGAGTGCTTCAACATTAACACAGCCACAGGTTTTCACTTTCTGCTTAACATCAACTACAGAGAAACCAACAGTTCACTGCACTTATTACAGAGGCAAAGATGGTCATTTTCGTATTATATACCTGCAGTGTCTTGGGTTCACACTTCATCTGTGTGGTGTTTGGTGTGTTTTCTTTGTGTCTGCCATCCGTAGCCCTTCATGGTAGGTCAGTTACATGTGAGTGAGTGTGATGTGTTGTGATTTACTGGAGATGGTCCTGTTCAGGGTGTGTTTTTGCCTTGCATCCAATGATTCTGAGTAGGATCTAGACCAGCCACACACCAGATTGAGAATTGGGAACCAGGTGGGCAATATTGACTTATTTTTGCTGTTTTGAATCACTTAAATTTTGGAGATTTTTTTTTTTTACATTAGGAAACAGCTAACTTCATGAAAGTAAACGCAGCCGGAAAGTGCTACACAATTAAACAACTCGAGTTACAAATAAGTCTCTGTGGTAATTCAAAACAGTGAATAAGACTTAGACAATTTAAACTTCCACATACAAACAACTGTTTTTTTCACTTCAAACATACCATTCCACCTTAAAAGTCATGGAGCCTCTGAATGTAAACAAACCAGAGAGAACAGCATTTCCCTACTTAGACATTCCCTTTAACCCACATTTTATCTGCTGGAAACACCACAAGAGCCCAAGTGCTGCAGCACAGCACTTTGAATAATGACCTATTTGCAATTCTGTTGCTTTTAAGCTTGAGAAATGATTCATGAGTCACGAGAACCTAACTGGCAGTAAGCAGCAGATATTCACAGTGGTATAAGAAATGACATCACTAAAGTAATCTAATCATTACACTCATCACTCTGGGTACAGGATTTCCTGTGTTGGGCCAAATATTTAGCAAGGTATGTCTCATTTATATATTTCATTTTTAAGAGCCTCCATTTCAAGTCATGGTTTCTAGGACAGAAGAAATGCTGGGGTTACAACAACTCCTCATTCAACAAATGTGGCTCAAAAAATCCCCCAAACTCCAAATCTCTCAATTCTTCAAACTCAAAGACACCCACTGAGGGCCTCACTTATGTTTTTTTATTCTCAACCACATGATTTGTTTCAGAGGAGTAGGAAACCCACACAAACACAAAAAGAACACGCCAAACCCCTCACAGAGAAGATTAAACCCTGGACCCCATCACCCTGGAGTTGTGTTGTACGTACACTACCTGTTGCACCCCTTGGTCTTATATTATTAAAAAATAAATTAGCTGTATTTGGATGCAGCATTAGCACAGATTAAGGTGGTATTTTTCTTGTTCAGAATGGACAGATGGGAGACCTCATGTGTCGTCTGCTTCAGATTGTCCTCAAGAGGTTGGTCCATGCGCTAAAGGCTTGCTGGGACACATACTGCAGGTTAAACAGGGTCAGTTTCCTCAGCTCCACCAAGGAGTCTGTGCAAGTTCAGAAACAAACACACACTCCAGGGGCTTTTAAGATGTGCAGCAGTCTAAACCCTGAACCCTGTTAGAAGAAGAGTTTATCTGAGGCTGGGAATCCATGAGAGCACAATAAGTATCACTCTGAGCCAGACGACCCTCCTTCTCCCCATATCGTTCAAGCACAGTGCTGGCCAGTGTGGTCATCAAACTAAACAACTAGGCAGTTAGTGTTGTCCTCCAATCCTTATGTTCTAATAAATTCAGTAGATAATATCACAATATCAGCCAAAATATTCAAATAACCTCTTTATTTTTACAAATATTGTCCATTTGATCAATTCCTGACCATAAAGGAGAACGTTGCAGTTTTACAGTTACAACGTGTAGTCCATCTGTTGCTCTGCATACTTTGTTGCACTGTTATCCCTTTTCACCCTCTTCTTTAATGGTAGACCCACACAGAGCCTGTGTTATTTGTGTTTTGGTCCTGTTTTTGTGCAGATTTAGCAGTGACTAAATATTGGGGAGAAATTTCAATAAAATATCCCCTCCCTCATGTTCCAGACTTGTGGTGAGTTAAGGCTTCACCTGAAGCACGTCTCCAACCTGTAACTCACCGCATTATCTCTGAACCATTTACTGAACAGCTGAAGGCTTGCTTTGCTTTTAGAGCACTGGAGCTTCTTTATCTATGTGCACAGTGCTGATTTCGCCCCCAGCAGCAGTGTGTGCTCTCATTCTGCTGCTTATACAATGCCTAGTGAACATTCAGCTTTGTCCAGCTCACAGATTTTAGCTGCAAAGGGACTTGGACAGAGATAAGACAGGAACATCCCTAAAAGCAGTTCTACTGAAGCCTGAATTTTGTCCTAACACAAGTGCCATAGGTAATAGTATTCACGTTATAAATCATCAGTATGAGATAACTCACAAAAACGTATTTGAGACCACTTCGATGGCACATTACTACTTAGTCTTGAATTAAAATGTTACTTTATAGGTCCACAATTTTCTATTAATGAGTTACTTCAGCAAATTCCAAGGAGACATAATTTAAAAAATAAATAAATAAATCACATTTTCAGAGCTGGAGCCCACCAACCCACACACTGAAATAAGACCACCCAGTCTTTGTGGTCTGCACAATTTAGTAAACAATGATAAAATTGGTTCTTGTTTTGTGCTGCTTCTTATGTGGAGTTGTCCCGCCTCCTGGCTAAAATCCAGAGCAGCCACACATTTGACATCATGCACAGTGTCAAGTGTTGGCCAGGTGGGTATCAATGGGTTGCAGTCCTGTAATTTTTTTGGTGTGGGTACCATATTGGGGACAGATTGTCTTGTTTTACAGGGCAGCACTAATATAAAGAGACAGGAAAAATTGATAAATTTCTCATACACAGCTGTTCTCCCTGTGCTGGAGAGAGTCTCGCAGCACTCAGAAGCACATGCACCTACTGCCCCACTGTGTTGCATGATGAGGAGAAAAAGATCATTAGCCATATTAGCATTTTCATCATAGAACCTAATGAAGATCTGTTAGCATGTTAGACTTCAATTTCCACAAGACTACCCAATATGGTGGCTACTATACACAGTGACATCAGCTACAGCTCATAGATAAATCCCACAAGCCTTGTGTAGTGGAGTGATGAATCTCAACTATGCCTTTGAGATGAGTTGGAGTGGTGCTTGATCCAGAGTTAAACCTCACTGATGCTGAGTGCCATCAAATGATTACAGCAGTGCTCCAGTATTTACTGTAAATCCTTCCCAGAAAAGTAGGAAGGGAATAAACCATTTATTAATTTCAAAAGAAGGGGTGTTAGATAATTCACCTAAGGAATTTCATCCCAAATGACATTCACCAGGAGATACTGTACGCGATGGCATTCCGCTGTCTGAACTGAACGACAGTTTGCATTATTTACTCAGATGCTAAGAGCGAACAAAAGCAGGGAACTGAGTCGGGGACGTCATCTCTTTGAGTGCAGTGCAGCAGAGTCCTCGAGGCTTTCAGCAGAACATCTCTTCCTGCTTTTCTAACACTCCACAGAGCCTTACAGCTTCACAGCCGGCATTCTCTCTGGTCTGGGGGCAGGAGCAGGGTCCATTCACATCCGCCTCCTATGGTGGAGAGCAGTGATGAGGGGTCGTGGCACACTCAGAGTGACCCTAGAGGACAGACACTCACACACTCTAGAGGATTTCTACTGCTTCAGCAAAAAACAACATGAGAAATTCTATTTTAAGACGAGATTATGGTCTTCACTGAGCACTTCACTGAATTTATGATAGGGCACATATTGTGTAGGCATATATATTTGTATATACCCACAAACAGTACATGCCGTATGGTGAATTCATTGCCTTTATATAGGCCATGATGTCCTTTAGCAAGAATGGGTGGAGGTGTGCTACACTGTCAAAACAGGCCCCTGTAGATACTGCACTTACACTTGGATTATGTGGTTGCAGGGACTTTACATATTTGAAGTACTTCCCCATCTCTAAAGCATAACATTTAAATAAGTCCTGGAATCTGGAGAAAATCATTCACTGTTTGTAACCACTTCTCCAATTCAGTGTCACCAGGTCCAGAGCCTACCCAGAATCACTGGGCGCAAGGCGGGGACACACCATGGAGTGGGTATCAGTCCTTCACAGGGCAACACACACACCCCTACGGACACTGATTCTCCAATCAACCTACAAATGTGTATTTTTGTACCATGGGAAGAAACCAGAGCACCCAGGGAGAACACACCAAACTCCTCACAGACAGTCACCCAGAGTGGGACTTAAACCAGAACCTCCAGGTCCCTGGAGCTGAGTGACTGCGACACTACCTGCTGCACCACCACACCCTGGAGAAATCATAATACATTAAAATTATTTATATATAGCAGGGCGGCACGGTGGTGCAGCAGGTAGTGTCGCAGTCACACAGCTCCAGGGGCCTGGAGGTTGTGGGTTCGATTCCCGCTCTGGGTGACTGTCTGTGAGGAGTGTGGTGTGTTCTCCCCATGTCCGGGTGTCCTCCCTGTGCTCCGGTTTCCTCCCACAGTCCAAAAACACACGTTGATAGGTGAATTGCCCTGTGAAGGACTGGCGCCCCCTCCAGGGTGTATTCCCGCCTTGCGCCCAATGATTCCAGGTAGGTTCTGGACCCACCGTGACCCTGAACAGGATAAGTGGTTACAGATAATGAATGAATGAATATATATTGCAACAGTCCCAAATTCTAAGCCCTGCAGACATTGTTGATGTCAGACCTATGGGGCAAAAGACCCCAAGGGTGCTTGGTTCAGACATGTGCCTGATTTTACTTTAAATGTCTATAAATGAGCTAAAACTATGAATCTACCGTGGCTCATTCAACTGACGATAAAAATGTGCTTAGATTCACATATATCTTCATTGTCCAATTAAACACATCTCCATTATGTAATTAACACGAAAAGTAAGTTCTACTCAAATGACAAACACTTAAATATTGTCCCCCTCCTCCATTTGATGCAGCGCCATGACATCTTTTCCTACACACTTCACACATAAGCCATGACTATGTTATCTGCTGGAACACCCAACCATATATATGCATTAACAGCACTGTTCCCATTTGTCTTCAGAATTCAAGCACTTAAGTGTGAAATATTAATATTTTCAGCATTTTCAACACAGAAATCCTCCAGCTCCAGATTTAACAGGGCATGTGACATCAGGAGAACACCTAAAAACCATACAGGACCTCCAGGGAAACGGATGCTTCTGGCATTTTGGTCTCTTTTCATCCTGTGCTCCAGTGTAAGAACCCGGCAGAGGGGCTGAGGTGTCCCTATTCACAGCCGCGTATGGTAATGTCATTTAATGTAGCTATGGAGCAGAATGGTGGCACTACAGGTAGTGATGCCGCCACACAACTCCAGGGTCCTCACTACAGGTCACTGTCTGTGTGGCAAATGATGCATTCTCCCCACTGTCTGAGTTTCCTACGGGTGCTCTGGTTTCAAAAGGTACAGCCCAAAATTACATGATGATCGGTCACATGTGAACGTGAGTGTGTAATGGACTGGCACCGCATCCAGATTATTTTCCGGTCCTGTGCCTGTGGCCCCACTATGGCCCTGCTCAGGATGAAACAGTTACAGAAATTAATGAATGAATATAGCATATTTCCATGTACATTGACATAAAATGCAAAAATACAGTGTATAGTAGTATCAAGAGATTGTAACCAGTTGAATAACCCTCTCTTTACAAGCTGCCACTTCAGTGAATAAACATGAAAAGCACTCATCAGTGTTTGGGTTTGTCCATTCTGGGCTAGTGTAGTAATGTGGTGGGACAACAGTGCCCTCGGGAAGAGGAACAATACCTCTATAAAGGGCTCATTCTAAGCTAAAATTACCACAGCTAACATCCTCCAAAATCATACACACTGCAGGTTTAAGGAACTGTAGCAACTATCAAAAGCTAAACAGGGCTGAACCATATTCTTAATGAAATGGTTCAGTCCAAATCCCCAGAGGTGAATGACAAAAATATAGGTTGCAGTCCAATGAAAAACATTTACTATACGTACATTACATAATTTGTCCCTCACACTGTGTGGAAATGATGAAGAGCCGAATAGAACTGCAAAATTACTTGAAAAAAAAATCAATTTACATTGAAAGTTAAGACTTTTTTTTGTAAAGTTTATATTTTAGAGATACATTTTACTTAATTGAATAGCAACAGTATACTGAATTAACCTTTAAAACACACACACAGGTTAGTACTACTAAACAACATGGTGGACTGTTGAGTAAAACAATATATTTCTTATGTACACAGTACAAAATAAGGCCATTAGGTTCCTAAACTACAGATATTCATTGGATGTCCTTGGCTTTCTTTTTGGGAAATTCACCTGATCATATGTTCACTGAAGTTCACCAGTGGTGACACTGATTGTTCTGGACTTTGCATGAGCCGGGATTAGGCTTGCGTGGGCGGACACGTACCATATAAATGTGCGTTTGTGTTTGGTTTGTGTTTCGCGTGGATATTTTGAACATGTCTCTGGAGGCAGGTCTCAGAGTGTTCTACCGCTCTTCATCAGGACATTCATTATTCAAGGTGAGTAAAACCTCCAGCTGCTGCCTGTCTGGATGAAACTGCTCCATTCTACATATGAGCCCTTCCAAAAAGCACCCCCACACACACAAAAACAAAACACACTAGCACCTGGATTTGCACTATACACACAGACAGCTTGATGACTATGCACGACCATTAGATCTCTTCATGTATTCAGTAGTTTGTGTACTTTGGTTTTGTTTTTATGTATTGGTGTATTATTTTCACTATGGTAACAGGGTCACAGGAGGATGTGTTGACACCGATTTCATTTGTTGGCACATTTCTTACAAATCCACAGGTGTTTGTGTCCATCCTTTCATTGTCAGAAGACATAACAAATAGGTTGTTGTGCACTCAGAAAACCATTAGAAAGGAAATTTTAAAAATACATAAATAGTGTAGTCTAATTTGCAATTCATTTTCTGTAACATCTTCATTTTGATCAGGGTTGTGGTCCAGAGTCTATGGGCACAAGCAAGGAACAACTTCTAATGCTGAACTTCGGGGATGATTAACTTTGAACCCGAACCCGGTAGAAACACACCTTATATAATCAGCTTTGTAAGTCTTGAATGTCTGAATGCTTCTGTGAGCTCCGTATACCGTTAGAAAGCGCAGATCCTACCGTTTCTAAAAATAGCGCTCTCATCGCGGTGCTGTGAAGCCTCTGGGAGTAATCCAGTGTGAAAAACCACCTAAAAATCAAGGCGCTCCTTCAAAATTTTGGTCTTATGTCCTTGTCAAGAAAGACTAATGATAGGCGCTAAAATCATAAAAAAAACCGCTGAAAAAGGGACAAGAAAGACGCTGTTTACTTTCAGTTTCGTTTTGACTCACATAACGTCAAGGTTTTTTTTAGGTTTCACATCAAATAACACTGCATTAGATCAACAAATATAAACTAAAAAGCTTTAATAATTATTTATTGTGTGTTTTCTAAATAAACAAGTATTATTTCATCATTTTTTAAAAAGATTATAATAATAATAATAACTGTAAACATTATCAGCATCTGAGAAAACTGCCAAAGTACCAAAATGTTTTTTATTTGTTGGGATATTGTCCATATTTGCCCTGAACTAAATTCCTGAAAGTCTGGGCCTGCTGTGACTGTCAGAACTTTATCAGTCATACATCCCAGAGCTTAGAATATCAAGAAAAATATGTCCGTCTGATGCTAAAAATTTATTTTGTCACAGTAATATGACATGTAATAAATTAGCATCAAAAATGCTTATGTTTTCAACTAAAATACACCTCACACTAACAATCTGTGTCAAGATATCCACTGTGGGAATATTATTTCAAGGCTGTACATTGAGAAATATGAAAAAAAAGCAGGCGCTAGGTAAAATTTTTGGTCAAAACATGACAAATTTATAGAAAAATTGATTTATCGGTCAGCATGAAAACCTCAAGTGATTACATATTTGAGTAGCTAAGGTTCTTTAGAAAATAAAACAACATAGCCATATTCAATATGTCACATAATTACTGTTTAAATGCAACTGAAAGAGGCACTGACAAATAAACGGAATAGCAAAATAGCTATATATATAGGGTCCATCGAGTTAAAGAAACATGGAAAATACATCCCAGTACATTCTAAAATAATAAAAAGAATTAAAAAAAACACCTCGGGACACTGGTTTGGGTGTCCAATAAAGTGGTCATTGATTATGGGTAAGAACAGTAACAGACAAACCTGCATTCTTGAATTGATGTTTCTTGAGATCCAGGATTGGGGGGGGTCCTCCCCCAGCAGAGCACGTACATCCTTTCCAAAAAAGAACAAACCCTCAGCAAGGGGCCATGCACTAGCAGGAGGTATTGACCAGAGCACCCCCAGAGATGGAGGAGAACTTCAGTGTTTAAAAAAATAAACAAACATTGTGGTTTGCTGTACATTGGGATAAAATTGTTATTCAGGAAAATAGACATGTCACTTAAGGATATAATATGCTGTAAACAGCTTCATACACAGATCAGCCATAGCGTTAAAACTGCCTATTGTTTTACCCTTCGAAAACATCTCATCAGCTCCACTGACCTTACAGGTGCACTCTGTAGCTCTGCATTTACAGACTGAAGTGTATCTGATTCTCTGCATACATTTTAGCCCCCATTCAGCCTGTTCTTCAGTGGTCAGGGTGGCTATACATTAGTAGAAATGTACATTGAGAAGACTTTCTCCAGTGAAATCAACACGGACCCAGACTGAAACATGGAGTTGGCTTGGGATGAGGTTGCAGTGCAAGGGGTGGGTGGGTGTCTGTGGAATTATCTGTGTGCCAGCTTGCTCACTGCCCACAGAGGATGTGTGTTTAGAGCTCTGCTTCATTTCGCTCCTCACACACTCTTACCACATAGTGTACTCCTGGCTGTATGCCTTGACCATCACTGACCAGACAGCTGTGGTCACCAGTGTGGACACATTCTCATCCACTGAACAGTTTGTGATGTCATGACACCATTGTTCATCCTATAAGAGCTAGGCCCTGCCCATTTGATTATACATTATAAAGGAGTGTTTCACCTGCACTGCTTTTTTTCAGTGCTAACATGCTTTTGTTTACTTCAAGGAACTCAGCTGGAGGTACAAATCAAGGGATGATCTGTGTCCCAGGGGCCCTTTAAAGATCTGGTCTTTAGTAACATGCACAGACGGTAGTAGTTTTTTGCTGAAGGAGTTTATTTTGGAGCTAATTCGATAACTGCTGTCGTTAAACCTAGCAGGGGTCCAGACACAGGTAGGCAAAAGGAAGTCTGCACTTCACTGAAAACGACAAAAGACAGAGGGAGCTGGGAACACCGTGCTGTAAATATTCACTGCCAGTGTTACATAGGTTAGCTCATTACTGTCCCTGTATATCATATATACATTCATTCATTTTCTATAACCACTTCATAACGATCAGAGTTGTAGAAGGTCCAGAGCTTTTGCACAATCATCGGGTGCAAGGCAGGAACACCCCCCGGGCCGGGTTCCAGTTCATCACAGGGAATTTTACCTGTTAACAGTTTTACACACTCACCAAGCCACTCACACTAGTAAGGAATTTCAAAAAGTCAGGCCACACTCAAATGTGTTTCTAGACTGTAGAAGGAAAGTGGAGCACCTGGAGAAAACCCACAGTGACCTGAGGCAAAGATGCAAACAAACACCACAGGCCCCTGAAGCTGTCCCATAGCAACACAACCTGCTGCACCACCACATGGCCTCTATATCAAAAGTGATATATATTTTAATATTTTAAAATGAACATCACTCATTCTTCAGTGATTCTCCAGATTGTGAAATAACCATTATACTAGGGTGACCAGATCTGAGATGGTGAAAAAGAGGAAATGTCTCCGTGGGAGGGGGGAGGGGGACTCTCGCCCCTCGCTGCCGTTGTATGCTTAGCTGAACCTATGTGTGCTTTTAGGTCCTTTACACCTTTATTTGCTACACAAAACATGGGAATTTCTTTTTTAATTCATCCGAGAACTTACATTTACGTTTCGGCATAGCTGCTCGAGCTGAGGGTGGGTACAGGAGCTTTGCCTGACGTAAACAAGGACTACTGACGTGCAGACGGACCAATTAAATGTTTACAGAGAAGGTTATCGACCAATAACGGCAGCTCTACAGTCAGACCGTCCAATCAGAAGATTTTAGGCTACTTCACCACACCCCCTTCTCACTCAAGCGAACCAATTGGAGTAGGGGAGGGAGGGACTAGTTTGTGAACGAAACGCTTCTCGAAGTTCTATGTAAGCTCTAGAAAAACAAAAACCCGGACGTTAGTGAAATTCCGCCCGGATGTCTGGTCACCCTAGTTATACTCACACCTAGTAGCCTGGATGTACCAGATATTAAAAGCCTATTTTAAATATGGCCACTTCCATGTGGGGAATCCAATCTATGGAGCATAAACGGGTCAATTACTTGCAAAGTTCACGATTGCAGTTGAAAAACTATTTTTATAAAAATTACCTAGGACATAAGGGGAAAACCAAACAGTCCAAAATAACTGAGCTTAAGGAAAACAAAGGCAAGAATAAGCTTCTCAAACAAAAAGGTGGGAAAAGAACACAAAAAGAACTCAAAGACATCAAACAGTAACTGTCAGGAAAGGATAGGAGGAGATAAATCAAAAGGGACTTGGGGAAGAATTCTATTAGGTTTTTTTTTAATACAAAAAAAAGGAACATAGTAAATCTCAAGGAGGGAAGCCAGAGAAACCCTTAGAATCAAGCTCAAAGGGAAAGGTCTGATAGAGAATTTAATGTTGAGAGAAGGGAGACCCAGGAGAAAGCTCAAGAAGTGTTACCAAATTACCAGCCAAGCTTGGGCAGCACCCCGAAAAGAGAAACCCAAGACTTAGCACTGAAGTGAGGGTTGGTTTCCCTTAAACAGGAGTGACCCAGGTGGAGATGATTGCCTCAAAACAAGGAGTAGTGTCTCTAAGTCTCCCTCTAGTGGCTGGGGGAGGTTTAGCAGACAGCCCTGCCCCAGCCAGACCCCTTACACTTTCTTCACCATTTGCTAGCTCTCCGGTCTGCTTGGGTGCTAGAAACCGATCTAATGTAAATGAATGAAAAAACCAAACTGTCTGGGTCCAGTATGCTAGTCTCTCTCTCTCTCGCTCTCTCTCTCTCTCTCTTCTCGTGGCAGAGAAGTTGTTTTAGACAACAGACAGATCGTTATAAAGCATGAACCAAGATGAGGATATTGCTCTATTCCTGCTCCAATGGGGGGATTATTTGTGCTGTTTCGGCTCACTTAAGATGGAAATATTTACAAATTCAGGAGACAGCTAACTGCATTACAGAAAGTGCTACAAAACTAAACAACTCGAGTTACAAATGAGTTTCTGTGGTAATTCAAACAGTGAATAAAAACTTACAGACAAGTTAAACATCAGAACTGTGCTATTTTCCCACAAACGCACCATTCCACCTTAACAGACGAGAAGCTAGAATGGAGCTAGCTATTGTTTCCCCACAATATTAGACCTTGCCTTTAAGGATGTACAAAGCAATTTAATTCTTAATCTTCCAGAGGTTTGGATTTTATATAAAAAATGTAGTATTATTATATATAGTAAATAATATAGTTCATCGACATTGTTTGTCAAAATTACTGTTGCTCATTTAATGAGAGTAAACGGACAGCTACGTCCTGGTGGTCAGCAGGAATTACTGCACATTATTCTGATGTCCCCTTTGCTTTTCTTTCCCGCACGCACTGAGGGAAAACACCAGTGGCTCTTGTTGTCAGTTTGGCTTAGAAGCTGAGGAAATCACTTTAATCATTTCTCGCTCGGCAGGGTAAACTTTATCGGTTAATTAGATGGTACAGCCTTGTTAATGAACATGCCGCTAATGAGAGGGGGGCATCGTTCACAGAAAACACAAGCGTTCAGTGTCCACTGCCATGGCCAAAAGCCTTTCTGCTGTCCAGAGGCCAGGGGGGTCGGATGGACACAAACACGCGAAGCAGACCTCTTGACCCCAGCCCTTTCTGTCCGCATGCTTGCTAAAAATACAGCCCCTTGAAAGCACACAAATGAACGGCCCACTTATCACTGAGCAGATGACTCTGGTGATGGTGTAGAGATAAAATTGGTCTTAGGGGGAATCACCATAGATCAAGCCAATATCTAACATCTGATACGTCCAAGACCATCCAACAAAAGGCACCATGCAATAAACACACTTAAATCCCTTAGTACATAAATTCATCTTCTGCAACTCTTTCATCCTAATAATGGTCACAGTGGGCTTCAAACACTCACCAAGACACACACACACTCACACGTGTTTTGGACTGTGTTAGGAAACCGCACGGCACCTGGAGGAAACCCACAGAAGCACTGAGGGAACAAAGCAAATCTTCACAAACAGTGACCAGAGGACATAAACCGTGCTTAAATCTTTTATTTTTCAGAAGAAATTGATAAAGTAATAAGACTAAAAACAAGTCCATGCATCTGGAAGTTCAATATTTTTACTTATATTTTTACAGCAAATTAATAAATTCATATTTCATGATTTATAAAAAAATTGATTTGCTAAGATATTTTTGTAGTGCAGTTTGGATATTTACAGTGTGTAGTGAAATGTGCTGTTGGGCCTTTGCGTATGAGTAGTCTGTGTTGTGTGTGTGTGTCTCTGTGTGTGTGTCTAAGCTGAAGTGTGCATGCGAGCTTGCATGTCAGCGGATGAAGGATTTTCGACGGCTCTTCGTTGAGACCCAGGGGAGTACAGCGGCCTAAAAGCAGTCACACACAGAGAGAATAGCACTGCAATTTGTAACACAGCCTTTCACTGTGGAACACAAAACGAAGTGAAAAATATCTCACACTAAGTACACTTCAGTAGACTGACGCTATAGGTGACGCCTTGATAAATACAGACTTGACAAATGACAATAAAGCCACAATAACACACACCAAAAAAGGAAGAAAACGCATGTAACGGTCATTGAAGGGTTGTGGAAAGGGTTCTTGGGAAGCACAGAAAACAGTTGTCAGATATTTTTGAGGTCCAAGGCCACATCTTTAGATGTGTGGTTCCATTCACCACCGCTGTGAACAATTCACACTGGAAGTGAGTTCTAGAAGAGGCATGTCATATAAAACCACAACTCTGAACAACTCTGGATTTTATAACTTTGAAAAATACATTTTAAAAACCTTTTAAACAATAATAAATTGACTAATTTTTTTTTTTTTTTACCATTTCATAATCAAATTGTTAAATTGGAAACATGGTGATTCACAGTAGTTTGGCTGGGTTCTAGAGAAATTGACAACTCAGAATTGTTCACAGTGGTGGTGAAGGGAACCAGACATCTGAAGAATATAAAGAAAAATGCTCCTGGGCTCCCCCTGTAGTTTGAGAGTGTAATTAATTATTCAGTTCTGTCCTGAAATCAAGGGGGGAGGGAGGGGGTTTCTTATCCTCCTCCAAAAGATACATAGTGCAGTTTCTGCAGTGCTGAGCCTGGAGTAGCAACGCCAGAGGCTCAGTTTTTCCTGTGAGAGGTGTAATTTTAAGGTAAAAATAGAGTTTTACTACTGTATTCATGAGTTTTGATATCAGGTTTTGACTAAACTAGTTGTTGTTGTGAATGAAACCCCCACCCATCACCTCCCCAAACCCACCACCACTAAAAATGGTTAACCACTGATTTTATTTTAATTTTTTAAATCAATGTTGTTTATAAAACAAAAAAGACATGTTTATTATAGTAAATGGAACCTACTATACCTGAGATGTAGACATCATGACACCTGGCTCCTATCACTACCACTGTACATTACTCTACAATAAACCCGTTCATGTCAAACCCCTCAGATTAACTGTTTATGTATATCTCAGCAACCGTATTATGCCAAAACTGCGAAAGTATCACTGGAGTTCCTTTTTACGAATATTTCATAAGATCTAGATTCACAGAGCAGCAAGGCTTTTCTCAGGGGAGTTCATCATCTAGTGTTTCACGTCATCAAAAAGTAGCGAGTCTGCACAGGGTCCCAAAAGAATTCTTCCTTTTTTTCTTTTCTTTTCTTTTCTTTTCTTTCACACATACAAAGATAGTAAAATTACTAATAATAAGCATTGAAATAGAAGCTCTACTTCTGCTCCATATATTCACACCTAGTTTCATAATGCCATTACTATTTTTACTGGCTCTCACAACACTTGCAAAAGGGGAAGACATTTAGTGATATTTTTTTTAAAAATTCATTACACCATATAAAAAACATGCAAAACAGTCACCACTAGATTATCATTTTTGAGAAATGAAAGAAAATGGAGCTCCACTATTGCTGCAGATCATTTTCTGATAAATTTATTTTTCTGATAACTAATTTTTCTAATGAAATGTAATGACTTACAGGGGTTAGACAATGAAACTGAAACACCTGTCATTTTAGTGTGGGAGGTTTCATGGCTAAATTGGAGCAGCCTGGCGGCCAATCTTCATTAACTGCACATTGCACCAGTAAGACCATGTGCATCCAATGGTTCAAACATTGTATCCTGAAGGCGGTGCCGTGTATCAGGACGACAACGCACCAATACACACAGCAGGACTGGTGAAAGATTGGTTTGATGAACATGAAAGTGAAGTTGAACATCTCCCATGGCCTGCACAGTCACCAGATCTAAATATTATTGAGCCACTTTGGGGTGTTTTGGAGGAGCGAGTCAGGAAACGTTTTCCTCCACCAGCATCACGTAGTCACCTGGCCACTATCCTGCAAGAAGAATGCCTTAAAATCCCTCTGACCACTGTGCAGGACTTCTATATGTCATTCCCAAGACGAATTGACGCTGTATTGGCTACAAAAGGAGGCCCTACATCATACTAATAAATTATTGTGGTCTAAAACCAGGTTTCAGTTTCATTGACATCAACTAAAGCAATGAATGAATGGTCTCTGACTTTTGTAGAGAACTTTATTGTAACTAAGTAAATGTTTGCACAGAACTCTGTAGTTGCAGGCCATTGACTCCAAGACCTCCACAGATACCAAAATATGTGGATTCATTCATTCATTCATTGTCTCTAACTTATCCAGCTCAGGGTCGCGGTGGGTCCGGAGCCTACCCGGAATCACTGGGCACAAGGCGGGAATACACCCTGGAGGGGGAGCCAGTTCTTCACAGGGCAACACACACTCACACATTCACTCACACACTCTATGGACACTTTTGAGTCGCCAGTCTACCTACCAACATGTGTTTTTTTGGACCGTGGGAGGAAACCGAAGCACCCGGAGGAAACCCATGCGGACACGGGGAGAACTCCTCACAGATGTACATAACCTATGTACATCCTCTCTATACTTTTATTCATCTGTAGATTACTGATCATCCCTAATACAATGTGAACACTGTAAACCGTCGTCATACTGTACACTCTCAGAAAGACTGTCACTGTGATGGTACCCTCAAGGCTACATATTCAGTACCTTTTAATTAGGGAACACCACTGAACCTTATTCTATTATAATTGTAGATTTTAAAATGTACACTGTTTTATAAAAAAAATCTTAGAAATACTCACCTCTCTTTCTGGAGAAGAGAGTGTAATGTACCTTTAGGCAACAAAACTGCACTTAAAAACTACTAGTGTGCCTTTATATGTACATTTAATCTGTTTGTACCTTAAGTGACCAATAATGGACTTGTACAATACCTTTTTTCTGAGAGTGTATTGTTTAGAAAATTAGTACATATTTAGCATAGATGTAATTAGTGAACGGTAAACAGGACGAATAATGTGACTGTGTGAAATGTTGGGATGCTAGAGCAGGGTGTGCTATATTTATCATTTTTATGGATTCTTACTGCTTGGCATGTTGCAAATTAGTATTGACCTCAGCCAGGTTTTGGTTTCTCAACACAAACAAGTCTCACTCACTGTGTTTGTCTATGGGCAAGACCCTTAACTCTACATCCTCTACACTTGACTACCAAGTGATTAAAATCCTGATTAAAATAATCAATTGATGTGAATGAATGTATAAACTGATTTATAGAAAATCTGGGACATTGACATGATCCATAATGTAACATAATATATAAAACCATAAAACTGTTACCTCAAGTTATGTTTAATGCAGACAGCCCATACTACGCTCACACATCTGACACATTTTAACATTTAATGAAATATTTATTGATAATGTACAAGAACGTTTCCTCCTGAAATGGTGGCAAATGTTTAGGCAAGTCAAGTAGACAATATTTTTCATAAAATACATTTATAGTACAAAGCCTTCACACATGACAGACTCTAAGATCATGTTTACACCTAGCATTAACCATATTGTGTTTACACTTTTCACTGAAATGTGTCTCTGGTTTGATTAATCTGATTTTACACAAGTGTTGTGCCTGTTTTCACACATATACGGAACTGTGTCCCTGTATTTACTGCATCAATACTGCTTTTCATGTGGTCAAGTGGGATCTGAACATGATTTGATCACTGAAAATGCATGTTAATGCAAGGTGGAAACACAAACATGCCACGCTGTGATTACAAACTGATCAAACCACATTTGGCAGTGGCCAGAGATGGACTGGATCATAATCAACATCCCGGCATGTTTAATCCATCCCTTTAATGACCAGATCATACTGGGATTTCACACAAGTCCAATTTGGATTTTCCAGATGTGGTACCTGTGATCAGACCATAATAATAATCAGATCAGAATGCATCCTGGTAGTGTTTACACCTGGCTTTTGGGTGGTGTGATCATATTCAAGGTCTGGATATTCCTAATGTGGCTTAAGCAGTCAGATCGTAATCAGATCTAGCTATTCATGTGGTAAAGTTATATATGACACAATTTTATGATCCGATCACCAGCAATGCATGTTCAATCAAAGTATACACAGGTGTAAAATACTGCATCACATTCTCACCCAATGAAATACCTGCCACTTGTGATTCAGGGAAACAGAACTTATTCTTCTAGAATGTGTCTGAATCTGAATAATATCCGGCGTGCTGATTCTCATTTTCTCCACATGTTAATAAAGCAGAATGTGTTCCTGCCACTGGCATATTCTGTCGCATAATATCAGAAGAACTCTGTGTGTTTATGTGTGAGTGTGTGTATGTGTGTGTGTGTGTGTGTGTGTGTGCATGTGTTTGCCTGAGGCCGGCTAACTCTTTTAGCTTCATTTGAAAGTGAACTTATTCATCCTTCACAGGTCAGAATTCCATCAGGCAACTCACACTTTTCATACACCCTTCCATTCATGTGATCTACAGTGATGGTCAAATTGCCATAAGGATTTATTAATGGCTTACAAATGCATCAAAAGGCTACAGACAGCTTGTTTCATTTTAAAAGCATACCACAGTGTTTTGCAACCTTGTCTTTACCTGCTGCATTTGAATCACACACCTGAACCCATCTAAATCACACATCTAAACCCATTTGCCAGAACAGAAAACATGCTAACTTGATAATCATTTGTGATAGAAGACATTGGGCAGCTGCTAAACTCATTTATTGAAATTTCTACATATCCAAATGTAACAGGATATTCTAAATGTGATTTCTCTAGATATAAACCATCAGTGTGTCTGTCCTTCTCACTGTGAGGAGAGAACACAACCCTAAGGGTGTGAAAAATGTGTAGTAGTCACAAACATGTAGCTTACAGATAAACGGAAATAGACAAAAAGTACATTTGCCATAGAACGTCACAAATGGATTTGGCTGTGGGAACTGACTGTTATGCTATAGATGCCACAGGTAAATTTTAGCTTGAAAAACACTGAGTATTCCTTTAAAGTTTCCCTTGTCTAACAATGATGTTTATAATGACTGAAAAAAAAATCACAAAATCATAAAATGTTAACATTAAAGCACAAAACAACAAGATATGCTCGCTATGCTCTGAATACAGGACACTGCTGGAATAAGAAAAAAAAAAAAGCACTTAAAAACCAGACTCTCCTCTGGTACCAGGGGAGCCCCTGGATAGAAATTTGCACATTATGGCATCGTAGACATCAAGTACATTCGCATGCTGTAGATTACACATACTGTAAATGGAACAGAGTAACATTCACAAGTTCCCACAGCAGTGCTTCCAGAGCTACAACCGATGTGACTGTGCACCAAACAAAAAATTGAAATGAAAGAAAACATCTAGTTTTGGCCCTAAATTCACCTCACTGGCCAGGGTTGTAATTTACTTCTGACTAGACATCCTTACGTCCCACTTCATTTGGACACACTCCTGTAGATGGTCCACAGATGTTCAGAATGTTTATAAGGAATCTACTATAAAAGACTGGACTTTCAGTGTTAACAGAAGAATTCGAGATTTAAGAGTGCAGTCCACAGATCATGATTAGATTCAACATCATTTAAACATCTACAATCTACTAACAAATCACCAGCATAACTTTGGATTAGATAATCAACATTTTTATCATATTTATGTCCTCAGTCTGGAATTAAAGAAGCATTTACAATGGTGATTCATGCGCCGATATAAATATTTTACTGTTACCTTTTGTACAATATAATCATAAAAATGTATTCATATCTTGGATATGTCAAGGAGCTAATTTGCACAAATGGACCACACCTAGACAGTGGCACTCTGAGGCAGATCAGAAGAAAACTGAGATGTTTGGGAAGGACCTCTGGGCAGCTTTGCTATGGGCATTAATAAATGTAAGTGCCTGTTCACTGTTTTTTCATTGAAATGCTGCAATAATTGTTGGTCTTTTTAAGTACCATGTCTAATTTTCAAATAACTCATCAATTAATCTGAAAAAAATTTAATTTCACACTTGGATTGATGGATTTTAATATTAACTGCCTGTTGCAGCACTACATAAATTATTTCATAACTCCACACCAACCTATAGTTTTTATTTGCTAAGTATATGCTAATATACCCTAACGCTAATTTCTACTAAAGTTATTTTCCATTTCAGCTGGCACAAACCTAATACAAATGCTTTAAAACTACATATTTCTAACCTACACACGTGAATCTGAAGCTGTTAAGACATTTAGATAATACATGTTCACTCTGTAATACTTAGCATGCTCCAGTTTAAAGTGAATCTTTTAGCAAAGGCTACAATTTAAGGCCTATCTCTCAAATTTACTGTATTACCCTGAGCTGATTTTAAACAAAACCACATCTTACGTGAAGTATGTTTCTATTTTCAGTCAGACAATGCTACAAAGCTGGGAACATGAAGGCTAACTTTTCTTCATAGGACAGCTCAACATGCTTCTAGGAGAACACCATCTGCCCAGTCTTCATGATATTACATGCTGGGAGATGGTTGAGAGGGAGGTCCATATTGCTCTCTTTTACTCCAGACCTCAGAGACAAGAGCATCACGGGGATTCCAACTTGGAAACACCCAATATGTCAAAGGTGATCACTGTGAGGTTTGCCTGTAGTAAATGTACCACTGCATATTCCAAATATACAAAATACCGGCACATGTCTACACCACTGCCATTGCGTTTTTGTCCAAAACTAGACGTAATCCATGTGTGGAATCTTAATTATTCCCAGTAGTTTAATGTATTCACACTAAAATTACAATTACAGTTCATCTTGTCACCAATCAAATTCTATTTCAAAAGTATGGCTCTTTGGTTAGTTGTGCTTCTTCTATGTCTCCACTTGGGCTAACATGGAGCTCTCTCATGCAAGAAACACTCTGCGACAATTATGTCATTTTGGAACGTAAGGCCTCGTCTAGAAGAGAGTTGATGTGGACACCTCCAGCAGCAGTGGTTTCCTGATGAACTCGTCATAGTGGAGTGTGTTCGGTTTATAGCTCTGAAGCATCACAGCTTAAGTGGGCTTTTCAGACCCAGCCTCTGTGCACAGCATGGGAAATGGTGAGCCTATACGCTTAAACAAGGCTGGTGTACAGCTTCTGCTCTGTGTCTGACCCTCCAGAAGTCCATAAAAAAGCCAGGAGCCAAGAAATATTTACAAGGTCATAAGTACTGAGCTCAAATCCGGGGCCTGGCATAATGCAAGCAGTGGACCAATAAAGAAGTGTTTGGAAATAAAACATTTGTTCACTCTGTGTTTACACGTGTGAGGACAAACAAGCCGAAAGAGCTGAAACACGTTATCGGCAAACAGCGGGAATGTAAAAATCTGTGTGAGATACATCACAGCTGTTGACCTTCAATAGAATGTCATTTCTAACACCTGCTGGTCCAGCACATTTTAGGAGTAAATTTGGTATAAAATAAAAAGCTGAAACAGCATTTGGCATTGTTTCTAATGTCCTGTTTGTAACAGACATTGAAATAACAGTACGTTCCCCAAGTCCCTGTCTCTTTATTGTAGAGAGAAAAAGCAAAAAAAAAAAAAAAAAACTACAAATATTTGCACAACTGATTTGTAGATGTCTCTGGAATATTACACAACAGCACTGTATATGGAATTTCCTGTACAGCTGCTCCAAATGAACGCAGTTAAGAGGAGTAGGTGGGTGTGAGTGTGTTTGTGAGAACAGGCTCACACTACGGTGGTCTCGGTCTGGAGGAAGGACTGGGCTCTGGAGTTGCGATGGAACTGCGCCACATTGTCTGCTCCATTTCTGGAAATGGACGAGCTGTGCAGCCGGTAGTCTCGGCCAATGTAGCGCTTCAGACACACACTCCGCCACTTCCTCTTCAGCTCACTCTGGACCTGACACACACCAGCACACACACACAGGGTCATGGCACCAACACTAAATTGCAAGACACATGTAATTTCCCCAAAAAACAAATGACTAACCAAACTAGTTCTAAGTAAATGCGGTCTGTAACTATTGCACAGTAATTTACATTAAATACAATTCTGATTTTGACTCATCACTTTTCCATGCACGAAATATGAAACTGAAGAAATGACTGACAAAAGCACTGGGTTTTTAAAGCAATACTAGGTAGGATTTGGTATTTTTGCTCCTGGACTCCCCCTACAGTTGCAGGATGTTACTCACTTTTAATGTAATGTCCTGAAACCAAAGGGAAGGTAGGAGGGAGAGTGGGGTGCTTTCATACCCTCTTATAGTTTTTACCTAGTGCAGTTTCTGCAGTGCTGAGGGTGAAGTAGCAATGAGGGAAGAAGCTCTATTCTCCTTATTACAGATAAGTGATCACAGAGATTGTGAAGGTGTAATTTTAAGGTTAATATACTACCTAGTGTTCCTTTATAGGAATAGGACATTTCACACATAATGCACAGGCAAAACCTAAAAACCTACTTTGATGTCAAAAAGGTTTCACTACAATATTAATTTATTAGTAGCATGTTTTTTTCAGAGTTCAAGCATCAGCATAATTGGAAAACAGGAAGTGAACACGTGAACAAAACAAGTGCGATAGATTGTTCCATCAAATATGGACTTTAGTGTTGCTCCTGGGGGACCTTTTTCCAGAAAGTAGTACTCACCTCGCTATTCAAAAAGCAATATAAAATAGCGACAACCAATCCCTGTGAAAAGAGCACAAAGATAAGAAGCTTGCCATTTGAGGAAACAGAATGAAAAGCCGTAACAGGCAATTCCAGAGGAACACATTCAATCTCCTCTGTACCTGGAAAGAGCCGAGGCCCAGGTCGAAGAAGATTTTGATGTGTTTGAATGTGTCGATTTCACTCTCCTCTTTCATGTACACAAACACTACGTAGTTAACCCCAAATAGTGGGATCAGCAACAGTGTCGACTTTGCTAGCCTCCTGCAACAAGATGGAGAAACAGAAATGATGGATTCAGCAAGTATACATAGATTGGGGGGAGGGCGGGCCTTCACCTATTGTGCCACAGGTCTTTACCTACTGTGCTGACACACAAAGGGAAGACCAGCAGGATTAGACAGCAGTGATTCACCCCAGTGCTAACAGTTTTATGCTGACAACTTTCAATCTGAGAAAACGGAAAAATCTGCATTTTTCCGATAAAATATCAGGAACAAAAAAAGTCCTCATGCATTAGTGACATGGCGCTCTGAGCCGAAACCATTGCTCACAGGAGCACAAATACACAGATAAATATTTCAGCAGCTGGAACACTCAAACACATTCAGTCATTTGCCACAGAAAATGGAAAAGTCTGATGAAACATGGTACAGCAATCTCCATTCACCTGTCAGAGCAGGACACAGGCACTTCTGATGAGAGAGAGAGAGAGAGAGAGAGAGGGAGAGAGAGAGAGAAAGAAAGATTGGGTGGAAAAGACAAATAGAGAAGCAGACAAAGAGGACGAATGTGAAAAAGATAGACAGCAGTGAGAGAAAGGAAGGGAGAGAATGAATGTAAACAAACAAACAAACAAAGGGAGAAAGAATAACAGAAAGGGACAAGAAGAGGAGAGAGAGAGAGAGAGAGAGAGAGAGAGAGAGAGAAGAAAGAAAGAATAGGAAAAAAGGAGGGGGAGAGGGAAACAGAGAGAAAGAGAGAGTGTGAGAGACATAGACAGAGAGAGAGAGACAGACAGGTCAGACTGTACTCTACCTGTACTGAGACTGGTCATTTCCTCCTACATCAGGACATCTGAGCTTCTGCACCAAGATTCGAATGATGCTAATGAAAAGAATGAAGTTGATCTGAGGAGAGAGAGAGAGAGAGAGAGAGAGAGAGAGAGAGAGAGAGGGAGAGAGAGAATTCATTTAATAGGTAAGAAGCTTCACGTTTCTGAATTTATGTCAGAACCTTAAGATGTCCATTTATGACATTTAAAGATGCTCTTCTCCAGATGGTACAGATACAGACAAATGCAGCTTTAGGAGCCTTACCCACTGATCCATATTGGTACAGTGTAGTGGGCTTTGTGTTCCAGAACTAATCATCCAACATCAGCACCCGACCTCAATAATGTTTATGTGGCTGGATGCAGCCAAATCCTCACAGAAATGTTTGAACATCTGGTGTAAAACCTTCCCAGAAGAGTGGACCTTGTTAATGCAGCAAAGGCATGACATTCTCTTCAGTCTTACTATCCTTTTAATGTCAAAATGAAAAAGATTACCCAGAAGGCTTTAGAGGCATTTCACAATGTCGTGCCCCAAAAAGCTACTCCTTCCAACTTGTCAAAGCTTGTGCAGATATGTAGGCTAAAGCATACAGTAGTCGGATTGACACGCTTGTGATTGATGTAGCAAAAAACAAATGTGAAAAGGTGTAGCAAAAGTGACAAAAAATTATACAAGTGCCTCCTGTGTAGAAAACTAGCATTAAATGCCCAACCAAATTAAGCACATCAAGCTACAACACTAACTGAGAATCCTTGGGCAAGACTCCTAAAGTTGTGCTCACACTTGACATTTGTAGGCAGAGAACAGAACTACAAACCAGAGAACAGAACTACAAACCCGAGAACAGAACTACAAATCCGAGAAATGAACTACAAACCCAAAAACACAATTACAAACACGAGAAATGAACTACAAATCCGAGAAATGAACTACAAACCCAAAAACAGAATTACAAACCCGAGAAATGAACTACAAACCCGAGAACAGAATTACAAACCCGAGAACAAAACTACAAACCCGAAAACAGAATTACAAACCCGAGAAATGAACTACAAACTTTAGAACAGAATTACAAACCCGAAAACAGAACTTCAAACCCAAGAAATGAATTATAAACCCGAGAACAGAACTACAAACCCGAGAACAGGACTACAAACCCGAGAACAGAACTACAAACCCGAGAACAGAATTACAAACCCGAGAACAGAATTACAAAACCGAAAACAGAATTACAAACCCGAGAACAGAATTACAAACCTGAGAAATGAACTACAAAACCGAAAACAGAATTACAAACCCGAGAACAGAATTACAAACCCAAGAACAGAACTACAAACCCGAGAACAGAATTACAAAACCGAAAACAGAATTACAAACCCGAGAACAGAACTACAAACCTGAGAACAGAATTACAAACCCGAGTACAGAACTACAAACCCGAGAACAGAACTACAAACCCGAGAACAGAATTACAAACCCGAAAACAGAATTACAAACCCGAGAACAGAACTACAAACCTGAGAACAGAATTATAAACCCGAGAACAGAATTACAAACCCGAGAACAGAACTACAAACCCGAGAACAGAACTACAAACCCGAGAACAGAATTACAAACCCGAAAACAGAACTACAAACCCGAGAACAGAATTACAAACCCGAAAAACAGAACTACAAACCCGAGAACAGAATTACAAACCCGAGAACAGAACTACAAACCCGAGAACAGAACTACAAACCCGAGAACAGAATTACAAACCCGAGAACAGAACTACAAACCCGAGAACAGAACTACAAACCCGAGAACAGAATTACAAACCCGAGAACAGAACTACAAACCCGAGAACAGAATTACAAACCCGAGAAATGAACTACAAACCCGAGAACAGAAGTACAAACCCGAGAAATTAACTACAAACCCGAAAACAGAATTACAAACCCGAGAACAGAACTACAAACCCGAGAACAGAACTACAAACCCGAGAACAGAATTACAAACCCGAGAACAAAACTACAAACCCGAGAACAGAATTACAAACCCGAGAAATGAACTACAAACCCGAGAACAGAAGTACAAACCCGAGAAATTAACTACAAACCCGAGAACAGAACTACAAACCCGAAAACAGAATTACAAACCCGAGAAATGAACTACAAACCCGAGAACAGAACTACAAACCCGAGAAATGAACTACAAACTTTAAAACAGAACTACAAACCCGAGAACAGAATTACAAACTTTAGAACAAAACTACAAACCCAAGAACAGAACTACAAACCCGAGAACAGATCTACAAACCCAAGAACAGATCTACAAACCCAAGAACAGATCTACAAACCCAAGAACAGAGCAGAGATTTTGCAGTAAATTTCACAACACAAGACATGACATGATGAGAGTATGAGGCTATGATTGAAGGCGTGGGGATGTGCAGACACTGATGATTTCACTGGACACTGGTGATGAAAACTGGATTCTGTGTTTGACCTTTGCATTTACTTGATTTTCAGTTGATGTTAATCCTGCATGTTTCTGTTGTTAAAGCTCCACTCACCTACATTGGTCCATGTTCTGAGAACATTTTAAGCATATGTTACAGGCACATATTTGCAGATATTTGCGGACCATTGCTCCAGGCTCTCGCCAAACATTGAGTGTTATAAATCGGGATAGGATGAGTTCTGTCAGCCCAGCAACTGAGCAACTTCTCTCCCAGTATGAGCTTGTGTCTCTGGAGCAGACGAGCAGTTTTTACCCTCCCTCTCCCCCTCCCTAATTCCCTGATTTCCCTGTCCCTCCGGGGCCAAACATGTGAGTCCCCTGAGCCTGTTCTGACAAGTTAATTTTACATAAGCTCACCTGCAACAGAGCCCTGATCTACTGATAGAGGGGGTTAGGGTCGGTGGGCGGGAATATGACAGCAGAGTCCGTACAAATCTAGGCCAGAAGAGAAACATTTTCTCCTGCTTTCCTGCTTCTGGGTAACTTAAGCTCTTTTAAAAGTCCAAGACATTCTGAGACAAATCTTTCCAAGTGCCCAGTGCAGAATGTTACACAAAACCCCATTACAGACCACCACTCATTAATTCAGAAAGCAAACCATAGTAAAGTATAAGTCTTGCAACTTTACAGAATAATAATCTTACATAGAGTATGTATCACCAGAATATATTGATCTAATATTGACCTCTATTTGACCTAGAGAAAAGCCAATACAAAATCCCAACTGTGTTTTCCATTAATTCCATTAATTATATTTTAGGACAGTGAAACATATGCATTATTATTTTGTTTATTTAATATTCATGAGCACTGTGACTCTGACCAGGATGAAGCATTTATGGAAAATGAATTAATGGATAACATCCTTTAAATATATTATATATAAATATATTTTGACACCTCCCAAGTTAATAATCAGCGTCTTTTATTTGAGTTGCAATTTCTTTATTTATTTTGTAAATTACTTCTGCTTTTCACTTATATTCTTTTAACTTTGTTATATTTCCCAATGTTCTGAGGAACATAGTGTAATATGAATAAACTGAATGGCTGATTAGATTGGAAATTAAATAACAGCAGTTGTCTCTGAATTTGGCAGCTGATGAGTTGCACTTGATGAGTTTCATAACGAGATTAAGAGAGTCTGGCATAAGAGATTTGAAGACTGCTGCTCATCCATACCATTTAATGGGAAACATCTTTCTTCTTTGCCATTTAGAAAAAAAAACAGAGGAACAAAACAGGATCATGCTTACTACAACAGAAGCCATGATTGGCCAATTGATCACCCTCCTGGGAATGTTGGCATCATTTCTCTCCCAGCATCTGCAAGAGGAGGAAAAGATTCACCACTTACATTCATAACAGAAGCCTGAATTGACCTGAATAGCACATAGAAGGCGTGTGGATTATTTACACGCCTAAAGGCCAAACGCTCAATTTTGAACATCCCATGTGAGTTAAATACGTCTAAGAATGGTCACTACTTACCCTGTGTCCTCTAGGTATATCCTGCAAATGATCCATGCTATCACAAAAACTGTGGGCAATCCTAGCACATAGAGAGTGAGAATAAGAGAGGGGATGGGGATTAACAATCAATTATTGAGGGATTAGAGGAATATTACTGTTCCTTAACAACACCTCTTTCATAAGTGCAACTGTAGGACTATAGGTGTACTCTTTGTCAACTTTAAGTGAATGCTTATCCTGAGGTTTATTATGATGCCCTGTGTCTCATTAATTGGAATTGGAAATAAGGAAATATATCACTTCCCAAATCTTGGCTGAGAAATTGGTTTGATTCTGAGTGGAGTAAACAGTGTAACCAAGATTACAAAAGCAGTTTGTGTCAAGTGTGATGAGGAGAAAAAAAGATCCTGGTAAACATAAAGGAAATAAGGATTGTTTATTTTGCTCTCATGATGAAAGGGAATGTTAATGAGGTGCTGATGGGATGTTTCCAGTGAGCCAAAGTCCAGCTCTCGTGGTTCAGGCACGGAGACTGGAGTGTATTCACCGTCCTTTCATTTCTCGGCTTGGCAGAGGCTTCGCTCCACTGAGACAATTGACTACAAAGACGTTTAATACATAATACAGTGCAAAACATGGTGAGAAAAGCCAGTGACGAGCTGTCCTGCTCCTCATATGCTCTTCTCTGATGAGCCTCCAGCCAGAAGGGTGAGCTGGAAGGCGAGAACAGTGTTCTGAAAAGGTGTGAGTTTGTTTGTGTTTGGTACACATCTGATTCGCTTCGTAACTGAAGATTATTTGCTTGTGGCCAACAACTGTCAAGTAGAAAGCTGACCAAATGCTTTTATCCCCCTGTCCCGAACGACAACTTGATCCTCACAAATGGGAATAGCTCAACAAAACAACAGGCTCCAGTGATGTTCCCCTCCTCTCCGGGCACGAAACCAACACTTTTGAATGGCCTTATCTTATAGAGGATGGTCAAGGAAAAAAACTCATGTACTGACTGAGTTCAGTTTATCTCTTTGACTGGAGTGAGACTCACCCCATCCAATGAAGAAATAGACCACAAAGTGGCGGTTCTTAGAGAAGATCACCATTAACAGGACGTGCAGGTACAGGCCTTCCACCAGTAGCCAGAAGAAATTAGCCATGATGAAATAGTTGAATAAGACCAAGATGGCTTTGCACCCTATCTGTGGAGAAGAAGTAGAACACACCAGTTATATGCCACTTGTTGCCAAATAAGTCCAAAAATTGCAATTACAACTGATTACATGTGGTAGACTTGCATGTGTAATCAATATAAGTGGGCATTTAAATATTTC
This sequence comes from Hoplias malabaricus, assembly GCF_029633855.1. Taxonomy (NCBI): domain Eukaryota; kingdom Metazoa; phylum Chordata; class Actinopteri; order Characiformes; family Erythrinidae; genus Hoplias; species Hoplias malabaricus. The sequence goes on from NC_089800.1 coordinate 14,576,027, forward strand.
TGAAGTAACTGTATAGCCATTATATGTATTATTATTATATTATATCTATTATGTCATAGTGGCTACCACTACAATTCAAAGGATTCGACTTCCAAATGTGGACGCCCCTTGTATATTGATGTAATTATTTATCGTTCTAAGACACATTCAACTACTGCAGTAAGCTGGAAATATTAATAGCTTTCATTTCCAGCTCATATTGAAAGGTTTACTCCATCTTACATGATCTCCAAATTTAAAATGCAAGGAAGCTTCAGTTATATAACTGATATCTGCGGCAACAAGGTTTCAATATAATCAGTCATCAATTTAATTGCAGCGCAACTTAGATATGATATCAACTGACTCAGATGATTACAATAACTCCAAATTAACTATTGCCTGATACAGAGACAAGACTTTTCATCCCTGTTGGGTCATAACCCCAGCTCACCAATGAGGGCTGCTCGTGGCACTGAATGTTCTCATTGTGGGAAAACAAGATGGCGTCCTTGATTAACACGGCAATTGCTCTCAGGATGAAGGAGAAAAACAGATTCAGATGGATGTAGTTCCTTGTGCAGTGGAGTTTTCTGCAAGATATAGAGAACATGTTTAAAAGGCGCTGTAAAGATTGTTTGTTTTCTAGAGCAAATAACAATGCCCCAGCGGTTTAATGTTAAGTAATGCTGTATTCATTTGCCTCCCAGCTTTTATACGAATATTTCAGGCTCACAGTCATATAAACACTATCAAGACGAGACAGAACGCCAAGCGTAATGTTTATACTCTGTGTCAAAAACTCTGAATTATGGTCTTTCCGAAAATACTGCCAAAACTCAACTGCTCGTAATGATTACAATTAATATCTGTCACAGCTGTCCATTCACAAGGAGTGGAGCATTACATAAAGCAGACAGAAAAAGGAAGGATGGGTTCTGTCTGGTTGAGGGCTCTTTCATTTATTTTTTTTTGTACCTGAAGAGACATAGGATGGTACTGCCAGTGATGAGAGCGATGAGAGAGAGACTATGGCCCAGCGTGTACAGGGTCTTCACCACGGTGTAGAACACCGGCTGAAAAAACAGGGAGAAGCACGTAAGTTTGAGATTTAATTTTTTCTTCCAGGAAAATGTGGTTTGAAAACATGCTTATTCCTAGAAGGACATTCTCCTGCCTTGGCCAGAGCTATAAATAATTACCAAGAAGACAAGTTCACAGCAACTCAGCATGCATAAACCTCGCAAATGACCCCTTCACCCCTTAGACCAGTTGAGCGTTCACTGAAGTAGATGTCTATCCACCCAATGATGGCACACAGGCCTGATAAACATGGAAACTCTGACCTGGATAGACAGCAGAGAGACGATGGAGCATCTTGGAGTTCAGATAAGAGCATCCTCCATAAACAGCATTTTTCAAGCCTTACACACCACCTGGCACATATGCACACGGCGCTCAACCTAATTCCTCATAACCACCAACAGCATTCCTGATTTAACTGTGTTCCAAGTATACACCATCAAATTTAATAGGGCAGCTTAGCCACTGTATATCCTTCTTTATTTACACAGTATGTACTTGAAGGACATTATTTAAAGTTGTAATGGTGCAGTGTTCCTTGCTTTACAGTTGTGAAGTCCCAGATGTTTTTTGTACAGTGCTTGAAGTACATGTAACCTGAAACTGAAGCACGGGTTTCTAATTAGGTCCTATCATTCCAGTCACTGACCTCCTGTCACATTAAAACCAAAACACCATCTCCTGTTAAGACCAAGGAGGCCAGGTTAATTCAAGAAGAATTAAAATATTTGGACATTCCTTGGTGCGGCTGCCTAAAGGTTAACTGAGTTACGGCAGGACAATCAGCGTGAGACAGAACCCAGTCACTTTTATGCAACTCTGGAAAGGTTTGCGAGGGGAAGCCAACTCATTTCCTTTTTCAGACAGACACTTATATGTTGGCAGCGGAATATCAAGGAGCCTCTTTGGAATGTATTTTTGGGGATGCCCATGGAAAGTATCTGCAAAGTCTCACATAAAAAGGTGACATTAAAACAAGACGGGGTCCTGTGAAAGGTCAGTAGCTATTTGACAGTGCCTTGCATTAAATGGGTGTGAATCTATGAAGTTTAAAAAGCAATTAATGGTTGGGCCCTGCTGGAATGTTAATCCACAGTCTGGGATTATCACTCAGGAGCATTTCAGCTGTGGTGCCATAAGGATATGTGAAAGAAATGGACCTAATTAACAAAAGAATGCTTCCAGTAATTCTTTTCCACGTGAAATGCAGTCTTGCCCCTGAAGCAGAATCAATACAGTAGCATTAGAGGATCAACTTTTATTTAATCCAGAAACCTTCTATAATTCCTCTAAAAAAGGGAACTCAATAGGTTATTCTGGTGTAATCAGGCTGCAGACAAGCCTTGGTCAAGGTCAGTCCAACTCTCCTTACAAAAAAAAAAAAAAAAAAAAAAAAAAAAAAAAAAAAAAAAAAAACCCTCAGGAGGAGGACTCTGTCATCTTGGCTAATTTCAAAGTGCGGACTCCAGTGAGGCAGGGAGGCACAGATTTTGGCCTCTACCACTTTACATCAGGAAATTGCTCTGATGTTTCATTTCCCTCCCATCGCAGGTACAGAATTAAAAACAACTCACTCCCCTGATTCTCCCCAGATTCATAAATGAATCCAAGAAGCATCTGAACTCTGTGCCAAACTCCATGACTGACAACGGTCCTGCAGAGTCTGACTGAGGTCAAAAGTGTACCCCACAGGCTGAATTTCCCAAAGCTAAAATGATGATCTCTCCAAGAAAATGAAAAAGACTCTTGCTGTATGGTCGGCAATGACCTCATTTTATTAGGTACACCACCCACCTTCAAAATAATCATACATTCAGACTGGAGGCATTTCTAGCATCAACTGAGTGTTTAATTGGGCATTAGGAGGACCTAGGCTGGAGATCAAGAGATATGGGTCTATAAAGGAGGTCCCTTTATGAAAAAGCAGTGGGTAAATTTAAGGTTCCCAACATGCCACAGTAAATGGCTTTTTAAATCAAATTTAGCTTTTAGAATGTTCTGTAAGTCAAGTCTCTGTAGCACTATTTCACTGCAGAAGTGTTTACTATTAATCTATGAATAAGCATTTTTAATTAATTTGACAATCAGATGCCAACCCAAATTCTTTGACCTAATGTCAGTTTAATTTTTCCCAAGTCTTGATACATTTTTTAGCTATAATTGAAAATAGGACCGTGTGTAATCCTCCAGTTTTTTTATTGCTATAATAAGAGCATAGTATAGTAATTGTTGGAGTCTCTTGAGCTTACACAGTTCCCCAGAGACCCTGGCACTGCCAGAAGTGAGTGCATTGCACAAGATTTCTGTGAGAGTCTGGATACATCAACCCCAAAGAAGACTGGCACACAATTCTTACTTATTACATTTATAACTTAATTGCACTGAATTAGCGGAGCTTGTGTGTATTCCCTTGTGTTCTGTGCTTAAACATTTACATCAAAAGAGAGGACCAACATAAATAGAACACATTCCCATACACACTACAGACCAATTAAGTGAACTTTTAAGACCACTCAAAGATAACATGAATAACACTGTAATCTAGTCATAATCCTGCAGCAATGGTAATCTCACAGGAATTTTTTGATAGTTACCAAAGGAATCTGTCAAAACACAGTGAATCACCCTGCTGTGTAGCGGACTATGTAACTGCGGACCACTAAGACTGCCTATGCTCACACGTTAAAAGCACCTGACTAGTCCATAGAGCAATGGAAGATTGCACGGTTCAATAAGTCCCATTTTCTTTTCTATCATTGAGGTGTGCTGTGTTCCTGGAGATGTGATGGCACCAGTGGCGCTGTTCAAATGCAAGGCAAATTTAATACCTGGCACCTGGATCTAGATACTTTTTTAGTACCTGCTTGGTTCCAAGTGAACTGAGTAGGGACTAAACCATGACATGTAAACTTGCAGAGCACTGATTGACTACAATGAAATGCAGACATCCAGCACAAATTAGCTGTTTGTATAATCTCCAGCCTACCATAGAGATAACATTCCTTTTCTTCCGACATACAATGGCAGCTCGTAAAATTAGGCAGTGGTTTTTGAAGAGTTTTACCTGGGGTTGTCGCATACAAAAGAATCCAGCAAGAGCTGGACGATGCAAGAAGGAACAAAAAAACAACACTGATCTGTTTGAACTGATGTGTGGAGCTGTGTTCAATTCCAAAACAACAACAACAACATGCACTTGCAAGATAAAAAAAACAATGCTTAACATTACCACTGCTTTTGTTGTGGTTTTCAAAGACTGCAGTTCCTGTTAGCGATGGTGTTTTTCATGGGATGGGGTGGGGGGGGGTCTTTATAAAACTTGAAAGTATATTGTTTCCAAAGACTCCCATTAGAGTTTTGTGTGGGTGGTGGGAATTTTATAGTGTAAATTGAGGTAACAAGCGAGTAGAGCAGAGTATATTAGGTACACACAGTGGAAAACTCCATAGGTTGCAGTGTGAGGGAAAAAAAACAAGCTGGTAGAGTGTATGTGATACTCTGGGCAGTGTTATGCTGGGACGCTCTGGGTCTTGGCAATCATGTGGATGTTAATTTTACATGTGGTAGATTCCAAAACAGCATATTAGCCAACTGGATGTAATATTTTGGTTCATTTATGTTACCTTAAGGAAAAAAAGCAGTACACAAACTTTGGTTCCTATTAGATGGCAGATGATACACTGAAATTCCACCTTAAAATACTCTAAAAGTACACACTTAAGTGGTTTGGGGGAATTTATGCTTACTATTTAACCCAAGCAGCAATCCTGTCACTTGAGGATGGATTTTGGCTACTCTACCCACCTCTGGCTAAGTGCAGCACTGATTAGTCGTGTGCCATTTTTACTGCAAGGAAAGCTTAAAATTAAACCTATTTACAGCCAAGTTGAATCATCCTCCTCGGGGCATGGGTCTTGTGCTGTTCCTGCACCCTCGGGTTTGCACAGCTTCACAACTGCTTTGGAGACGGCGCTTCGTCGCAGAGATTTCCTCTCATCTAGGTGTCTGATCCAATCCCCGGGATCATCTCCAGCAGTACTGACAAGTCGCTGAATATAGACGAGCAGCTTACTCAAGCATGAGAGAAGTTTGCCCTCACCGCTGAGTCCCTAGATGTTCAAACCCAAACCCCAGCAGGCTGTCACACAAAGCATGCAAAACATCTGAACAGCTTCCGCTGCTTCGCGTCAGAAGCTAATTACGCTCTTGCACAGGATCGCTGCTTCATGAGAAGCGCCTTGCACTAAATGAGCTCCCCAGATAAGAGCTTTTTAGTGTAAAAGAGGAGCTGCACTTCTCTTCTTAGATCAGATAGTTTTCCATCTGTTCTTTGTGTTCTTTCATGAGTCTTTAACCTCCATTTCAAAAATTTGAATTATATAAGTGACATGAGTTCTTTGTGTGACAGCCCAGCTGTCTGTTTGAATTATGCTAATAATTCTAAAACAAATCAAAATTTTTGCCCCTAAATGGTATCCCGAGCTACATTCAGTCCCACTCCGCTCAGTAAAGCACTCGTATTAAAGCCAAGATAATGTCTTCATAATAAAACATTGCACCAGGCGAGAAGAATACTTAAGCAAAAACAGGCCAAGTTGGGAGTTGTTTTCTTTTTTCAACAAATATGATGAAAGTTACAAAAAGGATTCTGGGATATGTCTTCTAAACTTGCAGGATGTGCTAACAATGTGGTACCTTCTCTCCAGGCCTGGCACTGCCTCGTGCTAGCTTCAGATACTCACTAAAATGATGTACTCTCAGTGATGTACCAGGTTTGTGCTGTAAAAATGTAGTTCATGTATTTTGTCAAACCTTAACCATGAACAGGAATTACAGATAATAAATGAATGATTGTATTTTTTGTCATTCATTATAAGGCTAATTAAAGAAATATATGATTGGCAAATGGATATTTAGGTCCAAAATCAGCTGATCAGTCTTCTCAATATCTGCCCTTAATACATGATTTGCAGCTGAGATTTTTTTTTTATCAGCTACACTCTCAGAAACACTGTGACGATGGTGGTAGCTTAATTAAATGTATTATTTATTAAACGTTTATTTATATAAATTATTCAATTGTTTAATTGTTTCATACATTTCATTTAAACTCTAAACTTCTTTTATTTTTTTCTGTTTAAAAGTGTTCTTTTATAAAACTGATATTAAAGATATTCAGCTTTCCTTCAGGAGAACTTCATATAATGTATCTGCAAGGAACCCAACTGGATTTTAAGATCCATGCTGTAACTTTAAAGGGACATTTTCACTGTGTGTATCTTAAGTAATCATCACTGTACCTCTACAAGATTTTCTGAGAGGGCTACTCATTTTTCCACTACATGGAACCTGCTTGGCTTAGCTTGGCTTTTTTGCTTTTCTACCAGGAAAATCTGGTACCTGTTCCCTGGAACTGATATTTGTCAAATATTTGCTCGCATGCGGTTCCGAGGAAGCAGAGTGCTAGAAGGCCAGAGAGATTGGTCAATCAAAATACCTTTCCTCCTCCGTTTGAACTGGGGCACAGAGCCATGTTCAGCACCCACCAAGGACCAGGGCTGAAAAGTACCACAAGGAGTGCCAAGCTGAGCCATGTAGATACCATGCAAAGGAAAAGCACCAACAAAAAATGTGTGAGTCTGTGTGTCCAGCTGTTGTGACCTTTATTCTGGAGACTCTGCATGACGTTGAGGTTTCTCATGTTTCACTTCCTGTGATGTGTTCCATCTTTCCAGTTCAGTGATTTATTTCTGCCACTGCCATGTACCCACTAACACACAGCTGCATCAGCAGACAGTGACAAGATGAAAGCACTATTTTAATGGCCAGTCATATGAAGAAAACAGTGGCTATAGGACCACAGCCAGTGGTCAACCCTAAAGAGATTGGACATATTTCATTGAAAGCAAACTGAACACTTACCTCTTCTTAAATGCTTGGGCTGCTCTTACAGATGAGACAGGTGAGTATAAATCTCCTTTTGCTCTTCAGTCCATTATCATGTCTTTTTTGGCTTTGGCTTTTTTTTCCCCTTCTGTCTGGTAGAAATGTAATACTGCAATTTGGTGAGCAGCCCATCAAAAGAGTCTAGAGTCAGGATCTCTCTTTCTCTCCTATTTTTCAAACACTTTCTCAGCTTTTATCTCTCACTTACTCACTTACACACACCAAGTTTCAGACACATACACACACTCTCCTAATAGCAGGCTCAGCTGGCAGAGGACCAGACTAGGGAGCTGAGTGGTTTGGACAGGGATGTTGGAGAGCCCCGAGGCTCCAGACAGAGTGATTCTTCAGCAGACCATAGGGGCCACCCATCCGTCAAAACTGATCCAGGTCCTGCATGAATTTGTGCACTGATTTCATTACTTTCTCTTATCCATCCTACCTGTCACACAGACCAGACAATAAATACATGACCCAGCTATCTGGGACCCCTTGTAATAGTCCGGCCGAAAAGACGTCTTAAGACTTTAAATTGTGGTGCAAGAAAAAGTTGTAGCAAGTGAAAAACTAATCAAGTAAATGCAAATTAATATAGCAAAATACTTATTTACAAAAAAGATAAACATCCATGAGCGTAAGTAAGTTTAAGACCACTGTTCAATAAAAAATAAAGCATTATTTAGGGTTCAATTATACACCATTAAGCTTCCACACAGACTGAGCAACAGTACACCAAACTAGCCCTAAACACAGGCAAACAGAAAGTGGCAAGAAACAAAAGATACTGGGTCCTCCACCTAAAAGAAGAACTTGTAGCCTGCCTTTAAAAATGCAGGGTACGTCCAATATCTGACATAGCTGTATCTTTAAATTACATATCTTCTACTTTATACATTATATTCTCTTTATGCACAAGTACCAGGAGTCTTAATGAAAATACCACAAGGTCCAAACAACACAGCAGCATTCTCCCGCTGCCTAAACAACTCTGTTCAGAATGACCAATTTCAGCGCCTGTTCCTTTAAATGAGAATGAGCCACAGCTCAGTTCAGCAAGAGAGCCTAGGATTTAGAAGCAATGAGCAGCTCTGGTTTTTAGTCATTTTTGCTCAGTTGTTTCTTCTCTGTTCTAGTTTTCACCATAATTAACCAGTAGTCTTATTTCTCCACACTTTTATGTGTTTGTTTTTCTCTGTTGAACCTCGTCTTTGTGCTCTCACATAAAGGTCCAGCGCTGTGATTGGAGGAACATAGATCAGGAGGCGGGACAATTGTAAAGTATGCAAGATGCACACAAAGACAGAACAAGTGGTTCTGTGGTTGTGTCCCATGTTTACTGACCTGGGCAGACCACAATAAACAGACTGGGTGGCCTTGTGTCACAATTTGTGAGTTGGTAGGCTCCAGTGTTAATGGACTGAAAAGTGATTTTTTTTTTATAATATATTCTCTTTAAAACATCTAACCTTAAACTATACATTTATCTTTTCCACCTTAAATGCCAGTCACTCTTTGAATCCTGTAGGTTTTCATTTCCTTTAGTTTGGAATTAAGCTGTAACCAACAATTGTTAAAAGGTATTTCAATTGTCCTGTTTTTTGTTTTCATTCATCTAATATTCATAAAGTCCAGAAACCCTGAGTATTGTGATCCAGCTACATCACACCTCTGTAGTTTGAAAAAATCTAAAAAATAATGAAAATATTTTCATTACATCTCACTCACCTGGCTGGGCTCTGAAAAGCACACGCTATGCAGCGTGGGATAAACTTCTGACCATCCGTCAGCTGTACAGTTCCTGCTGATGTTCCCTAAAAAGCAAAAAAACACAAAAAAAAATTATCGTCTGGCACTGCTTTTCTTCTTCAATCAAAAAGACAATGGAAATGTAAGGACACTGAGGAACTAAGCATTGGTTAGAACCGAAGTGAACACAAGAAGTAATTAATTCAAAACAATGTATTTTCATGACGAATGGGATGTAACTATTTTATTTACAAGCAACAGTATGCACGATAGGACGGCACGGTGGTGCAGCAGGTAGTGTCACAGTCACACAGCTCCAGGGACCTGGAGGTTGTGGGTTCGATTCCCACTCCGGGTGACTGTCTGTGAGGAGTTTGGTGTGTTCTCCCAGTGTCCGCGTGGGTTTCCTCCGGGTGCTCCGGGTTCCTCCCACAGTCCAAAAACACACGTTGATAGGTAAATTAGCGACTCAAAAGTGTCCGTAGGTGTGAGTGAATGTGTGTGTGTCTGTGTGTCCCTATGAAGGACTGGCGCCCCCTCCAGGGTGTATTCCCGCCTTGCGCCCAATAATTCCAGGTAGGCTCTGGACCCACCGCGACCCTGAACTGGATAAGCGGTTACAGATAATGAATGAATGAGTATCCACGATTAATTTATTCTAATTTCCAGGCAAGTTGAGTTTTAAAAGACATTTTAAAAATATATGGATAGTTGTGGTTATATATTCAGCTCATGCTTTCACTTAGTATTCATTTATATACTCTGCTCTCTCAGTAACTGCACTCACAGCTAGAAGTTACTGAAAGCCTATCATTATTTCTCATCATCATCATCATCATCATCAGAACTGGGATCTCACTTATACATCCTGCTTTATGCTGTAATGCTAAGAGCTGGTCAGGGGCCTAGGGCTGAGACTGAAGGCCCAAGAGCCTCTTTTATACAGCAGTTCATAAACATGTTTGTACTTCTGGCAGTAAAGATTACTGTGCAGGCTTGATAATAGCATCAATAACAAAACATTTGCCTCCCACACAGAATGTTCCATAAATAGCTGCTATTATATCTGCATCAGCAGACGTGGCAGACAAATGGTGCATTATACAAACCTATATGATAGCATCATTATTTGCAAATCATGATCAATCTGTTATACACACACACACACACACACACAGAGAGAGAGACAGCGAGAGATACTTTGAACTGTACATTAGATAATTTTAGACAATTTTAGTGAAAAGATTTAAAATAGGGAAACACATTTTGAGTGTACAATAGGTCCTCGGGTTACGTCAGTCCCGAGTTACGATGTTTCATGGTTACGACACATCTCCCATTTACTGTATAAAGCCTTGTTTCGACTTAAGTGGTTTTGTGTCGTAAACGTCGTAACGCGAACTTCGTGTTTGGTGTGCACAGCGGAAAAATACACGTTTACGCGGCTCAGGACCGAGGAGGATAGGTGTTAGGATATGATAAGTGCTTACAGTATGTTATTTACGTACAGTATATACGTATGTTCCAACTTACACCGAAAATCAGTTTACGACACGACGTACGGATCAACGTCGAGGATCCCCTGTATATACATGAAACATATTGCAGCTCATTAGTTTCAGTAAAGGAAATCTGCTATTTTAACTTCAGCATAGTAAACATGTCCGTTTGTACATTTGATTAACAAGAATTTAGTCAATTATATTTTGAATGAAATATGAAATCTTGCTTACCTGGTGCAAGATACAAATTTGCAAGACTAATCCATATAGATTAATTTGAGTGAAAACCACCTTGCTAGTTTCGCTAGAATGGTTTAGGTTATTAGTTTATTCTGAGTGCTAGTTGCTAGTTTAGCTTAAGTGAAATAATAAATTCTTTTTGTTATTGCTTATTGTAACGAGTCACTTTAGTTTTATATATCGTTTTATATATAAAATGATAAATAATAAATACATGAATGAAAGGTATTTTGTGTTAAATGAATTTTCTAGGTGGATTTAGTGATTTAGTGCTACTTTAAACAGAGAGCAGCAAACAATCTAGTTTTGACTGAATTTAAACACAGTTTAAATTTCTTCTGAACAGTTTAGTTGATCCAAACTAAAATTTATAACAGTGATATTTTTTCACTCACCATACTCCTATACAATAACACAGTCCTTTTAAAGTAAAATGCTAAAGACCCCTGAGAGGTGGATAAACACTATATATCAAGGAGGAGTAGCTAAGTGTTCTGAATTTTTAATGGGTTTCGGGGATGTTAGACATACAGAGTACAACAGCACATGGATGTAAAGCACTCAGATTGAGAGAGACAAAAATAGAGAGAGAGAGAGCGAGAGAGAGAGAGAGAGAGAGAGAGAGAGAGAGAGAGAGAGAGAGAGAGAGAGAGAGAGAGAAAGAGAGAGAGAGAAAGAGAGAGAGAGAGAGAGAGAGAGAGAGAGAGAGAGAGAGAGAGAGAGAGAGAGAGAGAAATGTAAACTCTCTGTCCTGTTTATTTCAGTCTGTGACCACCATGAAACAATAAGCATGCCTGCACACACAAAATCTGTTTAATCTCACAACACAGCCTCACACACCGTTTTCATCATAGCAAAACTAGCAATAGCAAATAGCAAAAGCTCACACCCTCCTCTAGAGACACCAACAGGCCCTCAACATTTCATTCAACCTTGTGTTGTCTCCTTTATCTGGACACTTCATTCTCTATGAAAGACAACATTAATCAGATACACATATATTTCTGAGCTACCTGTCTGTCCTACCGCTGAAGTCTCTTCACTCTGAAGGTGACGAGTGAATTAAACAAGCTCTTGTCCAACATTCACTGGGGTGACACAGGGGATATAGCCATGGGTCTAGCACACCGAGTCTGGCTGCTGGTAACAAAACAGTTTGCGAAGGCCCAGCCAGTCCAGGAGAGAATGTACACCATTAACCTCTTAAAGAGAGAAGAGCCAGTCACTGAGAATGTATGCAAACAATGTGCTTGAGCGCTCTATTCCTGACCACTGGAGACCTGCAGGGAAAAGCCCAGCTCAAAATGAATGAAGACAAAAACAAAATATGGGAAGGGAAACCATGTGACTGGAACTCTTTCTTTGGCTATCACTTCTATTATTATCTAAATGTAAAAATGGGTTTTGTGTGGAAATGTGCTGTGATGTCTAAAAAATTCAAATGTCTTCTTGGTCAACAAAATTGGAATCAGTACTACACTGAACGATCTCTGGGTTAGGAACACCTTCCATTTTCTATTTTATCAGCTCCACTGACCATACAGGAGCACTTTATAGTTCTACAATTACAGACAGAAGTGCACCTACGTCTCTGCTTACTTTCCTAACCCCTTTTCACCCTGCTTTTTAACACTCAGGACCCTCACAGGACCACCACCGGGTAGGTATGATTTGGGTGTCTGATAGTTCTCAGCTCTGCAGTGACACTGACGTGTTGGTGATATGTGAGTGCGTGCTGTGCTAGTACAAGTGGATCAGACACAACAGGGCCGCTAGAGATTTCTCCTCATTGTCACTGCTGGAATGAGAATAGTCCACCAACCACAAATATTCATCCAATGGTGTCCTGTCTCCACTGATGAAGGACTGAAGGAAGACCAACACAAACTGTGCAGCAGCAGATGAACTACTCTCCCTGACTTTACATCTACAAGGTGGACCAATGATGTAGGAGTGTCTAACAGAGTGGACGGTGAGTGGACGCAGTGTTTAAAAAGTCCAGCAGCACTGCTGTGTCTAATCCACTCGTACCAGCGCAACACACACTAACACACCACCACCACCTCAGAGTCAAAGAAACGCTAAGAATGATCCACCGCCCAAATATAACTGCTCTCTGTTGTTCCTGTGGGGTCCTGGCCATTGAAGAACTGGGTGAAATGGGGATAAGAAAGTATGCAGAGAAACAGGTGGACTGCAGTCTGTAATTGTAGAACTACAAAGTGCTCCTGTATGTTCATTGGTGCTGATAAACTGGATAAAGAGTGTCGGTACTAGGTGGGTGTTCCTAATCCAGTGATCATTCAGTGTAGATTATTTCACCTACATAGTTCAGCTCTAATTATAATGATGAGAAACTCATTATTAAATTAAATTAAATTAATTGGTGGTTTTCTCCAGGGGATGGAAGCAGACTCCTAAAGAAACCTGAGCTTGGGCTTGTGGTTAAAATCCTGTGTGGACCACTGAATTCAAATAAGGTTAGGAAAATATTTATTTTGCACACAAATTGGTCCCCAGTTGTAGTGGGCTCAATTAGGCTCATTGAATAGTGGTCCAGCCACCTCAGGGGTCAGCCCTTTGTGAGACCTCAGCAGTGAAAATAGGCCAGTAGAGGGCTGGATGGCTGGCTGGACACGGGGCTAAATGCCTGACTGCTCCAGCGAGGGGTAAAGGGAGGGGGTGAGAGAGAGAGAGAGAGAGAGAGAGAGAAAAGGCTGGTGCTGTGCACTTGGCCTGAACCTACGGGTCAATGAACAAGACAGAGAAGGGGTGGGGGTGCAGGGGTGCAGGGGTGGGGCATGATTCACGTTCTATCCCTTCTAGCCCTCTGGGATCCCAGAACCAAGCTTCATCCAACACTCTTAGAGCTTTTTAGCTTGCTCTCTCTCTCTCTCTCTCTCTCTCTCTCTCTCTCTCTCTCTCTCTCTCTCTCTCTCTCACCCACACTCATGCATACAAGCAGCTTACCAATGAGAGTCAGCTGTCCCCAAATATAGCTCCAGTTATGTTCTCTCCAAGACATGTTTGTTCAATCAAGCAATCACTCATATCTGTTATTTATCGCGCCTCGCAGATAATGTTTGATGAAACCCTGACAAGAACTTGGCTGAAGAAAGCATGTGAAAGGCTCTATATTTGTATATGTGCTACAAAATGAAAGATAATATTGAAGAATTGGGTGATAAACCAGGCCGTGTCTCTTGGTGAGTTTCGTGCAGCGGTCACAGTTCCACAGCTGCTCTCTTAATGGCTGATTCTGTGGTGACCACGTGCTCAGATGAATTACCGTCTCGGCCAAACAGGTTCTTCAGGGCGTCTGGGCAGGTATTGACCACCACCTCCCCAATCTCCGCCTGGTGCCAGCAGGAAATCTTGTCCCACATGCCTGGGCAACCTGCGGAACAAAAAAAAGAATGAGGTCATGAGGTGGCAGAGAGGGTCTTTTTGTGGTGTAATGTACCAGAGACCACTCAACCTCTACGAGTAATATTATCAGTGTTGTGGGAAAGTTACCATGTGGTCTTTGGAGTGACCCTGACAGAGCAGAGCTTTAAGATAACAGCATTTATTCAACCGCACTAGGGAAAAAAAGGGAAAAAAAAGCTGTCAGCCTGTCCACGTTATCATTCAGCGGTTAACAGCCAGCAATTGGTATCAGGGGAGGAAAGAGCTCTGAAATGTTGGTCACTTTTACCAAATATTAAATAAACCATTATTATTTTTGCATTGTGTTCTATTCAGTTCATCTTGGAGGAAATGGAAAACCACATTGCGTTGCAGTTAAACCTCTTTATTCTCCATAGATATTATGAATGAATCTAGTGGGTGGCCAGGTTTGAAACAGACATAGCACAGATTCTCTTATACATGATATAATGGCTTTATAATGTTTTTTTTTTGTATGTTGGACAAAGATGAAAAAAGTAGGAATAAGAAGCAAGTGAGTGTTTGCATATTAGTAACAAGCTCCAGTGCAAACCTCAGGCCTCAGAACAAGCCCTTGCTGATCGACTATACTTGTGGAAAACAGAAAATTGTTTAAATCTGACTTTTCGCCAAACTACAAAATGGTACATTTTGGAGGAAAGTCACAAAGTCCCATGGGACAGACTAACCTAGGGTGAATAAGCTCCATCCATCTGTCTTCCTGAGTGTTCCTGTTCGAGTGTGATGTGAAGGGCTGAACATAAATACTTTGTTGGTCAGAGATCTTTGAGAGTACCCTGACATTGCCATCCATCAAAGTAGACAGGCAAAGTACGTAAGAGCTTAGGAGCTTTAAAAATGAGCAAAAGCCAAGGATTACTCCAAATACGGTGTCGCCCTGTTAAAAATTAGCAGCCGTTACTCACTATTTAATAGTGGAGATTGCGCTGGAGGCAGTCTACTGCACAGAGATGAAAGTGTGAAAGTCATGTATGTGCAAAAATGCATTTTAAAAATGTCCACATCCTTTCAGATCCACAGTGTTGAGTTGTCTGCTCACAGTAGAAATACGGACAGAAACAGCTGTGGATATTTTCAGAGCTGCAGACAAAGCGGAGCTTGTAATTCTCTTAGGTCTCAAAAATGAAAGCTTTAAGTACTGTTTATTCGAAAAGGACAGTTTTGGGGGTTGAGTGTGTCTTGCCTGTTGTTAGGGGTCCTGTATTCTCTGTATTCCAGTATCATTTTTTTGTCCTATATTTTTCCTATTATTTTTTGGTTTCTCCTTGTCTTATGAACATTTAGAATTTGGGTTATTGTACAAAAAGAAAGAGAGAAAGAATAAGAGACATATGGAGCTTGAGAGAGAGAGCGAGAGAGAGAGAGAGAGAGAGAGAGAGAGAGAGAGAGAGCTATTAAGTAGTAAAGGGGGTGTGATGGGAGTGAGACTGAGTAAAATATCAGGCTCTTATAAATTTACTGCAGAGCCCCATAATTTCTTAAGAAGCAGCATATGCTTCATTTCTGTTTCAGTTTGTCATGAAACTGAAGTGTCTGTCAGAGACTGGGCCCAGACTGGATTTTACTCTGGCTTTACAGGCCTCTTTACGCATGGAGCCTGGAATCTCAGACCATCACGTGAGTAAGCCTCCACTGCCTTTCTTCAGAATACCACAACACGTACAATGCATTACTGTCACATAAGTGGCCTGAATTTCTTAAGCTGAGTCCAGTTTGTTGTTAATTTTTTGGTATTCCTGCGCTGTTTGCAGAAGTGCAAGCACACGAGAAGAGTGTTATGATTCAGCATGCCAGTGTTCTAACATTCTTGGAAGATCGGATAAAAATAGGCAGCACAAGTAAAGAAGGTCTCACAGATTCGTGTCACAAGCTTAATGAGAACCAACATGGCTTTTAGGGTCTATTACACACCCCACTTTCACCCCCACCCCTCCAAACCACACACACGCATGCACACACACACACACTTGCAAGATGATTCCCTTACAACAATGGAGCTGTAGAGTAAATAAGTGGCTGCACCGTCGTCTCTCCAGTGACGAAAGACCGTAGCATAAATATCGGTGCTTACTGTCGCCTCGTGTTACACATATCATCGCAGGGTTTAATGACTAATACACTCACGTAGACATCAACAATGACTCAAGACGACATTCTGTGAGAAGGCACAGAAGGGAGGAGGTCATAAAAGAAACACGTTCTGCCTTTTTAAACATGTCTTATTACTTCTAACTGATATTTCTTATAGCAGCAATTTCCACCCTAATCTATCCTGTCACCGCAATGTTAGTTATACGCTTTAAGGCCGCAATTACAGTGCGATCCTCACAATTAATCCAAGATAAGTGCTCTAGCGTGACACATCCGGTGTGTGAAAACTTCCAAAATGCCCTCAAATTAAAAGTCACACGGCCACCGCGCACCTGGAGGGCGAAATTAAATCTTCCCCTGCTTGCATATGATGGCCTGCTGGAAGATCAAACATGATCCCATGAAAGCCTGACAGATTAGGAGCATAAGATCCCATTCCGAAGGGGTGAGAGAGAGTTTACAGTAATTTAACGTTTCTGGCTGCCTTCCACACAGGAACGCTGGACCTGAGGCCTTAAAAATATTGTGGAATGTATCGATATGTGAGGAGTCCATGGACCTCCGAAGAGAAACCAAGCCTGTGATTTAACAGAGCTGTTCATCCTTTTTCTAGAAGCTTGTTTTTGTGTGGTCTTGATGAAATATTTCCAGAAACTATGTATAATTCATTATGGCATACATTTAACACATACCTTCCAATCCTTTCCTTGAAAAGTAAAGTGCATTAAAAATAAAATGTATTATTATTATCCTACAGGTGCAATATATAGACGTACAACTGCAAACTTTAACCCATGAGTCACCATGTATGATTCATCAGTCAACCTGTATGTCATTCATCCCTTCAAGGTCAGTGTTTGACACTATACATTTCTGCAGTTATTATGTACTTGCCTGTCCGGAGCCTACCCAGGATTACTGGGCGCAAGGCAGGAACACACCCTGGAGGGGGCACCAGTCCTTCACAGGGCAACACACTTACTCACACGCTCACATCTATGGACACGTTCGAGTCGCCAATCCACCTACCAACGTGTGTTTTTGGACCATGGAAGGAAACCGGAGCACCCGGAGGAAACCCACGCAGACACAGGGAGAACACACCAAACTCCTCACAGACAGTCACCCGGAGGAAAGCCACACAGACACAGGGAGAACACACCACACTCCTCACAGACAGTCACCCGGAGGAAACCCATGCAGACACAGGGAGAACACACCAAACTCCTCACAGACAGTTACCCGGAGGAAACCCATGCAGACACAGGGAGAACACACCAAACTCCTCACAGACAGTCACCCGGAGAAAAGCCACACAGACACAGGGAGAACACACCACACTCCTCACAGACAGTCACACAAAGGAAACCCACGCAGACACAGGGAGAACACACCAAACTCCTCACAGACAGTCACCCGGAGGAAAGCCACACAGACACAGGGAGAACACACCACACTCCTCACAGACAGTCACCTGGAGGAAACCCACGCAGACACAGGGAGAACACACCAAACTCCTCACAGACAGTCACCTGGAGGAAACCCACACGGACACAGGGAGAACACACCACACTCCTCACAGACAGTCACCCGGAGCCGGACTTGAACCCACAACCTCCAGCTGTCTGACTGTGACACTGTCTGCTGCACCTTCATGCCGCACAGTTTAAGACATATTTAGAAAAAATAAATCATTCATTCATTCATTCATTATCTGTAACACTTATCCAGTTCAGGGTAGCGGTGGGTCCAGAGCCTACCTGGAATCATTGGGCATTGGAATCAAGGCAGGAATACACCCTGGAGGGGGCGCCAGTCCTTCACAGGGCAACACAGACACACACACACATTCACTCACACCTACGGACACTTTTGAGTCACCAATCCACCTACCAACGTGTGTTTTTGGACTGTGGGAGGAAACCCACACGGACACAGGGAGAACACACCAAACTCTACACGGACAGTCACCCGGAGTGGGAATGGAACCCACAACCTCCAGGTGCCTGGAGCTGTGTGACTGCGACACCTACCTGCTGCGCCACCGTGACGCCCAAAAATAAATAATTAAATTATATAGTCTTTAAATATTATTTAGCTTCATGCAAAACTGAACCTCTACTTGTGCTTTCTTTCTAGAAGAATTACAAATGTTTTCCCTCTTAAGGAAATGTTTTGCATGGATATTCATGTTGGGTAATCTGACAGAAGACTTGTTAATGTAAAAAAAAAAATAGTGGTAATGTAAAAAAGACTCGCTGAGTGTGTTAAATCGCAGTTCAACATTAAAGTTATTCATTTGTTTATTTATACATTCATACATTAATTTGTTCATTCATTGCTTATCCGATTCAGGTTCTCTCTGTGTGACCTCCAGCAGGGGCACTGTCCTTGGCCAGTCTCTGTAACATTTTATGAATCCACTTCTACCCTGAGACCGATACAAGGCCAATTCAAAATTATTTCAAGACAGAGCCAATTAATTTAATGTACTGCAACATTATTTAATACCATAAAAATAGAATTTTAAGTAGGTGTGCTTGCAGAGACATGTCAAAAATTTGGTTTGCTCTATAACATTTTTAGGACAGTGGTGATTAATGTTAATAATATTAATCATATTCAAAATTGGAATTGGAATATAAATAGTTTAAATATACTAAAAAAATAAAACGTACATAAAATAAAACCACTTTTTTAAACAAATCCATGTAACAGCTCCAGAAAAAAGACCAGTGAAAACTGGCTAGAACAGAGAACAGAGCGACAGGCAAAAAATACTGGTGATGTTCGCACTTATGTAAACAAACATGCCAATTAACCCAAAGGTCAGCAAAAATGACTGAGGTAATGTCCATATATTGCATGATAATTCAATAATGCAAATACTGTGACACTGTGTGTTATTTTTCAGTAGCAGTGCTTGGTTGTCCATAGTCTGCCAATCAAACATGTCTGTAACTGTTCTCTAACTAAATGTAAAGATACCATATATAGTGATATGGCATTTAATTTCTAAACTGCCTACTTTGTTTTCATCTTTATACAACCAGGATGTAAAGTACTCATCCCTCCCTGAAGAAAGGTCAATGATAATTTACCCTTAGTCGGCCAATCATAAATCCAGGTCAATAGCTGCCCTAACTGCATCTCATCAGATGTGACATGCATATAGCTATAATATAAAACTATGTCAAAAGAGACATTACGTTTTTGTTAGGGCCCAGCACAGTCCAAGACAGTGGGAGTGAGTTTGCCACTGAGCTGCTCACAAGAGAACCGGGTTAAATGAATGAAAATGCTGATCGCCAACATGTCATAACGTTGACCTGTCAGCAGATATGACGTGTAGAGTACCTCTGAACTCTGGGACCTGCTCATCTTCCAGCTTGGCCAGACATTCCTTCTCAGCTGACTGCAGCTCAGACAAGAAGTGACAGTTGGGGTGTCTGCCGTTGACCTTTGAAGAAGGAAGAGGCATATTATCAGCAACAGTCCTCCATTGTTAACCCCATCACTCCCTTCATATCAAACCCCCACGAAGAGACATGGAAGGAAAAGGTCTCGGTGAGTAAACACTTTCCCTGAGACGCATCGCGCATGTCTCCGCGTAAATATTTAGACATCCCTGACCTAGTAAGACATTCCGAATGGGCGTGCAAAATGATTTTTTTTTCTTTATCAGCGAAGCGTGATTTGTTTCGGTTAAAGCTCTTAGTGCTCAGAGTGCTTTGCGTACAGTTAAACATCTCCGAATGTTGACAGCATCCCAAGCTAAGGATCAGTGAAGGAAGGATTCAAAATGACATAGATCACAACAGTGCCAGGCTGATCAAAGTAGCAGCAGAAAACTGACATAGAGGATGGCCACCAATGATAGAAGGGGTATTAGCAAAAGCAGTGGAAATGCATTTCCTCGACTGGTACTGAATTGGAGTTAGACTGGTTTTTGTGATCCTAAACTAATCAGCCTCACCTCAGCCTTACCTCACCTTACTAAAGTTCTTGTGGTTGAATGCCATCAAATTCCAACAAAAATGTTCTGACCTCTGACCTCAAAAAGTTTTTTTTGTTTGGAGAACAGTAGTTCTTTAATACCTTTATTTAAGATGAAAAGCTGAATAAAAATGTGGGCACAATAATATTAATAATATTAAAATTTCTTCAGCATGGCAAAATGGATATATGTTTATTACTTCTTACTTATACTCTAATAATAATAATAATAATAATAATAATAATAAGTTAGATTAATAAAGCACCTTTCTAATACGCAAGGTCGCTTTACACAAATATCAGAACTAGTCCGAATACACCTTCTTACCTTAAGGTACATGTCTTTACTGGTTGATCAGAGCTCGCTAAACATACTGCAAAGGCCTAATGCAATTGTAAAATATAGCAATACATCATTTCAGTGCTCTTCTTTTCTGCATATTGTCAGTGCAAATGGTTTTGCCTGAAAAAATAAAGCCTCACATCGTTTCTAAAAATACACAAGCCACACATCAGTGACCAAGGCCAGACGTATGCAGCCTTCTGTCACATAACACTGCTTCAAACCAGCAGATACTCTAGCTATATCTGACCTCAACTGCTTAAGATGGTAGGCCACCATCTTAGGCACAATAATAAGTCATGTGTGTGTGTGTGTGTGTGTGTGTGTGTGTGTGTGTGTCAGTCACACTAAGACAACCCTTAGTCACTTTGGCTCGGGGTTTCTTTCTTTCTTTCTTTTTTTTCAAATGGCATGCATAAGGATGTTTCTCTGAATCAGACTGAATCACCGCCTGCCTCTCTAAACTGTCAGTGTCCATCTCTTCCAAAAACCCAGGCTAATTTCACATTAGACAGAACAATGCATGGGCCCAATGTATTTATTCAGCATTCAGATCACAAGGCACTCAGGGCAAGATTACAATGCATTTCTATTAGCGATTCCATTATGGATCGCTCCAGAAGAGAAAGGGTCATTAAATATAGAGCAGATGCATGTGATCCATAATTAAGTAAATTACACAGTAATTATTATACTATTGAAAAAGATCAGAAGATTTCCATTTAGTGTTCCAATAGCGTGAGAGAAAGGGGGCAGTGTCATTATAATATGATGCTGCTAATCATATCTGTCATGGAAAAACACAGTTATCTAAGCTGCACTAATCTTATGCTATATGTCCCAAAGCTGGTATACACTTGTTCAGAAATTTCTTTTGTAATCAAGGGTATACAAAGGGGGTTTCCCCAACTTTACACTTTACACTAATTTTGAAACATAGCTGTAAGGCTTTGACTGCATTCAGACATTAGTGAGACGACATGCTGGGACGAGTTACTGATGCTGGGTGGTTTGTTCTAAATCAGAAATGTCACTAAAGCTCATCCTAAAGGTACTGAATGAAGCTCCACCATTCTACAGCACAATCTCTCTAGCATTAGACATGATAACTGTAGACCTTAGAAATCATATCCTACGATTTCTATGGAGTTTATATACACTATATTTGCACAGCAAGTGCTTCTTTTAGTAGCTAAATCAGTGTCAACAAAGGTTTGGACATAAAGGTTTGTATAAGTTGGCCATAAGCATAAAATATGCTTGATACCATCCATATTAGCACTTTCTGCATAAAGAAATGACTTTTATCTATGTCCATTCTCCAGTAAATTAAAGAAATATAGGAGCACTATCAAAGGTTCTGCGCGCAAAGCTGTTGTCTGAGCACTTACTTCTGACTCAACTCATGGTCATGGGGCCACAGTTTTTAAAAATGATTTGTTAGGAGAGCTCGCTGGGACTCCCTGGCTGCAAAAACAACATCTGAAATAACAGACCATGCAAGATAATGGTTAAAGTAATGGTTCGGCGAAACAAAATGTAACCAATCAGCCAGGATAATAGATGCCGCAATATCACTTATCCAATACAAATTCTTATAACTTAAAAGGGACAAATTATACCCCATTTCCACAAGTTAAAACAATTCCCTGGGGTCTTAATGTAATGTCTGAGCTTTGATCAAAATACCAGAGAGATTAAACATCACAGCACTATTTCTAAATTGTCTAAACAGCTCTGCACGACTGCAGTTTTTAGCACCTGTTCCTTTAAATGAGAATGAGCTACAGCTCAGTTCAGCATGAAGAGCAACGTCTCTGAATCTTTAGACATTTTTTGCTTGGTGCTCTTTCGTTTCTGTTCTAATTTCACCATATTAACTCAGAGATGGTTGTGCTGTGAGTGGAGAGACGCAGATGAGGAGGTGGGATAATTGTGGATAACTTTAAAGTGCCTGCACTCTATGTAAGATGTAGCACAAAACATTGACTCCTCTTATTTCATGCTTCCAGACTGAGGTAGAGCACAAAACAAGACTGTGATGTTTTATGTCGTAGTTTGTTGGTTGAGCTCCACATTTCCAAACTGATTTGCTAATGCACAAAAAAGTGATTTATTTTTCATAATATATCCCTTTAGGTATTGGGTGCTTCTAATATTTCCAGTATTTTAACTTGTAAGAGTACCAGGCTTTCAGAGCCGCTACATTAAATTCAATCACTACACTTCTCTAAAACCAAGCCATCATGCTCAAAATCTACAATGTCTACAACTTGTTCAATTTGACGAAGCTGGATTTACTAATTATTAGAAGTGTGGACCAATTTTAGGACAGTGTATTGTGTAAAGTTTATACCCAAGACACCATGCAAAAACAGTTAGGAAATTGTGCACATTTGCTTTCATGCAGAAAGAGTGCTTTAATATTTTGAATTTCAGTGACATAAAGAGATCTATTTTCAGCACCACAGTATCCTCCCATATAGATAATCCTTTGCAACTCTGCATGTAAGCAAACCTTGGTAATGCAATGGCTTAGAAAGTGTTGTAGCAAGAAATTTTTAAGACTGACACTTGACCAGTGACCACAGATTGATTCTTCATAAATACTGTCGGTTTAAATCCTCACAGCAGCCATTTCCTACTGAAAAATGCAACTTGACGTGGCACCTGAAACCAGTGGGCTCAGCACAGTAGCAGCTTTAGACGTGTGATCTCATTTCCTTTTGCCTTTGTAGTGTTGGCTTGCCCCCTCTGTGTATCTTGCTACGTTTTCTGCACCCACTTCTCATTCACACACACACACACACACACACACACACACTCCACCAGTGACAGCAAAACTATAGTGAATAGTGTCCAACTGAATGTGTCCATTCTACCACAGCGTATTACAGCTTAGTGTCTGCTAAAATAGTCAGGATTCTCTCAGAGGGTTTGGTACAGCTGGAAAAAATGAATAAACTTCTCACGAGTGTTTATGGAAAAAAATGTCCTAATATTCCAGAGTGTGAATTTGTTAGTTACTCTGTTTGCACATTTTTTCTTCTGAAATAAAGGGTAATAAAGGCGTAGCTCATGATTGTTATCAAAAAACACTTTTTTTTATCAAATTCAGAAGATGTTTCCTCACCATTTGCTGCTCTACAGTTTTTTGTGTGCTCAAAACAAATCATATGTCTTTACGAAGCCCCAGTGTCTCTAAATGAATGAAAAAATATACTGGCTCGGACTGGTATGCTTCTCTCTCTCTCTCTCTCTCTCTCTCTCTCTCTCTCTCTCTCTCTCTGCTCATGACAGCGGCATCTGGAAATATTTTTTTAAACAACGGAGCAAACTTCAAACATTGAAAAGCACAAATTTTAATGAGGATTGCTCTATTTCTGCTCCATAGGTGGGTAATATTGACTTATTTTTTGCTGTTTCAGATCACTTAAGGTGGACATTATAAGTATAACGGCATTACAGAAAGTGCTAGGAAACTAAACAACTTGAGTTCCTAATGGGTTTCTGTGGTAATTCAAACAGTGAATAAAAAACGTACAGACAAGTTACACTTAAGCCACGTAGGAACAAATGCGTCAAACTTATAGTTCCACCTTAAAAGACACAGAGCTTAAAGCTGCATTTCCCCACAATCATAGATGTTCCCTTTAATAGGCCGTTTGTATACCTTTTGCAGCAGAAAGAGTGCTTACTCTTTTGGGATGGCTTTAGAGTAAATCTTGGAATACTGATTACTGATATGGGCGGCACGGTGGCGCAACAGGTAGTGTCGTAGTCACACAGCTCCAGGGACCTGGAGGTTGTGGGTTCGATTCCCGCTCCGGGTGACTGTCTGTGAGGAGTTTGGTGTATTCTCCCTGTGTCCGCGTGGGTTTCCTCTGGGTGACTGTCTGTGAGGAGTGTGGTGTGTTCTTCCTGTGTCCGCGTGGGTTTCCTCCGGGTGCTCCAGTTTCCTCCCACAGTCCAGGTAGGTGGATTGGCGACTCTAAAGTGTCCGTAGGTGTGAGTGACTGTGAGTGTTGCCCTGTGAAGGACTGGCGCCCCCTCCAGTGTATTCCCTATGTGGTGTGCACCCAATGATTCCAGGGAGGCTCTGGACCCACCGCGACCCTGAACTGGATAAGGGTTACAGATAATGAATGAATGAATGGACTGATATTGGATAAATAGGTGTGGATCACAAACATTACTCCAAAACATTTCAAATGTATTAAATTTTCATTAAATTTAATTTTATAAAATGTTCAATCTACTTCAGAAAACAAAGCACAATGATTGGGTTAGTAGATGCGTGGCATTGAGTAAGGCACATATGCAGCAGTTCCAGTATCCTATTATGTTTCGTGCTGTTAAGAACGCTGAGTCGGACTGACGGAGGCGGACGCACATGCTACAACACAGACTTTTATTTGAACAAAATAACAAAACAAACACAAACGGACTTGAGGGCAAACACGTAGGGAGGAAACAACATGACTAGGAATAGAAACGAGAAGCAACATGCCTAGGAATTCGAACAAAACAAACAAGAGGACTACGAATTCAAACAAAACGACATGAGTTGTAACAGGAACGAAACAAAACGAATGACCGATACAAGCAAGTGACACCAGGGAACTTAAATACATGAACAGACGAGACACACCTGAAACAGATAACGAGGCGGACAAGGAGGCAGAACAAATGCGGAGACAAGGACAATACCAAACAGAGGCATGTGCTGAGAGAGCACATGGCGGGGAAAACAGACCAGACAGGACGAAGGCGTGACACATGCTTTTTGGATATTAAACAAGCTGTGCAGATACAAATGAGCATCTGGTTTCACCTCAAAACTGCTGAGTTCACTAGTTAGAATTCATTTTTAATGCATAGAAGTCGCAGTGGACTCGAACACACAACCCATGACACTACTTGTTGTGCCACCGTGCCACCCCTAGAATTCGTAGTTAGGACTTACTCAACACTACCATTGGTCACCATTGTAATATGATTCATTTGATTTCATTGTGAATATTAATTTCTCAGAAAATAATATTTAATATCCACCTTCACAAAAGCAGGGCATGAACTTTACTCAATAACCACTGCTGGACAATGTCTGACTAACACACTGACTAAAAGCCCATTTATCGTAATAATAACACACTTTAGTGTGGAACCTCCACTGGGAGAGTGAATGGGGTTATAAATTGTTCATGGAAATTGAGGTTAATTTAATCGCTAATGGAAACCTTCCCAATTGCTTAAAATTCACTGCATCTCTGTTGGGGTTTCAGAGGTTAGGAGTACTCAGTTATTAGAGATATTGAATAATAGCACTGTAATATCCCTGGACTGTTACAGGTTGTGAAAAAAATAATTATGTGTAATTAGTGAAATGAACTACTTTAATTGATTTAATTGTGCATGAACAGCTTGAAACATCATGACATAATTTAGAATGTTCTGGAGCAGCTAATAAAGAGCATAAGGTCACCATGTCCAAATCCACGTACAGGCTACAGGGGCCTAAATCCCCCAGCATGGGGCTGTGGAGCAGTGAAACTGCTTTCTCTGGAGTGATGGAGCACCACCCAATACATTACGGATTAGTCACTGTGGGAACTCATGATTCTATATCAGTACAGGACTCATGTTCTTAAAGACAACGTCTATGATTGTGGGATACTGCTGTTCTCTCATTTGTTTTCATTCAGAAACTCAATGTCTTTTAACATGGAATGGTATGTCTGAGGGACAAATAAAGACTTGTTTGTACTAACTGAAGTTTAACTTGTCTGTAAGTTTTTTTATTCACTGTTTGATTTACCACAGAAACTCGTTTGTAACTTGAGCTGTTTAATTTTGTAGCACTTCCTGTCTGCATTTACCTGCATTCAGTTAGAGCTCTTACAAATTTAGAGTCTGTTCCTTAAGTACCTTAAGTAATAACTACAGAAAAATAAGTCAATATTACCCACCTATGGAGCAGGAACAGAGCAATATCCTCACCTCAGTTCATGCTTTTCAACATTTGGAGGTCTCTCAGTTGTCTAAAACCCTCCAAATGTCGTTCCTCTGCTGTCACAGACAGAGAAAGAGACAGAGGAAGCCTCGCATGTCAGACAGAGACACGTTCTTTCTTTATCCATTTATAGACACTGGGGCTTCTTAAACGCATTAAACGGGTTTCGAGCACAGACAGACTGGAGAGCAGCAAATGGTGAGAAAATGTCCTCAGAATTTTATGGAAAAAAAAATAAGTGGCATTAAAATAGTAAATCTTTAAATCTGAAAGCCATCAAATCCTCACAAAACTTTACAAATATGAAGTGTGAAGTCTTCTCAGAAGAGTTACTGTTGTAAAGGGGGACCACCTATGTATTAATGCCCTTCTTTATTGGATGAGCCAGTGTCCACAGTGCCTTTAACACATTTAAATATATAACAAAATGAACACAAACACACACACACAAAATTAAGCCTTGGCTTGATATTTTGATTAAGTCAACCCAACAGCATCCAGTACACACTGTTTTTTTTTTTTTTGGGTGGGGGGGACACAGCAGTATCTTGTTCTCTGGGAGAACTGGCCCATCACTAACACACCGTGAATTTCCATAGCGCCACTCTGAATAAGTTATTGTGATTATTTTGGAACAGCTGTTGGCCAGCATGATGTATGATGCACCATTTTAAACAACATAAAACAGTTCACGAGCAAGCAACCCACTTTGGATTTACAGCCCACTTTCGTGTGGATTAATGCTCGGCCTAATGAAAAATAATCGGGAGGTATTTAGCCTGCTGGATAATCCTCCTGTAACAGTGATACGGCTGCAGGGAAAAGAAGAGGAGTCCAGAGCCGCCCGGCAGTCTGTGGAAAATGGGCTGTCCCAGAAGGACTGTTGACCCTCACTTAACATACGGCCAGCATCGCTGCACTTGTTTACAGTGCGAGCGCAACTAAAGCCACTTTCACTCCCGAGATACACCCTGGTCTGAGAGGTAGAAGAACAAATATGCTGCCAGTTACATTCAGGGCAGTTTACATTATTAATTACCACACAGAGCTGATATAAAATTTCTGCATGTCAGCTAAGATCCGTCAATATTATATCTAATAACTGGTTATTGAATACATATGGGAATTGAATGCAACTTTTAAAACTACAGACCCTTCGTAGTTCCTCATTAAATTAAAAAAAATAATAATTAAAAAACTGCCTGTTATGGGAGACACTGTATTATATGATTATATGCTCACAGAAATGATGTGAAAGATTTTCAAAACAGCAAGCGACATGAATTTCCATTTTCATATGTAAGCAAGTCAGTATCTATATCTAGTTGTTTTATTTTAAAGAGGAGATGAAGGAGGTTCTTAGTTCTCTCCCAAAAACATTTCACATACTGAGGTTCAACGCTGCTCAACTTAATGGACCATTGGAACAGTCACGGAGGTTGCTGCATAAATGTCATGTTAAGTGGAAATAATTAAAAACTTTTTAAAAAGAACTTCACATTCACATTTCACTTACAAACACAGGTCTTTTAAGCACCATCGAGTTGCCATTTATTAAGGGACCGGGTTGATACAGGAGACAATGTGGCTGCTTTCAACATGGGGCACACCAAACAACCAATAAGTTTCCTAATGCTACCTCTGTCATATAATGCAAATAGACTGCTCTAAAAAAGAGAGTCTATTAAAAGGCATGTATTCAAAATTGATTCTTTTGTGGCATCACTACTAAGAACCCCTTTTAGCAGCTTTATTTTTAACACTGTGGAATATGAGGTTATTTTTGGTACAAGCATTTAATCTTGCAACAATTGTGGAAAAAATCTTGCCTTTGGTGGAATGTCTATTTAATATGTCTTCACTATGGGAAGATACCTTCTGAGCCAAAGATCAAGAATGTAATTTGAGGGAACAACACCCTTTGTTTTTGGCTTAAACTCAGCTAAGAGCATCAAGGTTAGACCAAAGACGTGCAGCACAACTGCTGTTACCCTATGGAGAGTCCTTTTTAAGTCAGCTGATGCACAAAGATACATAAACTGCAAGTCAGACAGTTATTCTTAATACTGTGAGAATGCAGATGATGATAAAAAGTGAGTGTTCGTTTATGCAAAGGGATAGAGGCTGTGTACACTTAACAGAGATGTTTTGTAATTTGGAGATAGCTGTGTTTGTGTATCTCTCCCTCTGGGGACAGGCCATATGGCCACATAGAACAGTGCTATAGTCCTGTCAGAAAGGCCAGGACAGTATTAAGCAACAACATAATGCAACTGCATATAATTAAAATTCAGTAACATACATAGTTATATGCATACTTATACATTTAATGTTGTGCAGAGTTGTCATTTGGTTAATTGAGCGTTGACCTATACACAATGTACTGCAAACGCTGTGCACAGATTTGCAACTGCAGCATTATCAAAATGTTTACTGGGTGAAATATCTTTCTCGTACAGCTGAATGGCTACTACAATAGCACATTGTCCATAGGTTCTCATTAACGGGTTTGTTTCCGAGGTCGGTTAGCAGTAGAGGAGCGTCCCAAGTCATTCGTGGAATGTTCATGAAATGTTCTGACACGGTTCATTGGCTACTATATAAAAATCCTGCCAACATTCGTAAACGTTGTTGGATCACTGGAAAATGTGCCAAAAAGAAAAGGCTGTAACTATAAGAGAACATTCTTCATTGGTTCTTTTTTAGTGGAAGCACTGTAGTATGAAATGTTTATGAGTAAATTTACCATTAAGCTGAAAAAAATCTGGATGTGTTGCTCTACCCAAACTGGAAACATCATGAAACCTTCCTATACAAATATTCTGAGAACATCAGTATGGACTCATGGAGTTTAGTGCTGAAATATTTTGAGACATATATTTCTATATGTTCATGAGGCTTTCAAAATAACATCTAGGCAACATTCTGATCATAAAGCAGGGATGCATCAGTATGAATTGAGGGTAGATTTCAATATCTAATTCTATCTAGGCTATAGAAAAATATTAAAATCATGTCAAATCTACAGGTGTTAATTAAAGACCACCTACCATTTTTTACTTTGTTAATATGTCCCTGTCATGTTTTTTTTTTCATGCTAGAATACGTACCATAAGTAGAAAAAGCAGCCAACACCTTGGCTGAGCATTTCCCTTTTGAAACCCATCTTGATAACTAACAAGGTGAGGTTTTCAAGCTACAGGTGAACAGCAGAGGGTTAAGTGAAGATAGAGGCAGGGAGTAATTGCATACCGAATAAAGGCAATAGTTTGAATTTACACCTCAGCCACTTTTAAGGCTTTGGGGTATTTCTTTCTTGGAAAAACCTTCTAAACATTCATCAATTTCAATGAACTGAGATTTTTTAGGGATTTAATCAATGACTGGAAGGGAAATAAAAGGGAAAGAAAATAAAAACTATTAAGGCCACCCTTGACATTTGTGTTTATATAATATTTATTATATTTATATTGAAAAATGAGTTTACATGGTTGTCTGCAAGTGAATAAAAATTTAATTCTTTTTGGGGGTTTTTTAAGAACTTCAAAATCAATCGCTGAAAAAATTAACAATTTAATTCAGTTTTATTGTGAAATGGTTCATTGTAAAATAGAAAACTTGCCCACCATAGGAATGTACCGTTCTGTCAAATGCGTTATTTTACACACCTATTCAGACAAATCCTGCCTATCTCCTCTAGGATTGGATAATGGTGTCTAGTGCCTTAGGTTTCTATTGGCGGATTGGCAGCCAATCATAGCTGCGAAGGCGGGTTTTGTTGGAATACGGGTGTGAAAATAAACGCGGTCCTAACACCTGAACCAACGGCTTTCAAACGTAACGCAACTGTTTCACCAGAACAGACATATCCAACTTCATACAGCTTTTATTTGTCTCTAATAATAAGATGTAATTTTGACTTATGGTAAATGGGCAGCTGTATGTAACATTACCCACAGCGTGGGAAGAGGAAAACTGGGGCAAACCTGACAGAAATTGGGTAGACGTTTCTTATAACAGCGAACAATCCGAATTCAAATTTAAACCGACGGTTACAAAAACTGCTCGTGTTTGTATTCAGTTTTGCCTATTTGTTAGTTAATTACGTAGGGGGAAAAAACATCGCAAAAACTCGAGTTTCTAAGACTAAATGGAAAGTTCGCTCGTCCATCCTTACATTTACATGTGTATCATTACTAAAGATAAGGCTGAAAAAAAAAGATGAGGAATATCGAATTAAAATGACAGCTTACCAAACACGAAAGCCAAAGTGTGAGAAGTAGATAGTAAAGGCGATACATGTCTCTGTTCTCCAGAACGGCTTTTGGTCTCACGTGAACTATTAAATTGTGTTCATTCCAACGTGTGTATCACCACCACGAGTCATTTTAAAAGATAAATATACCCTTGGTATCCGTGAGGGGAAAAGCGTAAAAATAAATTCCGTTCTTCAGGATTGACCCCTCGATGTTGTTGATACGAGCTTTAGCTCTCCACTGAAAGAAGGAAAATTGATTCAGTGGCAAAACGCTGTAGCTACCCCTCCTTTCCTTCCTTTCGCTAGGAGAGGTGCGGATGAGAGCAGAAAACTCTTCATCTCACCAAACAGATTCACCCACTCAGGAGAAGTCCCGTCAACATGGACTCGGGTCAGAAACAGGGCATTTAAAGGGGAATTCCACCCACTGTCTTAGACTTAATATCGTTCACAACGGTGGTGATAGCAATCAGACTTCCAGAGTGTTAAATGCCTCTAAACCAAGGATGTCCAGTCAGTTTGTGTTGGAGAAGAATGGCCATTTTTGATGTCAGAGAATGTTAAACACACAAGCGCTAATAATGGGTAGCGTTCAGTTTTTACAACCGTATTTTATGACATCACACTTAATGGTTTAAGCAAAAGTGCTCCATTTTAGAGCATTTTACTTGGGAAAAAAAACATTTTACTCTATATTAATTGTAATGTGACTATGACTATTAGTTATAATAAGTATAATGACTAATTACTAAGTTTGAAAATAATAATATGTATATATTCACTTATATAAATACAGCATTTCTAATCATTGAATGCTGCTACAAAATGAATGACTCCCTCTTGTCAGTCATTGGCCACATTTCGGTAGAAGAACAGCAGTGCACCAGTAGTAAGCAGGCTCTTCTAACTCAGGTTTCAAGAATAGTCTGTAAAATGTTAAAACAGATTGCGGGATAAGATATAATGCAGTTGTGGAGTACATAACAAAAGTGATGTTTTGCAGGCTCGGCTTATCTGTGATTTTGAGAGAGAGCAGGCCAGCGGGATCTGTAAGAATTGTCGTCTGGCCACAGCAGATGGTTAGAGGCAGTGAGAGGATGGAGAAAAAGCTGAATGTATTAATACAGAAAGCTGATATGCCAGAAGGCCATATTTTAAAATATCAGTGACTTTTACACCTTCAAAGCAATACACTTTGTGGAACCGTTTTTAACATTAAATGTTCATAACCGGATGATTTGTTCAGTAATTGGTACATCGCCCACAGAGTAAAAATTATTGACCTTTTTTCCTGGGTCTTATATTTGGTGCAGAATGCTGTACTTACCACTGCTCCTTCCTTCCTCAGGTGTCAGGCTTCAAAGCATCCTGTTCACTCGTGTGTTGACGATCGATAAACCATGGACCTGAAAGAGAGCAAGCAATATAAATTTGCTTCAGTGATCTATGAGCTTTCTGGAGTGATGAGAAAAAAGTGTGAAAATTGACATTTCTGATTGTATCCGGGGCCTGAAGACTAAATCAAAGGATCCCATTTTCTTATTTTAATTGGCAAGGCCTTTGTGCATGGGTGCTAGGCTTGATGTGACACTTTAATTACAGATCTGAATCAAAAGATGTTATTACCTTTGAGCATGGGCTTTTTAGTCGGATAGTGACTTAAATTGTAAATTCATTCATTGAAAAACGAGCTTGAAGTGTTCTTTTTTTCCCTCTGATTGTCAGGTCTAAGGTTCTTTGAGCTCAGGTAAATGTCTCCTACCGGGGACTCTGGATCACCTTTGGAGATGTACACAGTGTTGATTGCAAGATTGGAAAAAGTCATGGAGCATGAGGAGCATTGATCACTTTCTGACAATTAAATTGGCTGTTAGGGTGCCAGAATTGACCTAGGGACCCAGTGAAACTTTGTTATCCGTGTGCACGCTGTCTACTGAAAAGAAAACAGCCAAAATAACAGTACACCAGAGAGCAATGCCCCTTATTCTGAAAAATAAAAACTTTCAACATCAGCTGCTGTGCTAACCTCATTTTTGCATACTTTGAATCTCCATAAGTAGAACATGATTTTTCAGGTTGCTGTAAGAGATCTTTGTAATTCCTCTGAATTATTCATCACTTTTTTGAAGCGGCAGAAATTGTAATGCCTACTGCTCTCATACTGAGTACAAAAAGAGGACCAGGTGTTAAGTCAGTGAGCACAGACTTTGCACATGTAGATTTAATACTATTTATGATGATGTAAAATATCAAATAAAGCAAAATATACTGGGTACTAGTCACCATACAATATAATCTACAGCCTCTCAAAAGAGCGGAGGCTCTTACTGCAGCATGTTAATACCCTAATACCCTTGGTTTCCGAAGAAATGTTGGCTGAACATTGTCAAACAGTGTCTATAGCTCTATAGCTTATTTAGCTCTGCCCCTTATTGCTTAGGTTAAAATGACTGCATTTCAAAATGCAGAGCAACCAATCAGAACAGATATGATTTGCATGTCATTTGCATTGCAAGCGTCATGTAAAAATGATTTATAACTTGTTTGGACCTCAGAGGTGAAAATAAAAGGCAAGAAAAATGTAGAACACAGCACCTTCATATTAAAATATTAAATGACATTCTTATTAATCTGGCAGTGTTCGTCATGTTTATCAGGGCGAACTATTTTAGGAAGGTTTTAAAATGTTATGCTGTTGGTTTGACAGATTACCTCTGGTTTTATACCGTAAAGATCCAAAGCTGATTAGAAGCTTAATGTCTTTTCTGCAACACATGAAACAAGCAGGATTGAAACCTCATATCCTAGTGCTCAAAAGTTTTAAATCACTTGCTCTACTAACGACTTCATCCTGTTCGGTGTTGTGGTGGGCCCAGAGCCTACCCAGCATCACTGGGCACAAGGCAGGTACCCACCTTAGACAGAGTACCAATCCATCACAGGGCATCACACACACACACATATGGACATCTTTAAATAACCTGTCCACCTCCCAGCATGTGTTACTGAACTGTGCGAGGAAACTGGAGCACCCAGAGGAACCCCATGCAGACAAGGAGAGAACGCACAGAACCCCGCACAGAACCAGAGATTGAAAATTGTAAGCTAAAGAGGAAAAGGTATTTTTCAAATAATTCTATATTCACTGTTTCCATGGGAAACCAGAAAAGTAAATGAGAAACAATATAATGTTATTATCTGTTTGTTTCTTTGATATGATATTTGTCTAAAACTGGATAAGTACTTTTCAAATATTAGCCACTGAGTTTTTTATGAGGATAGGAATAATAATCAAATTATTTGTAACATTTTCTTTACTTGATAAACAATGATTTTAAACTTCTAAAAATGTTTAAGAGTGTAAATCTTTATTTGTGTGTTTTTAATTATAATTATTATTTTTTTAATATAATTATTAGTTGTGTGTTAAGGGTGGCACGGTGGTGCAGCAGGTAGTGCCACAGTCACACAGCTCCAGGGATCTGGAGGTTGTCGGTTCGATTCCCACTCCGGGTGACTGTCTGTGAGGAGTTTGTTCTCCCTGTGTCTGCGTGGGCTTTCTCCCATGGTCCAAACACATTGGTAAGTGGATTGGTGACTCAAAAGTGTGTGTGTTGCCCTGTGAAGGACTGGCGCCCCCTCCAGGGTGTGTTCCTGCCTTGCACCCAATGATTCTGTGTATGCTCCGGACCCACCGCAACCCTGAACTGGATGAGCAGTTACAGATAATGAATGAATAATAACCAACCAACTAAATAAATTTAAATCCATTATAAAAATGTTGGTTAATTATTCATGGGTTTTGCTATTTTTTATTTATTACTATTTCTATAATATATGAATAAATATTCAGTCTGTGACTCTGGGCAAGCGCAGCCCTTTTGATGCTGTAGTCCAAATGAGGGAGGTATAAACAGACAGTTTGTGGCTGTAGTACTCCTTGGTGCCATCTGTGAGAATTGTGTGTGTGTGTGGGGGGGGGGGGGTATCTAAGTGAATCTTAGACCACTGCAAATCTTCCTCTTTTATATCCTCAAAGTTAAGGTTATTTTACAGATACTTATTTATCTTGTTTGAAAGTGCTGTGTTTACTGCACATTGATCTCCCAACTGAACACATTTGGAGTCGATTCCTAAAGAGCCGATTCTTTAGGAATACCTCCTTTTTTTTTCAAATATATGTAAATGTATGATATTTAATATTTAGATAATGGCAAACAAAGCTGCCAGAATTACTTGTGTTTTAACTCATAATTTATTTGATGCATAGTCCAAACTTTAGTGGTGTGTCAGATAGACCTGACACAACAGTGACCTCTTGTGGGTGGTATTGTTACCAGCATTCAGCGTCCTAAGACATAACTCAGACAAGAAAAAAAAAATTAGGTGAGGATAATTAAGAAGAAAAAAATCACGGTTAGATTTTGGAAATCTGTAGTGAAACCTTCCCGATTCTGTTGCAGGTTGCCTTTTGTTTATAAAGCTTTTGCTGGGTTCTCTTATTTTTCCACTCTCCTTATGTCTGTTTTATACCGTTGAATCTCAACTTTGGATCCCATATTTTATGAGTTAGGCAGCCAAACAAAACTTGGACTTGTTGTTTTATTTCAATGTGTGTGACTTGGTAGGCTCTCCAGATACACAAATACTGATATAAATAAAAAAGTATTTTTTCCATAAAATGTCGAATCAAACATTTATTCATTCATTACCTGTAAGTGCTTATCCAGGTCGCGGTGGGTTCAGAGCCTACCCAGATTTACTGGGCGCAAGACGGGAATACACCCTGGAGGGGGCGCCAGTCCTTCAAAGGGCAACACAGACACACACACATTCACTCACTCCTATGGGCACTTTTGAGTCACTAATCCACCTACCAACGTGTGTTTTTGGACTGTGGGAAGAAACCAGAGCACCCGGAGGAAACCCACGCAGACACAGGGAGAACACACCACACTCCTCACAGACAGTCACCCGGAGGAAACCCACGCAGACACAGGGAGAACACACCACACTCCTCACAGACAGTCACCCGGAGGAAACCCACGCAGATACAGGGAGAACACACCACACTCCTCACAGACAGTCACCCGGAGCGGGACTAGAACCCACAACCTCCAGGACCAGCAGTGCCACCCTCGAATCAAACAATTCATTTAATTAAAAGTACATATAAATAGTTGCTGTACGTGCTCAAGAACATAAAGAAACAAAGCAATGTCATCTCTATTGGTAGCCACAAGTACACATTTAAGTATTTTTTTCAAATAGCTTTTTACTCAATAAAATAAGTTCAGGGTGTTACACAGTAGGCCTAATTTGGTTATGTTTACCCATGGCTCATAATTATTTGGTGTATTTGAGCTTTCTCATACTTTACATATTCTTCACTTGATCAGTAACATGGTTCCATTGCAAAAATATGCTCTGTCTTTGCTGTAGTATTAGAAATGATGAATATTTAATTTTCTGTTTGGACATTTAAATACTTTGTTGTGTCATTAAAGGACAAAAATGTAAGCACACTCCACTCCAAGTATATCTGGCAACAGCAGGCCGTACAGGAAAGTTGGATGTACCATAACCCAAGTTTCATTAGGTCCATGGTATATTTTAAGACAGCTGAATACTTTCCACTGCAGTAGCATTACTACTGAATCTGAACAGTTTTCTCCAGCATCTATGCTCATCCCCAAAGACTGTGGCTGGCTTTTGAAACAGTCCCTTTCCTGTGTTTACTCTCTCCACACTACCCAAAACCCCTCTCTGTCCTGTTATGACATGCTAATGTAAATAGTAGAACTCAGGATTGTCCTGCTGCATGTATTCTGCAGCCTGAGAAATAATGGACTGGAGTGTTTGACAGTGGAAAGTCATCTATGACAACAGGACATTTAGGAAGTGGGAGAGGGTGTAGTGGCAGAATGCGTACGCTGATCATGACTGACAGCTGAAGTGGCTTTATCTAGTTCCATATATTCGGTTTCATCATACATCAGAGGACATTTTATCTTGAATGAATTCTCATGTTCATAGAAGGCATTTGAAATGACTTGGGCTTGGGGACAAAGCACATTATCATGACAGAAGTACAGTCCGGAGGATGGGTAAATTGTGTCCATAAAAGGATACATGGTGGGTAGCATCTTTACTAAGGAATTCTGTGGCATTCAAACAGTGCTTGATTTTATTGGGTGGGAACGTGGGCCAATAAAACGCATTCGTCATCTTAGCTAAAACCTAATTATTAAGAATATTCAGGCATTGGAATATAAAAATATCCTAAACAAATTAAACATAAATGAAATAAAACAATAGATTTCAAACAAATCCACATTACTGCTCCAGAGCAGAGAGACCAGAGAAAACCAGAGAACAGAACAGGGCCAGAATCTAAAATACTGGAGACGTTTATTCCTATGTAAGCCAACATGCAAGTCAACAGAAACTACTGAGGTAATGTCCATGGCCAAATTAGCCCTTCTGTAAGTTCAAAGAGTCTGACCCTCTGACCATTTTATATAGTAATGGAGTGAGACAATCTTGATTTGTACATGCATAATATAAGACAGTTAAGTGTAGGACTCAGATTGCGCTGACTTGTACATCTGATATTTTTGGACAAATTAATAATGAATTTACATTACCTATATTTTGTGTATAATTGACAAATTTGAGCTTTAAACAAAATATATTACTGGTTTTATAAATACAATTTTTATTACAATGTGTTTTTGGAACAAGAGCTAAAGAGATGCATTCTGAACTGCAGGTGAATGACATTAACTGATAAACAGACAATTCTTGACACTATCACTCTACAGACACTAAATCTCCAGGAGTTCAACTGAGCGTTCAGATCAAATTTTCTAGTGATGCCAAAGCTGCAGACATCATATGAACATTAAAAAAAACTCCACGATCGCCTTATGTAACATGATTGGTTGATCAAATAAACGCCAGACTGAACAACTGTTTCTACACTGGATGGTGAAATATTTCACCTTGTTCGACCGCCATCTTCTGGCGATGTTGAAGGAGCACCGAAGCAGCTTCATGAAATTCCTTCGAACAGAACTGCACAGTACATCTGCTCTTCCCAGATCACGACTCTGAGTACAGAGCATACAGTCCTGGTGAAATATTATACAGATATAAAATTATATGCAACTTTTATTTGGTACATTCAGTCAAGGCAAAGATGCGTTTGAACATCTCAAGAAGATTATTTAATTTGTATTATTTGTTTGTTTTCTTTGCTGATTACAAATATGGCACACTTTTTAATTATTATAAAAAAACAATTCTCAGTGTGTTGAATGTCATAGTGATGGTTTCAGTACAGGATGGGGTCAGTTATGTACATTTATATATATATATATTGTTGTCAAGTGTGTTCCTACATTGTGCCCAGTGTTTCCGGGTAGACCCCTGACCCTCTGTGACCTTGACCATGATGAAGAAATTCTGTGTATTATAATGTAATATACACATTAATGTTTTGTGTGTGTGTGTTGCTTAGCTGAACCTATGTGTGCTTTTAGGTCTTTTACACCTTTATTTAATACACAAAACATGGGAATTTCTTTTTTAAATCATCCGAGAACATACATTTACGTTTCGGCATAGCTGCTCGAGATGTGGGTTGGTACATGAGCTTTGCCTGACGTAAACAAGGACTACTGACGTGCAGACGGACCAATTAAATGTTTACAGAGAAGGTTATCGACCAATAACGGTAGCGCTACAGTCAGACCGTCCAATCAGAAGATTTTAGGCTACTTCACCACGCCCCCTTCTCACTCAAGCGAACCAATCGGAGTAGGGGAGGGCGGGACTAGTTTGTGAACGAAACAATTCTCGAAGTTCTACGTAAGCTCTAGAAAGACAAAATCCCGGATATTTGTGAAATTCTACCCGGACATTTTTTAAGTCTAAAAAAGAGGACATGTCCGGGTAAAAGAGGACGTCTGGTCACCCTACAGTAGTACAGGTTCTTACTGTGCTTTCAGAATCCTGTTTGAAGAGCTCAGCTCCACGACAGTTTGCCCTGGCGGATGACTATGGACTGGATTTGGGAAGCATGACCTCTGGGGGCGGTTGGTGAAATATATCAACACAGACAGGCTCCCACATGAAACTGCCTGACTACACCTTTAACATTCATAGATATATAAACGGAACATATGTGTAACAAATGGCACTCCAATGGTCGAATCACACTATAAACTATTATGGTACAAGTCAACAAGAAAAGACCAACTCTGAGGAATCGGTTTGTTAAGTGACCTAACCCACCTTTAACCTTAGGAATGGGCTAGGGGAACATGTATTATATTTCTGTGTCTTTCTTTTGTGTATGGTAAGATGGTGAGTTCTGGTGTACGTGCAGGAAGAAAAGAAACAGACCGCAACTCTCCGCGCGGCCGCTAGAGCTCTCTCTCTCTCTCTCTCCCTCCCTCCTTCTCACTCTCTCTCCCCAGTGCCTGCGTGTGTTTACCGCCTCGAGTGGAAGTGCGGCCGGCGGGCCTGGCGCTGCGCACCGCTCACTTTTCACCCGCAAAAACACACATGTGAGCGCCGTAAGCAGGACAACAAGCCGAGGCAATCAACAAGCTATCGGACGGTGGTAAGTACGAGCGAATACGGTGCCGTTTCGGTGTCGTATACGGCGTCAGAAACCCAAACAAATCCGCTCCCAACTGCCTGGTTTTGTCTCGAAGCGAGGGAGGCATATCAACATGGCGTCCGATCAGCTCTGCTGCCGACGAGCACGGCTCGCTGAGCTTTTATATCCTTGTTCACTTCGCTTACCTTAACGTTTCGCACCACAGACATGTGTATTATACACCATACACCTTAGTCAACACATTATCAATTAAAAGTATTCTCCTTTAATGAGTCTTCATGGATGTTTTAAGCGGTGTAGCCGCTGTTGTTTTTACATTGAGCTCGGATTATTTCGCACAGCAATAGTGTTAACGAGAGTAGAGCAGTCTGCGTGTCTCGTTTATTACCTTGTTTATTACGGAAAACGTCTGTCAGACGTCAGAGTAACTCAAGCATTATTGTTTAATTCGCAATTTATCTTAGTTTGTCTTCCCCAGCTTTACATTCCGACACTCACTCTGCTGATCACATGGGTCCACATTGCCACAGTAGCCGCTTTTAAAAAGCTTTAGTCTCGTTATTAAAAGTAACGGGTCTTACGCCTGTTATTAAAATGCTGTAGAAGTTCATGTATTTAATTTTGTAGGAGTCGTGTGGATTTACACGTTGACTTGTCATTGCGCAATCAACTGAAAGCTTGGCCAAAAAAAAAAAAAAAAACTGAGATGGAAGTAACGTTAGCGGTGTTGTTGTGACCCCTGCTTGGAGGACCTGGAGGTTGTGGGTTTGATTCCCGCTCCGGGTGACTGTCTGTGAGGAGTCGGTGTGTTCTCCCTGTGTCTGCTTGGGTTTCCTCCGGGTGACTGTCTGTGAGGAGTCGGTGTGTTCTCCCTGTGTCTGCTTGGGTTTCCTCCGGGTGACTGTCTGTGAGGAGTGTGGTGTGTTCTCCCTGTGTCTGCGTGGGTTTCCTCCGGGTGACTGTCTGTGAGGAGTGTGGTATGTTCTCCCCGTGTCTGCGTGGGTTTCTTCTGGGTGATTGTCTGTGAGGAGTGTGGTGTGTTTTTTCTGTGTCTGTGTGGGTTTCCTCCGGGTGACTGTCTGTGAGGAGTGTGGTGTGTTCTCTCTGTGTCTGTGTGGGTTTCTTCTGGGTGACTGTCTGTGAGGAGTGTGGTGTGTTCTCCCCGTGTCTGCGTGGGTTTCCTCCGGGTGACTGTCTGTGAGGAGTGTGGTGTGTTCTCCCCGTGTCTGCGTGGGTTTCCTCCGGGTGACTGTCTGTGAGGAGTGTGGTGTGTTCTCCCCGTGTCCGCGTGGGTTTCCTCTGGATGCTCTGGTTCCCTCCCACAGTCCAAAAACACATGTTGGTAGGTGGATTGGTGACTCAAAAGTGTCCGTAGGTGTGAGTGTGTGTGTGTATTGCCCTGTGTAGGACTGACGCCCCCTCCAGGGTGTGTTCCCGCCTTGTGCCCAATGATTCCAGGTAGGCTCTGGACCCACTGCGACCCTGAACTGGATAAGCGCTTACAGATAATGAATGAATGAATGTCTCCCAATATTCACTGGAATTTGAGAACTAAACATGCACCTATAATACCTCTTAAGTACCTTCAGGTCACACATTCAATGGTAATTTGTGTTGAGATTAGGTTTTTTTTTCTTTGTTTTGAGTTATTGAGTCTTGAGTTATGTTGTGATCGTGACTGAAGAAGTCTCTTTAAATATTTTGCTTATTTACCCAAATTATACATTTAAAGTAATTTATGGATTTCCAATCCAGCAGAAATTCCTTGATGGCATAATATTATTAGCTTTGCTCATTGTTAACCACATTGCATTTGATAATCAAAATGTTCTTTTTTAACAAACACACTTTAAAATGTATATGAATGTGGTTTCCTCATTTCAGTGTGGAATCTTTGTCTGATTTTTAAGTGTTTCAAATGGCATTGCAGTCATTAAGTGACACTTATGCGTTGTTTGGCTGGTAAGATACTGTCTTATTGTAGTGATGTAAATTAATTTGTGGAATAGACCAGCCGTTTCTACTGTTAACTAATGTTAGGAGTTCCAAAAAGAAAACACATTCAGACTAATGCAAGCCTCAAATTATAATCCTAAACTGACACCTGTATGAGTGTAAGTTAAATCATGTCACACATCCTTTCTATAAATACACTGCTGGTGGTCATGTCGCTATAGAAAAATGTAAATGTTTATGTAGGCTACTGAACAGTTAGACATTTTAAATAGCAGTTTAGAATTTTTGTAGTTGGTGATTGTTGCTGTCTTTTGTGAATAGTAAATACATTCTCAGCTCTGAACATATAAAGTAGGACTAGGTGTGTTTTACATGTTCATTACTTTTGCATGTGCTTTAATCACGATTATATTTGATTTTGTTTTGCAATGCATGCTTTAAACCAATCAAAGATTAAGAAAGATGGGGCCCTCTCGTTCTCCCAGGTTGATCTATGATGTCTTTGCTGGCTCTCAGTGCTGTAAAGCTCAGCTTGGTGTTCCTCCAAAGCTAACAGAAAAACAGTGCACATAAACAAATGCTGTCAAACACAGTCACGCAAATGGGAAATTGCTTTCTGAAGTCAGAGGATAATGTGCTGTCATTCAGTAGTATATTAAGTCATTTGTCGAATGAAAGATTTTCTTGCTATACTTTTTGCTATTAAGCTGTGTGTGTCAGACACTGAAAGAAAATAAATAGTACTGAATGTGTGGGTTATTTAAAATTAATTCTTGTCAGTGTCATTATTGAACACAAATTTGATTAAAAACTTGGTAAGTGTTCCAGAAGATATCTTGCAAAATAGATAGTGGTTTACTGCTTGTGTGTGTGTGTGTGTTTTACAGTGTATTTACTGTGGTTAAACTTTTGTGGTCTTGTTTGCTGTTATACGTTTAATTCATGCATTTATGTATGTTTATGTTGCAGGTTAGAACACATAGCCATGTCACGTGTAGTGAAGAAGAGGCAGGCTGACCCCAAAGTCGTCCAGTATATCTGGTCAGCCATCGAGGTCATTCGCAACCAGAAGCAGATTGCAAACATGGACAGAATCTCCAAGTAACCCCTGCCACATTAATTTAAAGTTACATGTGTTTTTTCTTTTTCTTTCATAAATAACATGGGAAATAACAGGTTTGTACTTTTTGCTGCAGGTATTTAAGCCGTGTATACGGCATGCACCCGAAAGAAACAGCCAGGCAACTGGTGCTTGCAGTGAAGGATGGCCTGGTGGTGGAGACCCTCACTGTGGGCTGCAAAGGATCCAAGGCAGGAGTTGAGCAGGAGGGCTACTGGCTACCTGGGGATGAGATGGTAAGATGCACAGAACTTCTATATGGCATTTTGGCACGTTATTGACCCTTCAGTCGGGCCCTAGAATAATGTGACTGTAATAGTGGTACATTTCTTCTGGCACTGCAGTCTAAAACTACACTAAATCCACAGCTGGGCGACACACCCCTAATGCTGAAGATTAAGGACCTGTCTGACATTTTTGTTTAAACATTTAACTGATATAGGGACCGGCTTGCATATTCTGAACTACTTATGTTAAAATTATGTTACTACGTTATGTTAGAATATTAGTTGAGGATACTGTAATGTTTGTACCTACATCCTCTATTTGCAGTGTTTGAATATGGCTCAAATACAACCTTTTTTGTATCCAAGGTGTTTTTTGTTGCCTCCATTTTCTAGTTTTATTATTGACATTTGTTCTGTTTATAATATAACTGATAATATCTTTTTTTCAGCTCAGTTGCAATATCCACTCTATCATATATGATTCATTCTTAATGTTTGTTATATTAAATGCAGTGTTGGGTTAGTTTTTTTATTCTATTTAAAATTAACTGTTTCCTTTCATTTTCCTGACAGTTAGGCAGCTTACGGATCTGTTTTTCCTTTTGCATTTTTTAAAGTTCATATAAATATTGTATTATTTAAATG
This sequence comes from Hoplias malabaricus, assembly GCF_029633855.1. Lineage (NCBI taxonomy): Eukaryota > Metazoa > Chordata > Actinopteri > Characiformes > Erythrinidae > Hoplias > Hoplias malabaricus. The sequence goes on from NC_089800.1 coordinate 14,619,251, forward strand.
CTTTTTCTGTAGTTTTCTTTCAGTTGCATTCATGTGCCAAAAGTAGATTGAGACCTCTGTGTTTTCCTCAGTAGCGAGTGAGATTCCTCTCTTTTGTGTGAGACTGAATTTAGGGTGGTCTGTGTTTGCCAGTCTAGGCCTTAGAACTAAAGCTATATTTGTTAAACTGTCAAGCAAGATCCACAATATATGCGTCGTTCCTCTTCAGAAACTGCAGCTAATTCTGTGCCCAACCAGTTTTCTTATTTTCTTATGCTTTTGCTGACATCTCGTAGTAGCACAGGTCCATGTCACTGCTTATATCCTCAGCCACCCAAAGTGTACAAGGTTCTAACACTAAAACCCAGTGGTTACAGTCAGCCAACTTCAACTTTCAGATTTAGGATTTTAAGCAATTTTTTTCTGGATCACTTGCAATCACAGGAGCAGATGTCTGAGGGAAGCAAGGTAGGCTGATGTTAATTTGCTGTGATTTCTTCTTACTAACTTAATCTTCCCTGTAGTTGGTAATTTGTGTAGCCTGTTCACAGTACAGCTTTTAAACTAAATAAAGCTTTTTGACACAGCAGTGTAATCAAAAATGTGACTTCTGCAAGTCACATTCGTGACATCTGAGAGACTAACGATGGAGTGAATCCTTACTAGCATTCATTGCTTAACTGCAGAATATGAAGTTGCTTGTAAACTCTTAAAGAAAAGGTTACTGCTGTCTACAAGCTTCATTGAGCTTCAAAGCTGTTCTGTGTGCAGTCATCTCTGTGAGTCTGTTTCGTCACTGAATGCCAAGTAGTCGTGATCTCTTCATATTAGCTAGTTCTTTGAATCTTTAAAAACTCTCCCTGCCCCAAATACATACACAGCATTGTGGTTTCACACATCTGGTGGTGTTATTTCACAAAGTAGAAGTTTTAAGTTTGCCAGGAAGCTTGAGCCAAAAAGTCAGGTCTGTCCAATAGGAGAAGAGCAAATGTTGATGTTACTATTGGGCAACCCTAACTTAGAGTTTTCATTATTAAGCTTACAGAGAAATCACTCTTTGTGAAATACCTCTTTTAATTCCTCTTTTCAAAGCACTCTCTCCAAGCACTGAAGGAGACCCAGGCTTGAAATGTAGTTAGATCTGCTTTTGAGTTCTCACCCTCATAAATGTTCCAGCTGAACATCCACCCACCTTTTCTGTAGGAGAAACCTTTAACAGTACAGAATTACATTTTAGAAGCAGGTCACATTTTGTACCTTGAAAGTGCTGAATGCGTTTTGGATAGGAATTCTGAATCGCTGTTGCACTGGTAGAAATGGAAGCAGGGGTTTTTTCCCGGTGTGTGTGTGATAGTGCTGCTGGTGGTGAGTCTCTTCAAAATGTTGATTAAATCTTTTTAGTCTGATGAAAAAGTTGCAATCTCAAAGGAACTGGTGTGAAAACGTGATGAATGTGAATGTGGCATGTGAGAATGTGATTGAAATTCAGAAATTTGTAATCATTTGGGTTTGATTTACATGGTCATTCAAGTGGTCATTAAGCAAATTGTTTGTAGTGGCCATCATACTTTCTTTTTAAACTGTATTAAAATGGGGTAACTATACTTCTATAATTCAATTTAATATATTTGAATTCCTTCATTATTAAAATAGTTCACATAATGACCAGGTGTTGTAATTTATTGAAATGTGAGAGATATTGACCATTTAAATTGAATCTATGATAAATAACATTAAATATTGTTCATAGTGGATTGTGAAGCAACTTTACTTTGAGTCAACATTGATGACTGTGATGTAGTTGACCCAGTCTGAGGGATGGAGCTTGAGAGGTGCGCCGTTCCGCAGGACGGGGCTGGGCGGAGGGCGATGACTCTGCTGTGTGTGTTGCAGGACTGGGAGGCGGAGAGCCATGACTGGTACTGTTTCGAGTGTCATCTGCCCGGTGATGTGCTGGAGTGTGACGGCTGCTTCCGAGTCTATCATCTACGTTGTCTGTCTGAGGAGCACAGGCCCAGGGATGCAACCTCCCACTGGCAGTGCACAATCTGTAGGGTATGCACACTCAAGGCAATGCAAGGATACATGTGGGAAATATTTGCATTTGTATATTGCTACCTTAAAATGAATCAGTTAAAGAATATATACTTAAAATTGGAGTTAACTGAATAAATGTCAGTTCATGGTCTCAGCCAAGGCTGTATGCTTTTTCTGTTAAACATTGACAGTAAGTCACTGGGCTCTTAAATGAATTGTATGTTTTTGTGTTTGCAAATAGGGTAGTAAAAGGAAAAACTTCAGCAAGCAGGAAATGACCACATACCTGAGCTTTATACTTGGACGAATGAAGGAAAGGGTGTGTATATATTATACCATTGAATTACCTTTTATTTATTACTAATGGGCACACTAGCTACAGTAACCAGAAAACAGTATTTTCAGCTGGATCTCTTTATTTTCTCCTCAGGCAGTCGATCTCCACAAAAAAGGCAAAGAGACAAAGCAGCCCATGTACAGTAGGCTTATTCACACAGCACTGGATGTGGACAACATTCAGGAGGTGAGTGCCAAGGGCACACGTAGAGAAGACTTAACTTAGTACTTTTTTCAGTACTAATTAGAGATGGACATATCTCTAGATGTCAAAAGAGATGTATGGATATCTGGAATAGTGGTGTTTTAAGTAAGCATTTTGGTAATGCTTGAAATAAATTAATATTGAATATTGTAAAAATGTTTACTTGAGTCTATATGTGTACTGTAAGTTGTGCAAGAAATTAGGTTCCCTGATAATATTGGTGAGAATATTATCCACATACACCTAATACAGAATTATTTTAAAATGTCAGTATTCATAACTGTTTGTGACTTGGACTCCTCAGCATGGTAAATTTCCAGGAACATATTTTAGAGCACACTTGCTTTGTGTTTATATATTTCTGCTGCCATGGTTTCCTAAAACACTTCTTTTTCCACCTGCAGAATATCTCTGAAGGCAAGTACAAAAACTTTGAGGAGTTCAAAGCAGATGCTCAGCTTATTGTCCACAACACAGCTATTCTGCATGGAGGTTAGACTAATTGTGTTGGGATGCTGGGATTACTTTATGTAATAACGATGGTTGTGCTGATTACTTAGTCCCAGTGTTTTATTTCCCTCTAGCACATAGTGATCAGACCGAAATTGCCAGACTTCTCTACAATGACACATGCCATGAGGTAAGAGCATGAAACATGTATTCATTAAACCTTATGTTAGCATCTGGCTCAAAATAAGTTCTAAATTCCAACTGGAATTCCGTGTTGTACAAAATATTTGAAAAAATATTTACCCATTTTGAATTTGATGCTAGCAACATGTTTGAATGTTGAATGTTTTCCCATGCTCATATGTAATAAGATTTCAGCCGCTCAACAGCCTTAGGTCTCTGTTATAGAGTTTATTGCTTCAAAATGCACTTTTTTCCAATGGGTGATGGGTCGATTATTAGCACTGAACTCTTTTACTAATTAGTCATGTTGTTGTAATCTATGCAGAATGTTTATTGGCCTTGTCTTACTAAAATAAGCAAGGCCTTCACAGAAAAATAAAACAATGTTTGGATGGAACAAAAAAATGTCTCTGGATGCTTCAAAATCTGTATATATCATTCAGCATTAACAGTGTCTTCACACATGTGCAATCACTCATGCCATGTGCATGAAAGCAGCCCCATATCACTGATAGCAACTTTTGAACTATGTGCTTATTACAATCCGGATGGTCCCTCTTCTCTTTAGTCTAGAGGACACAGTGAGGCATTGTTGCCGGAGAAGTCTTTGTTGATCCTGGATCCTGTTTCTATATGTTTTTTTTTTTTTTTATTGCATTTATGAGTTTTAACTTGTAACAAACTGTGTTTACAGACAGTGGTTTTGTGAAGTGTTTCTCAGCCCTGAGGGCCCAAAGATCACACAGCCAATCAATATTGGTTTTGGGCCTTGTCCCTTGCTCATAGAGTTTTCTGTGGATTCTCTGAAACTTTTAATGATAATGTTCTGTAGGCGATAAATCCCCAAATCATTTACTTTCTTAAGTTAAGGAATGTTATTTTTGTATTGGTCCATTATTTGCCTGCATTCAAAGAGTGGTGAACCACTCCTGTCTTTACTTCTGAATCAAACATGTAACTGGCTTCTTGCCATTTAATAAATTCTTTTTAATTTTATTTGTTTTTTTTGTAACACAATTGTCCCAGCTTCTTTGGAATGTGTTGCTGCCATTACAATTCCAAATGGGCACATATTTTTCACAAATAATAGTATTTCTGTTTTTAACATACTTACGGTCTTACGTTTATTACTATTTACATGATTTACACATAATCAATAAATGCATAGATTTTTTTCTGGAAATGGGGATTGTACATAAAGTCTGTGAACGTACTTTTATTGTTTAATACATTCTGGGTGCAATGTAGGTTTATGTCATTTATGTATTTATTTATTTCTTTTGGATTTTCTGTCTACAGCTGAATGAGTTGCTGTTGTGTAGAAATTGCTTCCATCTGTCCAACGCACGACCTGACAATTGGTTTTGTTATCCATGTGTAAGTACTAGACTAGATCTGTAGTCCATGTATGAGTATTGGGATAGCATGCTAGGTGGTTATTCTGTGATTAATTACACCCTTATTTGTTTGAAGCTATGAGTAATATATGAAAATCTGTTCAGGCACCCAATCATGAGCTGGTGTGGGCCAGAATGAAAGGCTTTGGCTATTGGCCTGCGAAGGTCATGCAAAGAGAAGGAAACCAGGTGGATGTGCGCTTTTTTGGCCACCAGCACCAGAGGTAGGTGCTTAATGTATACCACTACCTGTAAAATTAGGAGGAGAATAAGATTTTGTATTGCTATTATTAAAGCTGCATCTCATTATGTTAATTTTTAGAATATATATATATATATATATATATATATATATATATATTTTTTTTTTTTAAGCTAAATACATAAGTGCATGCAACAAAGATTGCCTTCTTTGGTTTATCAGATGAAATAATTACTCATGACTTATTAACCATTATTAACTAATGCATGGTGATGTTATAAAAAATCTAAAGACTTATGGCAAAGGTCCAAACACTTAGATCAAAGGGAAAATTAAGAATTTGTCTCCAGTGTCACAAAGAACAAAAGAAAGGTATGCTTGATTTCAGGTTGAAATAGATTTTGGAGTATCTCAGCTAATTTTTATTAAGTCTGTAGCAAAGCGGTTATTTTGATAGGAACAGCAAAGCGCACCCATTATTGTAGTGTAATAAAAGAATGGCAGTGCAGTTTTTTGTGTAGTTTTTTTTTCCTCTTTTTCTTTTGTTTTAAAATATCTGTGATATGCCTTCCACCAGAGCCTGGATTCCATCAGACAACATTCAAGACATCTCTGTGAAAGTACAGCAGTTGCAGGTGAAGCGCAGCGCAGGCTGGAAGAAGGCTTGTGAGGAGCTAGAGCTGCACCAGCGCTTTTTGCGTGAAGGCCGTACCTGGAAATGTTGGACGGAGGAGCGGCAAGAGCGGTCGGAGCGGCAAGAGCGGTCGGATAGGCAAGAGCGGTCGGATAGGCAAGAGCGGATGGAGCGGCAAGAGCGGTCAGAGCGTTCAGAGCGGCAGGATGAGCGACAGGATGAGGCTGAGTCTAGCATCTCTTCCACCAGCAATGAGCAGGTGAGAAATACGGGTTCATTAACTTTTTTCAACAGACGCCACATTAAAGCAGTAATTCAGAGAAAAATCACATGTACACAATTTTGTCTTTAGCCAAATGCTGTTCAAAGTCTGCTCCTTTTGATGCATACTAAAGTTGTGAGGTTAATGTAGCTAAACATAATCAAAGCTAATTAAATTACAAACGAGAATTGTGGACACCGCAAAGATGATGTCCTTTTGCAGAGCATTTATTATTTTCTTCATATTTGACTACGTTGAATCGTAACATTTAATTGTTTCTGTTAGTCCAAGGGTAGCCAAGAACCCAAAGCCAAGAAGAGCCGACGTTCCCAAGCACCTGAACCCAAAGAGGAGGTACTCTTACTTTCGTAATTCCACAGTATGTAGCTTTGTCTGCTGTAAAGGATGTCTGTGAGAAAAGCACTCGTCTACTCACTCTTCTTCTTCTGTTCTAGCAGGAGCCTGAGCCAGAAGTGGAGGCGGTGAGCTCCAGTCAAGAGATCCCAACCACCACACCCCACCAACCTGAGCGCATGTCCGTGTCCACACAAACCAAAAAGTCCAGCTCTCCTTCATCTTCTTCATCCACGCCCACGCCCCGAATGCTGCACCGCGGAACACAGACGGTCAATGAGGGCAGCTGCCAGAACATGTGCCACGACAAGTATACCAAAATCTTCAGTGATGTGAAGGAGATGATGAAGGCTGAGAACAAGCGGGAAACAGAGCGTGTGCTCAAAGAGGCTCTGGACAAGGTGAGGTGCTCAAAGAGGCTCTGGACACTGTGTTCGAAACAGCTCCCTATTCACTATTCTCCATTTTACCCATTATACAGTGCACTATTATAGGGAACTGAATTCAGGAGGGGAGTGAACGGTTTTCGACACTAACTCATGCAGGTTTTTACCAAACAGCACAGTGCATTATGGGTATCCGCTATCCGCAAGTATCAGCTAGTGTACATGGGTTGTACTCTAACTTTTTTCAGTGCATTGTGGGATTGTTTTAGTGCACTGAAAATTCTCCACTGGGTTCTCAGACACTCATACAAAATGGCGGAACCCAAAAATAGTGCACTATATAGTGAGTAGGGCACAGTTTCTGACACGCTGTAGGTCTTTGATGGGGTTTCTTTTAAATAGGCTTAGTTTTTCAGTCCTCAATGAACAATTTGGTGCATCAGAGAGTGAAGCAAACTTCTCAGATGTCCCAGTCAGCACTGTAGGCAATGATTAGGGGAAAGAGCGCCTTGTGAGTGTCTTATCTTTCCAATCTTACTCACTATACAGTGCACTATTATAGGGCACCGCATTCAGGAAGGTAGTAAATGATTTCAGACACTACTTTATGCAGGTTTTTAGAAACAGTCCAGTCTGTTATGGCTATCCACTGTCCACTAGTGTCAGCTAGTGCACATGGGTTGTGCATTGTTTAGTGGTGCATTGTGGGATTGTTTAAGTGAACGTAAAATTGTCCACTATGTTTTCAGACACTTTTACAAAATCGCTGAACCTCCAGGTGATAGGGCTGAAGCTTAGACCGCTGTGCCACCCAGGGCCATATCTTGCCATTCACATGAAGCAGTTGTTAGGTACATGACGACATTTCATTGCATCAATGGGAAACGCCAGAATGCAATTCTCTTAACACCAGATGTTTGTTCTACATTTAGTTCTGCTTTAGTAGTATTTGTCTGTTGATCCTTCTGCTTCGTTCTGTCTGTAAAGCTGCGAAGTGAAATGGAGGAAGAGAAGAGACAGGCAGTGAATAAAGCGGTGTCCAGTGCTCAGGCTGAGATGGAACGCAAGTGCAAGCAGGTGAAGGACAAGTGCAAAGAGGAGCTGATGGAGGAGATGAAGAAAGTGGTGAGCCAGCACAAGCAGCTCATCTCGCAGACCAAGAAGAAGCAGTGGGTGAGTGAACTAAGGCAGCAGTATTGGACAGTTGTTCAGTTTTAAATTTGCTTCATTTCACCTGCTCTATTGTTAATAAGGCAAATCTATGGGAAGTAATATTTGATTCCATTGCGATATCTAGAGATAAAAGTATATAATGTGAGGATGTTAGAGCTATTTTTCCTCTTTGAAAGATAATGTGCGCTTTAAGTGCAGTCTGAAATGCTTAATGTTCCCTGCTGCCTGCATATGCACGTCCTTCTATGATGTTTTGAATCCATTTTACAGAGCTTTTGATTACTCGTAAAATGCCACTTGTTCTATTTCAGCCGTTAGACGTTGGCTTTGAAATGGTGCTTTCGAGATGGACTTGTAGATAGCAGTGTGCCTCTAAATTCTGTATTATGACTGTTGAGAAGTTAAAGTAAATTTTAATTACAATAAAAGTATCTGCCGTATTATTTAAATGGCTTCATTGTTTCTAAATTCATTGTCCTTTTGGTTGAGCTCAATTTACCATATAGGTGCACATTGTAGTTTACCATTACAGATCTGTTGCTGTTCATACTTCATTATGAGCATGTATTATTTATGTGGTGGATCGTTTTAGTACCGCAGTCGTGGTGGTGGTGTGTTAGTGTGTGTTGTATTTGTACAAATGGATCAGACCCAGCAGTGCTGCTTGAGTTTTAAATGCTGTTCACTGGAAATTATTGGTTGCTTCACAGTCCAGCAACACTGCTGTGATCCACTCGTACCAGCACGACACACTCTGCTTTGTGGGGGTCCTTACCATTTGAAGAAGGAAGTGAAAGGGGGCTAACAAAGTTCACAGTGCAGCAAATGCTCCTCTATGGTCAGTGGAGCTCATAAACAAAAAGGTCATATTAATGTTTTGGCTGATTGTTGTACTTAAGTTTCAGCTTAAAGTGATGAATTTAATTGGAATAGAAATATATATGAATTTAAAAAAGTTATTGAAGTGAAGAACTGTAACAAATGTAGACAATTTGCTGTTTTTTTTTCTCCATGCCGTGGCTCCCCCTGTGTGTCAGTGCTACAACTGCGAGGAGGAGGCCATGTACCACTGCTGCTGGAACACCTCCTACTGCTCCATCAAATGTCAGCAGGAGCACTGGCACGCCGACCACAAACGCACCTGCCGCAGGAAGAGATGAGCCGCAGCCCCTCGCAGCTTTCCCTCTCGCCACCTCCCCGCTCACAAGCCACACTAGCGGATGATTTAGATTTGTCCTCTCGCCATCCCCATTCCGTGGAATCTGAAGTTTTAAGCTGCGTTTTTTCAGCTTGCGCCCCGGACACTCCCTCGACCCTTTTACATTGGGATTATACTGTTTTACTTTGGTTCTGTAAATCTTTTATTTGCTGTACAATGAAAAGAGCCTTGCTTGCCTACAAACTAACTGAAATGTGAAGTAATAACCTTTTTAAACACGTGATTCTTAATCACTTGACCTGTAGATATTGACTTTTTATATAAGCAGATGGTGTTTGCCTCCTGCATCGATTGACATTGGTGGTGTTTTACTCTGCGCTTGGTTTTTATTGATGGTTGTGATGTATCATCTTTTTGGGAACAGGGTTGAAGATGGCAGGTCGTGTCTGTCGGGAAAAAAATACAATCGCTTCCATTTATGAATATGCACATTTCATGTTACACTTTGAGATAGAAAGATGAATTTTTAATGAAAACAGATTATTTATGTGCTAATTTTGGGTCCATTTTCTGTAGTTAAAGTGTTATAAATCTTTGCTGAGTGAGATCTTAGTGAAGTTTGTGTGAATCAATCCCCCCCCCCCCAATGTTTCCATATTTCATGCCTTGCTTCTTGTGCACCCTAAAGCTACCTATGTTGTTTCCTTAAGGTTGGAAAGAATATCAGTTCGATATTTTAAGCTTCCTGGTTCAGTGCAAGAGAATTAAAAACGATGAGAATCATGAGGTCAGTTTGTACAGAGATCAGTGTAAATTATGCATTTGAATAGGAATTTTATCCTTTTTAAAAATTTTACCCAGATATAAAGCAACTTAACTGTCCTCGCTGAAGTGGGGATGATCTGAAATTCAAAGTTCTCAAATCTAAACTTGGGAAGGAGCTGTGTTCTGAGAGAGAGGCCTGAGCGGACTTCACCAGTCTGAAGAGTTTAGGAATCACAAGGTGTTTGCTGTCATTTCGCACAGACACGAGTGCAAATGTGGTTTGTCTCTTTCTGAACCATGTGTTTGTAGATCGCTCTCCTCCCTGTTTCTGCATCATTGTTGCACTACATGTAAATATCTGTCTGCCGCTAAACGTGACTATTTCATGAGATGTGCACGTTGGTAGCATTATGTACATTTCATGAATGCATTAACTGTGTATTTGATAAAAGTCAACCTGTAAAGGACACAAGTGATATGGGCTGTTGTTTCATTCCAGTGCGCATGAACCACTTTATTTCCCATGTGAGAAATATGCATTTCATCAATGAATGCAGCCTTTTTTTTCTTTTCTTTTCTTTTTTAATAATAATGTAATTTGACGTCTCTTTGTTATTGCAAACAACGCTTCTTTCTTTCTTCTAAAATTTTAATTTATGTGGGGGGAAAAATGACGGACTACTGAAAATAAGGCCAAGGCCCAGCTGGCGGTCTGCAGCGGACGTAGTCTTTCTTTTCATATGTGCGTTTGGATTAATGTGCTGTAAAAGTTGAAAGTCCTGCCCTTCCTGAGCGTCTGCGGATCAGAGACGCCCCTCTTGCATTACGGTATGTAACAGTACTCTGTATAAACAATAAACATATCAAGCGGTGATAGTGGTTTTGAAAATCTTTTTGCAGTCGAAAAGGTTTTTGTTTTTTTTGGAACTTTTTAGAAGCCAATGCAAAGTTAACAATGACAATTTTTACCAATCAAAGCACTTTATTGCACCATATCTCGTGAAGGTAGGCCAAAGCAGGCTTCTATAAAAGTGTTATTTAATACTTTTAATTATGTGTACAAAACAGAATTTCAAACACACCTGCACCATACAAAATTTTTTTTTCTTTTTTCTGTAACCAACAATATTTACACACCATGCAGACTCTCTCACGTAATAAATCTAAGATTTCCAACAAAAGAGGGAAGGAACGTCACAGGTTGAAAGTTATGTGCACATCTTTTTTTTCTTCCTCTTTTCCAAATGGGGAAACAGCTTTTCCACGTTGTATGGGAATGACAACACTAATGCTCTGAATACATGTTAAGACTGCTTTCGTTCTCGTTTTTTTTTTTTTTTAAAAAAAGAAAACAAACAAAAAAAAATTGCATTGTCACTCTATGAAGAAGTGTAAACTTGGTTCCCATACACAGTACAAATTTTAATTACACTTATGAAAAAGAAAAACAAAGCTTCAGGTCATTGGTACTGGGCACGCTTGAATTGATACGCTCCCCACCTCTGAACCAGGAGGATGAGCTCCTCCAAACCATATTAATGCAGCAATAAGGCAGGAAAGGGCAACATTATGCTGACTGCAGATTACTTCTAATGTTATGGAATTACGATTAAAAAAAAAAAAAAAAAAGCACAGCACTCGTGAGCCAATCATAAAGTCCATAGGTCATATACATGTGACAATTCGAATGCTCTTTTTGTCCATTTCCTAATTAGCTGCTATGTGTCTTCCAGCGGTCAGTTTTGTGTATTGCATAAACCTGCAGTTCCTTGGCTCTAAGAGTTGCCAGGTTTGTCGTAGAATCTGAAAAATTAAAGCATGAACGCAGTGAAGCGCACGTTTTTGTTTTTTTTTTTAGCAAGGAAATGCATTAATTTGCACACAATGTAAAAACAGGTTGCCAGCAGCTGCAGCAGAAGTTTTTTTTCAGTTGATGTTCTCTCTCCTCTCAGGGCTTTTCTTATTAGCAACAATATTAAAAAAAAAAAAAAAGCACATACTGTGACAGGGACAACTAAAACGCACTCCTGCACAAACCTGCTAATAAATAAATGGAGCTACTTACAGAAAACGAAGGCTACAAAAGGAAAACAAAAATACTGAGTAACGTAAGAGGTTGTGCAGCAGTTCTGCCAAAGGTGTGACACTGTGTAAACAGAGCTCCAGGCACATGGTAAGTATTTCATAAGGGCATTACACGATGCATCCATCCGACTAAAAAAAAGATGTGTTTTTTTCCTCCGCCTCCGTTCGCAGTGACATTATTTTCGACTGTTACTCAACTGTGTGCGTGTTATACTTTCATCAGACTTCTGTCTACAAACAGACACCATGCAAGGGGCAAGTACTGCATCGGAAACTTTTCATTGGTGACTCCTAGATCTTATTTTAATATATAGATTCATATTTATTTATATTTATATATATATCATTTGTATATTTATATTTTTACACATACTTGATGTGATACGGCTCACTCAAGATGATACAATGCTTTGTTTTATATTAGCAATATTATTTAATGAGGAAAACATTTCCCAATGTCTTCTCCCACACACTTCTAAAAAGAACAAAATAAATAATAACTATTTTCTGTACATAATTACACAACGACTTGTTTGTGTTTACCTTCAGCTTTGTACAATGTTATTAAACATGGAATTGAAAAAGCAGGGGATTTTTTTTGCGTCCTGCTCCGTGGGGGGACATTTACAAAGGTCAGAAAATCAAAAGGGGGCAAATCGCTGGAGGACGGCTGCAGTTGTACATGAAAATGTATCGGCTATGTACCTCTTTTAAAACAGAAGGACAAAAAAGAAAACGCATGTCCCGCAAAGTGAAACGTTGAACCTTGAACAAGTGACTTCAGATCGACAGGAAACGTTAAACACAGTTTGCCACAGTATCCAGATATTTCAAAATACTTTGCTCGTGTGGGCTTCACTAAAAACGGCAATGCTGCGTTACTGCACGTGAAAACAGAGCGACACACTTTGTAAAAAGCAAAATCCAAACGAGCAAAAGCAGGGGACTCTGCCCCCTTCGGAGAAAGACAGTTGCTTCATTTCGTCCACAATTGAGCGACTCTTCCTTTGAATCGTCTCTGTGTTAGAGCTCTCACATTTTCCCTGTGATTTTCTCTCATTGTCAGTATGTTTCCATTTTGATGAGAGAACCAGACACACAGACAAACACACACACACACACGCGCACACACACTCCAGGGGCTACATGTTATAGGCCACGTAGATGGGGTCCAGCTGGTCAGCGAGGAAGCCGTCACGGAGGTGCATCCTCTGCTTCTCTCCGCGAGAGTTGATGGGAATTACTCCGACATCCACCACCACCACCACCCCCACGATCAGATAATGCTCCTCCAGCACAGCGTTAGTAACCAGTGGCACCAGATCCAGAGCCTCTTGCTCCGAGCCCTCCAGTTCCACCACCACCACCAGCAGGTTCGTCCAGGGGAACACCGCACTGCAGGAAAAACCCCAAATAACAGTAATTATGCAGTCAAAGGTTTGAACATCACAGAGTAAATGACACCTGGTAGATTTCTGAACAGAAAATGAAAACATCCAACACAAATAACAGTTAACCTGACAATCTCATGGTTTTATAATGTAGTTATATTTATTTGATGTGATTTACATGTTGGAAAAACAATGTTGTTGCTTGTATTTTGGCTGCTCCCGCAAGAGGGTTGCCAGATCACTCACAACCTGGCAGAATATCCACACACACACACACACACACACACACACACACACACACACACACACACACACACACACACACACATCTTGGCACGGGTTTTATGGCAGACACCCTTCCTGATGCAACCCTCCCATGGGCCCTGGTTATGTGCAGCAGCTACGCCACCTGTTGGTGTGCATTATTGAAAAAAGGCAAAACATCAAATAAAATATGAGTTTGGTTCTCGTCCCCCATTTTGTTACATCCAGCAAACTGTGATTCGAAATGTGCCAAAGTGTGTTCAGATTTTCACTTAGAACAGCAACAAGGCATTATTTTAACAGGGGTGTCCACACACTTTCCAGTGAAAGTACACTCACCAGTGTTATTTACGCAAGAGCTAATGCCTTGTGGTTTGTTAGGACTGTGTCTGTTTGTAAAGTATGCACTCATCTTTTGAAGTGATTCAAGCTGAAACTTTCAGACTGTTCATTTTCTAATGAATCATATTCCATGAGATCAAAGATATTGATATAAAATCAGCTCCAGTTAGCAACACTATGCACACGAATTCAAATTATTCTGAGAACGCAGGTGATAGGATGGTCATTATTTATCCTCAGGTTGATTTAGACGTCTCCAGCGTGGGTTAGAGGCGTTAAAATGACTTTGTTAGTGAAGGTAAGAACATACCACTCCATGATGCTCTTGTGTGCACGAATGACTGAGGTCTCGATGTCGATGGGGTGGTACCTCATCCCTCTCAGCTCCATGGCCTCGTCCAGAGCCCCCACCACATACAGAGCATCATGTCTCTCTGTAAAAAAAATAAAATAAAATAAAAATGTCATTATTCAATGGTATAAATGGATCAATAAGAATGCTCCAAAAATAATAGTCTACCATTTATTTTAATGTGCAAATACAGTGTGTGTGTGTGTTTACCTCCACTGGCATCAGTCAGTTCTGTCCTGCGTAGGAAGCCCAGGTATCCGGTGCGTGCCCACACTGTCTGAGTGTCTCCGAAGCTGAGACGGGAGTTGAAGTGGTCAGACTGCAGAGCCTCGTCTCCGTAAACTGTAAAGTAGCCGCTGCCGTTGTGACCGCTGTGAACCCAGATCTACAAACACACGAGAACACACTGATCATCACAGGGACTAAAAACCAGTCGAATTATTCTGAAAATATACAAAATAAATAAAAATAAAAATGTATGTTCAATAATTAATAGAGCTTTCTATTTTTTGGATGATAAAAACGACATTGTGTGCCTTTAAAATGCTTACCATGATCTTACTGTGTTCACTGTGTTTACATTACCTTGACTTTGCATTTACGCGTAACTGATTCCATAATGCTTTAAAAAAACAGCTTTTTTCAGAAGAAAATGACTAAAAACGTTGATTTAATTACAATAACACAATATTAAATGAGTGTTTAATTTCTGAAAAAGATGAGAGGACATTAGCTCACATTGCTAACAAAGAAATCTATGAATTTAAGTCATTAAACTGAATCCTACCTCTCCAAGATGAGAGTCACCCAGAGGTCCCTTGGTCTCTGGATTAGCGATGATAATTCGTACTCCAGGTAAAATCTGAAATCAGCAGTTATGTAGCATTAGAAGTGCAGGTTTGAGTTCATATAAACCCCTGTAACAGAAAGTGTGAAGTGTAAAGGGTAAAGAAGCTTATCTTTACCTTTCCAGACTCCATCAGGGGCAGACTGTGTGGAGACCCTCGCTCAACCAGCCGCACTCTGAGAGGAAAGATGTAATTCTGTTCTTATTCATTCCCAAACAGATGATTTCAGTTGTAAACAGAACCAAAACAATAGTATTCTCCAGGACAGAAAATAGACCATTCTTCACTGGAGAGAAACTAAATGTTAATTGTGAAGGGAACGGAGAAATAGGATCCTATTTTGGACATTTTTCTGGCAAATGAACATCTCAAGCCTTTGTATTAGTTTACTGATGCCCATTGCTTGCAAATGTGTCTGCAGTGCTTGTCCTATATCAGGCAGCCCTGCCAGTAAACTGCAATTAGAGCTCTGACTACACACCACAGTCTGCAATATCCGTCCAATTAAAGACAACAAAAGAATCTGTCAGTGATGCAGCCGTCTCCTCACAAACACGCTTTTATAAGTGTTTAATTTTATGGAAAATGTTGTAAAGATGACAAATGAGGGTAGGAGAGCACTACTGAGTCACTACTTTCAGAAATGCTTTGTTTATTCCATGACACAGCTCCATAAATGCTTGGAAAGTTTATATTCAAAGCCAAGAAGTACAATTAAGCTACTGGGAACTCAGTTTTCCCCTCAACATAAATGAAAGTGACCTGATATATTTGGTGTCTGAAGTTAAATTTCGCAGTGGAATTACAAGGCTAACGACTGTCAAAAGCAACACACGCTTATATTTTAACAGTTAGCACTGTGCAAATTTACAGTCACCTCAGAGCTCATTAAGCAATGTGTAGAAATTCCAGGTCTGATGTAATGTGTGTTTGGAAGGGGTATATATTTTGGCTCGCAAACATTAGTGAGTAAGACTTTTTGGGTTAATATGGTTAAAGTTTACCTAGATGACTGAGGAACAGAGAAAACCACTACTGTTCGCATGTAATTTCCTGTTCAGTTCAAATGGCTCTTGGCGAACTCATTTTACTCATAGTTCAAATTACTGTGGCCTTAATCTTAAATAAAAACAGACCGATTTGTAGATAAATGTAGGACTTAAATGGTTGCTACTACTGTGCCTGGTAAAGGCACTTACTTTTGTTTATTTCATAAAACTAACAGTAGTCAATAAAGTGTCAGAAATAAAATAAAAAACAAACGTACATATTTTAACATGTAATTTTTTAAATATCTATTTTTCAAACTCCTAACTGTTTCAATATAAGCCTTTTACATAAGTGTAAATGTAAATAATTATACTTCATTCTCCACAAAAAATCTTGGCTAATTGACTCCATTTGGTAAACATTATTAGAGTAAATTTAATTAGATTTCTAAATACAAAAATAAATACATACTTTTTTAAAATAATAATAATAATAATAATTTCTCACCTGTCATGTCTGAGGGCCCTCATGTCCACATACACAGTAGTCGGGTCAGGTCCAGAGGTGCCCTGATATACAGAATATACAGAGTAAATATTAGCATTCACAAAAGCTAGAACTTCATGTTGTTTAAAGGCAATATTTAAAGGCTAAAGTGCATTAGAGACATGAAATGTTACTTCTTTCTTAAATGAAAAGACCTGTGCAGCATTCTTCAGTTAATATGTAAACATCTTAAATAAATCAAACATAAATAATATACAAAAGTGCAAAGACTTGTGGGAAAAAGGACAAAACAAACAAAATCAGCAAAAAAATAAAGATTTAAAATGAGAAGTTTATAAAGCAAAGCAAAGGCTGGAGCTGTGATTGAGCACTGTAAAATTTAAAAGAATGTGTGTGTGTGTGTGTGATGAGAATAAGAGTCTTGACAGGCTTCTACAACAGTGTAAAAAAGCCCCCAGCCACAGCGAGGGCTCACTGAACTCACTCGCCCGACAGATATATAACTGCTATGATCTGATCACAGAACATTTCTTAGTTTTTGTGTTGAACTGGATAATTCTCTTATAGCATTTGGAACGAGGGCAACAGTTTGTAAACTGCATTTTTATGGATTTGTTGAAAACAAAACACCTGCAAACTCAAATCCAGAGCTTAGAATTCATTCATTGTCTGTAACCCTTATCCAGTTCAGGGTCGCGGTGGGTCCGTAGCCTACCCCGAAATCATAGGGCGCAAGGCATGAACACACACTCACACATTCACTCAGACCTAGGGACACTTTAGTCGCCAATCCACCTACCAACGTGTGTTTTTGGACTGTGGGAGGAAACCGGAGCACCCGGAGGAAACCCACACAGACACAGGGAGAACACACCACACTCCTCACAGACAGTCACCTGGAGCAGGTCTCAAACACACAACCTCCAGGTCCCTGTGACTGTGACACTGTCACACTAACATCACTCAATGTGTTTGTGTGTTTGTGATTTCTTGGATACTGAGTAGCAGAATATGCAACTAATTGCTAAAACTGGACTTTGGAATTGTGGAAAAGTATCCCAGGATATTTATTTATATATTTATTTATTTATTGAAACCAGAGAGCAAATCTCAAACATGAATGCCCTCGTGAGGTTCTGGAAGATCTCATGTGAGTTGTATTTTATAGAACAATGTAAATAATAGATGATCACGGTAAGCTTAACTCTTTACTTTAATATTGGTCAGAAATGCCTGTCACAATCTTTCCATTTTTTATAGTTGGTACTGTAGATGCAAAGGGGTTTAGAGGCCAGTAAAAAAAAGGCCCCTTCCATTTGACCAAGAGCCATGACAGAACTACACATATTCATTTGCTTGCAGAGAAAAGAAAGTCACTGGTGCATGCACCTTCCAACGTGAATAAGCCAGCACAAATGAGCCACTCTCTAAGAGTCTAACAGACACCAAGCACTTTCATCACCCACCCCCCAACACACGCACCACTCCCACTGGACCAGGACCACCAGGGGGCACCCTCCATTAGGACACATACCAGGCCAAAGCCATGCTTTACAGGCAAGACTGGTTCCAGTAAAAGCTTTTTTTCAGCTCACTGACTCCATATGAACAGACTGCATATGGGCTCATTTCATATGTCATAACCCAGTAGCATTAACCGTTCACACTTGGACAATTACAGCTGGACTTTAATTGTGTAGGTCAGTGGTTGACAATAAGTCAAAATTAACTCATATTCCACCATGTGGGCATCATCCTTTTGGCTATAAATTACTGCCTTTTCATGCTAATGGAATAAAAGCTGGGTAGGAAATCAAATATGTTACTGTGCCAATGTCTCAGAATTCTTTTTTTTTTATTTTTTTGTATTTTGTATATCCATTTATCAGCAGTTATTCGTTCATTTTCTGTAACCATTTTATCCTGTTGAGGCTTGTGGTGGGTCCAAAGCCTACTCAGAATCACTAGGCACCGGACAGTAACATACCATTGACAGGGTGGCAGTCCATCACGGGGCAACACACACTTATATTTTCTCACACACTCACACATATGGACACTTTTGAATAACCAATCCAATCGTACACGTGTTTTTGGACTGTAGGAGGAAACTAAAGCATGTTGAGGAAACCCATTCAGACAGAGTAAGAACACACTAAACTCCTCACAGATGGTAAGTCAAGGCTATGTGACAGTGACACTACCTGCCACCCTTGCAAAACTGTTATAGACAGTGAAATAGCAGCACTAAAATATTTACTGGGACTAATAAGCTAAAGCACGTAGACAAGCATGTAAGGCAGCAAATGCTACTGTGGTTATCTGAGCACATGAACTTTGAGCCCATGTGCAGATCATCATGATGGGTGTGGAGAGTCCCACTGAGAGAAGGGTTTAAGCCTCATAGCTCTATGTCCATCTAAAAGCACCGGGGTCAGCAGCCATTAGTCTATTAGTCCATTGAGCATGGTAATCCTGCCATTGGCCATGAAAGCAGGTGGACGCATGTAAAAACACCCACAGGTTTGCCCTGCACGCAAGATTCAACCCATTACAGCGAGGCACGGTGCATGTGGCATCTGACGTCAAAGAAAACTAGAACCTGCCATAGCGAGTGACCCCAACCCACACCACAAACCAGCACAGGGGCAAGGGATTGTGGGGCATCCCTACCTGATCAAGCTTCCCAAGCCTGTGAGGCTACAGCAGAGATGAGACGAAGGGGTGGATCAACAGAGAGAATGACATGGAGGGAAACAGGGAAGGAGAGGAAGAAGAAAACCAGAGAAAAAGAAGAATGACAGGCAGAAGCCACAGGAAGATAAAGGATATGACAGAAATACAAAAAACATAAGAAATGAATTGTAGGGATAACACTTCAGCAGAAAAAATAAAACAAAAAACAACAACCTCAAAGCCACATGCAAAAATTATAAACAGAGAGATGACAGATTGAGGTAACACATGGCCATTGTGTGACTGCAGAGGCAGCTTTGTAATGATATCACTGGGGTGATTTCCATTTGCACAAATTTCAAATTTGCACAGGTGCAATCACCCAAGACATGTTCAGTGTGAAAATTTTTTTTTGTCATTTTAGAGCAGATGCTAGAAGTTTGACATTATTAATGTGAACAGAATATAACTTCTCTGTTAAGCTTAACAATACAATCTGCCATTTTACCCATTAAATTACAGTATCCAAATTTCAGCTCCTCCCTTTTGCAAGCATTGCCTTTGACGCAGGCTTGTGGAGGGTAGAATTTTGTTACTATTTTTGAGTTTTCAGATTATGATCAGTTATATTGAAATATTAACAGTCTTTAACAAGACTCAGCCATACTCTAGGCATCACTATGTCTGCATTGTGTGAGTTACATTGGTGTCAGAATGAAATCCTGTAGCTCCAGAACACTTGTTATCTTTCCGATGTTCATCTTCACTGTAAAGGCTTGTTCATTTGATAAAGTGTGAAAAGTCATACTGTGTCCTAAACCACATCAACACTGAGCATGTCTTGTGTAATGTTACCGTACCTGAGGTAAGTGGAACACTGTATGATTCCAATATTTATCTGAACCATGTCTTAAATTCAAAGATGAAAATGTGTTGACAAAAGATAAAACCCAAAACTATGACAGTTTGTGTAGTTTGTTACTGCAACTCATAACTGGATATAACAGCACAGCCAGACACCGATAAAAACCTCAAGACAGACAACTCATAAAACTGAACCTTACTGAAATGTCAAGTCTCCCGAGTGCCTTCTGAGAACGTACTCTCAGTCTTGAATAATAGAGATAACTTCTAAATACACTCACATAAATATATTAAGAACTCCCACTTAAACCAATAGTCCCTGCATCTCGATATGAGATGAAAGTCAGTTTCACCTGCCAGAACGAAATACAGATTTGCTCTTAGTGTGATGGATGTCTGAGAGACGAGTTACAACATAAGCGTGGTTAAATCTGCACAGACACTCTCAGCAGCACATGAGCTGCAGAGGGGCTCAAATCCTCTCTCCAGTCTCCAGCACTAATCCAGCTGTGTGGGCAGAAGTTTAGTGCATGTGAAGTGAAAATGTCAGGAGAAGGATTACAGCCCAATCTCTACATCAGCTGCATGTACAGAGACCAGAACTGCATCAGATATATTTGCCACATAGTTCGTTCTGTATCCAATTAATTGATTTATTATTAACGAATCATATAATCAAGCTAATGTGATTACTGACTTGAATTCATTACATAATCAAGTTACACAGAAATCCCAATGGTAACATTCTGCATTTGAGAAAAATATAGGCATTAATCTGAAGGCAAATTCTGATTAATAAGCTGCTAAACAGAATTAAACAATAGGTAATTAAATATTAATGCACTTTTTTACATTAAAAACTAATTTTTTTGTATGGAGTAAACAATATAAACCAGATAGGCACTTCATATTTCTAGTTTTCTATGCTGGGGAATTCCCAGAGTGTGACCATCTGACGAAAATTATGGTATGTTTAGGATGGCATTGCTCCAGATGTTTTTTACTGGAAATTATACAATCATGGTAATTATTTTTAAATGCACAGCATGTCATGGGCCTGGCTTTGTCACACTCAATCACAACTTAACTTATGTGAGATGTTATATCACAATGCTCCACAAGAGGCACTAATCAGTGCTTAATATGAATGACACCCTCTGTCCTTGTTAGATGTCACTCAAGCCTCCTTCTCAACTCTGGTCCCAGCACCACCTTCTTTCAAGAGTTATTTCAATCTCTCCATCCCCCCATGTATTCCGTAGTCTACTAAGTTTGACACAGCTTTTCTCCATAATCAATGCAGCAGGCGACTAATGGATTTACAATGAATTACTGCAGTCCTGGTGGCCTCCCTTGGCTCTCTCTCTCTCACACACACACTCACTCACACACACACCTCCTTATGAACTCAGGACACAAAGCCCACTCACCTGCAGGCAGATGGCCAGGTTGACTCTGCAGCCGAAAGAAGTGCTGACAGCTCGTGGATGAAGGCCCAGGTCTTTGAAGAGTTTGGAAAAGGACTGAGTGAGTGCTATCCGAGGTCTCTCCTCTGCCACCACCACGCATGTCCTCACACGGGACAGGTCCAAACCACGAGACTATATACATACACATATACACACAAACAGAAAACCAGAGTGTCATCTCAGCCGATATGAAATCAATGTGAAGTTATCATGAAATGCTTCTTTGGTTTACACTGACTTTCAGACTTGGGCTGTAGAAGTCACAGTTGTAGAGAAATTGTAATTTGCATAAGCTGCACGAGGTCACCATGTTCAATGCAAACTGTCTGTTAGACCAGTTCTGAACTAACCTGCGGAGCAATGTAACTGCATACTCTCCTTGTTTGTGAGCTGGAACAATTCATTCAGAATCAGTACACAATCTTACCAATGTTTTTGTGGTGAATGCAATTCAAATCTCACAGAAATACTGTAAAGCTTTCTCAGAAGTTGTTACTGCAGCAAAAGACTGACAGATGCCCTTTTAATATCCTTCATGAGTAGGTATCCAACAGATTTTGTTAAAGGATATAAAAATAATAATAAAAAAATTTTGAGTCCAATTTCTGACCCTCATTGATTGTCCCCAATCTTAATGAACTGCACGCCACTGCTCCAGACAGCCCCCAAGTTAATGAAGTGCGCTGCAGCTCTAGAAGGCAGTCAGTAACTATGGCAATCTTTGCCGACTAAATCACAGTAAATAAAGCACATTTTACAAGGCAGGCTCGCCAGAAGGCACAGGCGGCCTTTTCTTTTCCCAAGCCCTGCTGAGGCAGTAATTACACACACACTCACACCCAGCACACACACGCAAACACACATTCACTCTGCCAGCTCTGAGCCACAGGATACAAACACAACACTACAACCAGCAGCTAGCTCAGATATCCTTTACAAATATGGCTAATAAGCTGTTTTCATGTTTTCAGCCATAATTAGGAGCCAGCTGCTAATTAGGACTAACTAGGATTAACTAATGTACATATAAAATTCATAAAACAGCCAGTGATTAAGGATTACCTTGATATTTACTGCCTCAGTACTGCCATATTCAGTGTATTCAGTGTAAAACAGCTGTCTCTTGGAAGTGACTTGAAAATTCTGTACCTTATAAATATTTATGTATTTATTATTAGTTCCCTAAAGGGTAAGTGCCTCTATGAAATGTGTACCACAAGAAAATCTGTACAATTTATCAGACGTCACATGCTCACAGCTCATACCAAATCCATTTACAGAGCAGATTATTGATCTGCTATTTTGCACATGTGCCTGAAACATCAAACACTCAAAATTGAAATGTACTGAATATATAGATTTTTTTTATTATTATCATCATTTTTTTATGTAATGAAAAAAATATATATTCCACAAAAGGGGGGTCATACAAGCAGAGATAATCATGCAAATTAATTCCCAAAAAATAATTCTTAGGTGAAAAATAGCAAGGTAACATGTGGGCCATTTTTCATCATCAACTGACCTACCGACATTTTTGGATCGAGGAGAGAAATAGAGCACCTGGTGTAAACCCACACAGACATGAGAGAACATGAATTTTATATTTTTCAGATGAAGATTTTGTTTTCAGATTTAAATCCTTTTTTTTTGTTTCATTTCTTTTTCTCCCCAGTTACAGATGACAGAATGCAGAGGACCTCTCTCAGTGTTGACTATGAGAAATATCACTGAACACTTGCACTATATACAATATTTAGTGTAAAACATTGGCATCCACTCCATCAGGACAAGTTGCAGCATGCAGGTAACAGGTCTGAATAAACAGCTCCTTATTCCCCAGCTTCTTAGTCTGATGTCACATTCCATTTTAAATGGTGCTTTAAATTAAACTGGTTCTGTGGCTATGTATTTTTCCTTCATTGATTGTACGCCGACAGCTTGTCCTGATAGAGCAGACAAAGTGTTGCTGTCACACTGCTCCAGGGGCCTGGAGGTTTTGGGTGACTGTCTGTGAGGAGTTTGTTGTGTTCTCCCCGTGTCTGTGTGGGTTTCCTCCCACGGTCCAAAAACAAATGCTGGTAGGTGGATTGGCGACTCAAAAGTGTCCATAGGTGTGTATGTGTGTGTATGTTGTCCTGTGAAGGACTGGTGCTTCCTCCAGGGTGTGTTCCTGCCTTGCGCCCAGTGATTTATACTTCTTTATTAACTCGAAGCAGAGTCCTAAGCCGCTGTGAGCGGTTATACGTCTGTGTTGGTGTGTGCATCGTTCTGCAATAGTAAAGCCACAACACTAGGGCTGAATGTAATTTTACACTAAGTAGTACACACATATCTTCCTCTACACTGAGTAGTACACACTTCAGTGGTGTAGTATTCATCCATGAACCCCACACCATGTCTGAGGAAATCTCTTGCTATTAACTTGCTTCTGTTTGCATCTCTGTGTGTGGAAAACAAGAGTTCATGTTCCTGTACTTCTTTGGTTCAACTTAAACAATGTCTGTCCGTCTACTGACCAATCACCGTCGTTGAGGTCTGCATCAACATGTAGTTAGATCTCTGGAAAGGTGTGCATCAGGCAGAAGTATAAATTGGGCTTAACAATAAATGCAAAGGAAGGGACAGTTTTGTCTGAAATACAGTGTGGCTGAGTGTAGTAGAAGCAAAAAAGTTGTACCTTCAGTGATTCTGTCTGTAAGCCCAGGCCCTTGGTGCACAGCTCCATGACAGAGTATGAACAGAAGGTGTCTCTGACACGGAACTGACTGACGGCCAGAAGCCAGAGTGCCGGGTTCACTTCCAGCTCCGAGGGCGGAATAAGGATGGACTGGTGCCCTGAGTACACACTTCACACAGAGGAGAGATACAGCAAACACTCAGTACCACAACCACACACAAATGCACACACTGAGCACAAAGCTGAGGGGAGGGCTGGGGCAGAGGAAATATCACTTCGCTCAAGTAAGACAGACATGCTGAGTACACGCTTCACTCACAGGGAGTAGACACAGCACAAAAAAGAGCCTGTACTTCACCAGCAGAAATGTGGACACAGCACAAAAAGAGGATTTGCCAAAGGAGCATTCTCTGCAAACCAGTTCAATACTCAATTCTGAGACGTGGCTGGCCACCTGCAGCGCTCTCTTACACAGTCACAATGCAGCCATTATACTGGACAGGATGAGGGAAGGACATGTGGATTTACAGAGGAAGCTGCCTTCTCTTTTATGCTCGGTCTATAAGAATGGTAGCAATTCAGCTGCTGAATTTGAAAAGTTAGAATTCATTACAATACATAAGTAATCATATTTTGGCCATATATATATATATATATATATATAGAAAACTTTCAAATATAATTGTTTATTATTTTTGTTGTTAATAGATTTATTTTATTGTTTTAATGTCTTCAAATACTGTGCAAATTCTATACAAAATTTATAAATAACTGTTGCTTTTATATAATGCTGTTTTTCCTATTGGTTTTCCTTTTGCAATTTCAGTCTCAACATAGTCCCGGACTTTAAAAAAAGTTTATGCATTGTCATCTGGAAATATGTACATAAAAATCATTGGATATGGGCATCTGCCAACAATTTGCACATCGAGGCATTCTTAAAAGGCATGAATCTTCATGAACTAGTTCAGTGAAATATAAAAATGATTTCAATCACAAAGCATTTCTACAAGACTAATGTACAATGTGAGTTTGATGTTTTAACATTCTCCATTGTAAATCTGGTCATTTGTTTGGAGTCTATTAAGTGACAGGGGACTTTAAAATACTGCAGCATGTTCCAGGCACTAACGCAGTACATCGTACAGTGTAAGAATAGCTGACAAAGAGAATTTGTTTATGGTTCACTCTCTTCTGTGCTCTCACCTGCAGAGGCACCAGAGGACGAAGCCCAGGCCACAGTAGGGGTCCAAACAGATGGCCACCTCTCGAGAGGGGTACAGCTCACACTGGAGCTTGATTGAGCGGCAGAAGGCACTGGTGGCAGAATGAGACATCTGAAAAAATTAGAGATAGAAGTAGAAGGAAGACAGAGTGAGTGATGGCATTAAAACAAATGGAACAAGATATGAGAGAGAGGAATATTTAAGTTATCAGTTTATTAATTAGAGAGGTGTATATCTGAAGCCTGAGGAAGGTGACAGTGCTAAATGTTCTGAATGTAATTTCTCTCCTTCTCTGATAACCTGCTGATACAATAATACAAAAGGCTGGCCTGTTGTGCGAAAACAGCAATTTACTACATGAACTTTCTAACTCATCAACAGTCACCGGTACAAATTAGTACCTCACCCAATTACGCAAATTTACCCACGGCCAAACAGTGAAGACTACACATTTTTTTTTCCATTCATTAATGTGCTCCATTTGTGGGAAATGTTAGTTGCTGTAGAGACATGCAGGCAGACGGACAGTGGAATATCTTTGTTTGTGAGTTGTTAAAAAACGCAACAGGGAGTTCATTGCTTTCGTTCCAGAACAGATCATGGGACAGTAGCGGGAGGTCTCAATGGGTACACATAGGTCCATTAGTGATCCATTTCCACTGGCCTGTTTTCTATTGTGAAATAATAAAAGGAAAGTCATGCTCTCTACACCAAATATTACATTTCAGCTCCAACCCATAAGCCAACAGCCATTCAGGTGGGGAAAAGTCATTTTGCTTATCTGCAGAAAGGCAAAATTCTGAGAAAACTGAGCAAGTATGTGGTTTTGTTAGTGTCTGAATGGGGTTTGTTGGCTGATTATGTAATGTGATAGCTTACCCAGGGATAGGTTAAGACCAAGGAACCCTGAGTGAGCTACTAGTGGAGTAGTTTATTAATGGACTCAGAAAAAACAGAAAATGAAATACAAGTAAAAAACAAAAAGGAACTTCCCAAATTAAAGAAGGAAAAGACAACTAAACAAGCGAAGATACCAAACCAAAAGATTTGAGAAGAGAAGAAACACGAGTTTAGAAATCTTTTTTAATATAAACAAAAAAAAACATAAACAAAGAACAAAAGACTCAAGAAGATAGACCAAGGAGAACACTCTAGGGACTTTACCAAAATTACCGGCTAGGCTTGGGTTTCTCTTTTCAAGAGTGCCACACAAGACTGAGCACTGAGGTGTGTGTTGGCTTTCTTTAAATAGGAAGAAAAACAGGTGCTGCTGATTTCTCTTAACTAAGGGGTGTTGGCTCCATGTCTCTTTCTGCTGGCTGGGGTTGGCCTGGTGGGCAACTGGGCGCCTGAACCCTTACAGGACCCCCCTTCCTAGGAACAGCACCCGACGTTCCCAATGATGCATCACGTTTGAGGGCCCTTATAAGCTCAGGGTCCAAGATGTTGCAGACAGGGACCTAAGAGCGCTCCTCCGGCCAGTACCCCTAGACACAAGACACTGGGTGTGGCCTCTGATTTGCCATGAGTCTAACAGATGACGGACTGCATATGCTGGTTTCCCATACACCAGCCATGGTGCTGGGGAATGTGGAACTGGGGCAAGGGCACTGTAGAGTACTGGCTTAAGACGTGACACGTGAAACATAGGATTTATGCGCATGGACCTTGGGAAACGTAAGCTGTAGGAGACAGGGTTCACTCTCCGAATGACCTTAAAGGGACCCACATAACATGGGGCCAGTTTCCAGGATTCCACACGGAGGGGAAGATCCCTCGTGGAAAGCCAGACCTGCTGCCCTGGCCGAAAGGTAGGCCCAAGTTTTCTTCTCTGGTTAGCAGCTCGCTTCTGTACGATAGAAGCAGCCTGAAGAGCCTTTCGAGCATTTTGCCATACCCTGCGACATCGGCGAACGAAGTGTTCAGCTTCTGGAACCCCTACTTCAGCCTCCTGCTCTGGAAACATTGGGGGAACATACCCATATTGGAACTCAAATGAAGACATGCCTAGGGATGTGTGCAGCAAAGTATTATGGGCATACTCTGCTCAAAGCAGGTGATCAGTCCAAGAAGATGGATTATCAGAGACCAGACACCTTAGAGTTCTTTCCAGGTCCTGGTTGACCCTCACAGTCTGGCCATTGCTCACAGAGGCACCCAGTAGCTGGCAAAAAGCCTTCCAAGATCGACTGGCAAACAGGGGGCCACGATCAGAGACCAAATCTGTAGGAAGGCCATGAACCCTAACCACATGCTGAAGAAGCAGTTTGGCGGTCTCCTTGGCTGATGAAAGTTTGGGTAGGGCAATCAATTTGCAGACTTTAGAAAACCTGTCAACTATAACTACGATCACAGTGTTGCCTTGGGATACTGGTAATCCTGTGACAAAGTCTAAGGAGAGGTGAGACCATGGGCGTGAAGGAATGGGCAAGGGGTGAAGTAGGCCTGCCGGTCGTGTTCTAGGCTCCTTGTTTTTTGCACAGATCTGGCAGGAAGCTACATAGGCCCGAATATCTTGCACCAAAAATGCCTTTGGACAAACTCCTGGGTGCAATTGATGCCTGGGTGTGCTGCAAAGAGTGATGCATGTCCCCACTATAGGACCTGGACCCTTACTGGAGTGGGGACATAGAGCCTTCCTGGCAGGCCTCCACCTGGGTCAGGTTCACTTTAGAGGGCAGTTTGAATCACAGTCTCAAAACCCCAGCATGGAGGAGCCACAATTCGGGTCTAAGGAATTAACGGCTTTGGTGGGTCTTCAGAGGATGGAGGATCCCACTACCAAGAGAGGGCATTAGACTTCGCGTTCTTAGAGCCTGGTCGATATGACAGAATAAAATCAAACCGGGCAAAAAAAGCACCCACCAGGACTGACTATGCTTTAGGCGCTTGGCCTGTTGGACATAAGACATAAGGTTTCTGTGGTCCGTCCAGACCAGGAACTGATGTTTAGCCCCCTCTAGCCAGTGCCTCCATTCTTCCAAGGCCAATTTCACTGCTAGAAGTTCCCTGTCACCAGCATCATAATTTCGCTCTGCAGGAGTGAGATGATGAGAAAGGCAGCACAGGGGTGTAACTTCTTGTCAGAAGCTGAACACTGAGACAGTACTGCCCCTACGCCGGAAGCATCTACTTCTACCAGAATGGGAAGGTCTGGATCAGGAATTTGTAATACCGGAGCTGTGGCCAAGCGATGTTTGAGCTCTTCAAAACCTTTCTGGGCTTCATCTGATCATTGAAACCGTCCAATGGACTTTTGTCAGGGAAGATAGCGGGGCTGTGACGGTGCTAAAATTCCAGATAAAACGTCGGAAAAAATGGGCAAATCCAAGAAAGCGTTGAAGCAATCAAAGGGATGTTGGTTGTGGCCAGTCCATGACTGCTTTACTTTTAGCGGATCCATGCTCAGCATCCCCTTAGTTACTTCAAATCCAAGGAAGGAAACAGATGGCACATGAAATAGGGATTTCTCTAGCTTTATGTAAAGATGATTCTCCAAAAGTAGCTGGAGAAACCTTCTGACATGAATTATGTGTTCCTCGAGAGAGGGACTGTAAATGAGAATATTATCAAGATAAACAAATGCATAGTGGTCTAGAATCTCCCTCAAGACCTCATTGATGTAACGTTGGAAGACGGCTGGTGCATTCATTAGACCAAAGGGCATAACAAGGTTCTCGTAGTGGCCTGATGGAGTGATGAAGGCCGTCTTCCACTCATCACTGCGCAGATCCAGTTTAGTAAAATTTGAAGTTGTAGTGCCTCAAAAGCCTAAGGTCGTGAGGGCAAAGGATAGCGATCCTTCACCGTGATTTTGTTTAGACCCCGGTAATCTATGCAGGGACGAAGACCCCCATCTTTTTCCCTACAAATAACCACCCAGCCCCTGCTGGTGAGGTTGAAGGGTGAATGAAACCCAAAGCCAAAGCTTCTTGTATATAATCCTCCATGGCTTTCCGCTCAGGACCTGAAAGAGAAAATAGTCTGCCCCGAGGAGGATCAGTACCAGGGAGAAGGTTCATGGCACAATCATATGACCAGTGGGTAGGCTCTGGGATCTGGGCTTTCTGTTTACTGAAAACCTCCCTCAGATCATAGTACTCGTGGGGAACTCAAGACAAATCAGGAATGCTTGAAAGTGATGTGCTAACTTTAGATTTGGTGGGGTGGACTTCTAAACACGACCCTTGGCATTGGGGCCTCCGGGTGATTACTGATCACATTACACAGTTAATACAGGGGTTATGGCGCTGCAGCCAGGGAAAGCCAAGAACCAGCTGCAATTGTGGGGCACTGATGAGAAACAAGGTGACCTGTTCCGTATGTTTTCCAATTTGTAGTACAAGGGGTTGGGTGTGTTGAGACACCACTCCTGGTTCAAGGGACCGACCACCAATAGCCGATATCGGCAATGGATGTTCAGGAGATACAAGTGGGAGCTTTAAGGTGCTTGCTAAGGAGAAATGAATAAAATTGTCAGCAGCTCCTGAATCTACAAATGCACTGAGGTGCTTCTCCTGAGTATTTTTCCAAGAGATGCTGGCATTGAGAAACACCCCAGAGACATGAGGAGATTGGTTAAAGTCTTAAGACTTTGCCTTTCCCCGACAACTCGGGGCAAGTTGATCGCAAATGCCCGGGTTGCCCACAGTATAGGCATTTACCCTCAGCCTCATCAGGTAACTCTGGGCATGAAGGGGAGTTGGTGTGAAAAAAAACACTACAAGAAGCTCACAACTTCCCTAGTCCTATGACGCTCTCGCAAACGGTTGTCCAATTGAAGCGCCACTTTAATTAGATCCTCAAGAGAGGAAGTGGTGTCTTGCAAGGCTAACTCATCTGAGTTCCTCGCTTAACACTTGCTGAAAGGCTGCTCTCAATGCAGATGAATTCCAGCCACTTTCCGCCGCCAGTGTGCGGAATTCAATTGCATAATCAGCCACAGATCTTCTTCCCTGCAGAATGCGCAAAAGACGGGAACCAGACTCCCCTCCACAGACCGGTAAGCAAAAGCCTGGCACATTGCAGCAGTAAACAAGGCTGCTGTGGCGCATACATCAGGCTCGTTCTCCCAAACAGGTGCGGCCCAAGCAAGGGCTCGACCCGTGAGTAAAGAGATAATGTATGCCACCTTGTTGCTCAAAGGCTAGAGAGCACTGCAGCAGAAAGCCTCGACAAAGCCCAGGTTCCCCATCAAACCTTTCAGGAGGTGGTAGGTGGGGTTCAGGAGCTGGTACAACTAGAGGAGGAGGACCAGGGGTAGCAGTAAGACCCTGCAGGTGCGATAGTACCTGTTGAAGGGCTTGTTCTTGCCTGCCAATGGTAGCTCTCTGAGCCATTATGGCAGTTCTAAGTTGGTCCATGTCTGTGGATTCTGCTGAGTCCATGTTATGGCTCAGACTTGCTGTAAAGTGATAGCTTACCCAGGGATGCGTTAAAACCAAGGAACCCTGAGTGAGCTACTAGTGGAGTAGTTCGTTAATGGACTCAAGTGCAGAAAAAACAGAAAACGAAATACAACAAAAAACAAAAAGGAACTTCCCAAATTAAAATAGGAAAAGACAACTAAATAGGCGAAGATGCCAAACCAAAAGATTTGAGAAAAGAAACAAATAAACAAAGAACAAAAGACTCAAGAAGATTTCAAAGGAGAGAGACCCAGGAGAACATTCTAGAGACTTTACCAAAATTACCGGCTAGGCTTGTGTGGCATTCTTGAAAAGAGAAACCCAAAACTGAGCACTGAGGTGTGTGTTGGTTTTCCTTAATAGGAGAGAAACAGGTGCTGCTGATTTCTCTTAACTAAGGTGTGTTGGCTCCATGTCTCCCTCTGCTGGCTGGGGTTGGCCTAGTGGGCAATTGGGCCCCTGTCTGAAGTCTTACAGATTAGCTTACCTTTACTCCTGCTAGCATCCCTGTGGTGGACACACTGAAGTCAAGGTAGGCCAGAGTGTCCGGATTGGAGGGCTTATACAGCTGAGGGGGCTTCTTCTTTGGCAGATCATCTAATGAAAATCCCCCCCAAAAAATTTACTCACAAACTTGCAGGTGGTAATGGGTTAAAAATTAGCAAAATGTTTGACAATAAAAATGTATACTTAAGGTCTAAATATATAGATATTGGCCTAACTCTGCAACTTAAAATTTATATTGTCTGAACAACACTTACAACACAAGGATTTCTTTAGCCTTCAGACATTTTGTAGGCACTTTGTAGTTCTCCAATTATAGACTGTAGTTGATCTGTTGCTATATATACTTTGTTAGTTCCCTTTGACTCTCAACTACTTTGAGGTCAAACCCTCTATAATACCACCATAACGCAGGTATAATTTGCGTGTTGTATAATCCTCAGGGCTGCCGTGACACTGAGGTGGTGGGTGAAGTGTTAGTGTGTTTTGCAATGGTACAAAAAAAAATCCAGCCAATAGTGTCCTATGACTCCTGATAATGGACTAGAGAATGACTAACACAAACTGTGCAACAACAGGTCAGCTTTTTCTGAAGGTGGACCAGCATAGTAGGTGTGTCTAACAGTAACTGGGACCAGAGTTTATAAACTTAATTTGCACTAGTGTGTCTGATCCACTAATACCAGTGCAACATATACTAACACACCAATACCACCACAACAATGTCACTGCAGCGCTGGAAATGATACACCACCCAAAATTACCTGCTCTATAGTGGTCCTCCAAGGATCCTGACCAATGAAAAATGGACTACCCTCTGTGGAACTACAAAATTTACCTTTTTTGTTTATGAATGTTAAAGCAATTGAGTAATTTAAAAAAATGTGTCTGATTGGTGTATGCAAGATAAACTATGCACCAAATAACTGATGCTAATATGCATGCTCAAAGTGAAATGGCAAACTCTGTTAAAAAAAAGCTAAAGGGCTTTTGAAATCTTTGTTCAAATGTCAGTTCATTTCCCCACACACTCCATTTTGTAAGTGGTAATTGTTGCTTTAAAAATCTTGAAAACCACTGTTCCAGAGAAAACCCTTTTTCATCACAAGTCTTCATATGACTCCACCAATGCAGAACGATGTGGTGAATAACCTTATATAACGTTATGATGGATAATGTGTGTGTCAAGTCCATCTGCTCACCCGTGTCCAGGACGGGAGGCCATGTCCTTACGTCCACTGCAGCAGACGCTTCCTTTGACTTCAGCAGCTTGCTTATGACTTGTGTGGTCATCACGCAGGCTGACCGGCTCACCTGAACACACACACGTGTAAATCAAATTATGAGCATCTAAACTGATAAAATCTAAAGAAACAATTGGCAAAGACACCAACATCCAATCAAGCAATTATAATGTATAATAACCTACATTTTGGAACAATTTACAGATTCACAAGAAGTAAAATTACATAGCCTATGTATGTGGCACATTCCTATCAATAAAATAAAAACTTCTTGGTATAATGATTTTATAAACCCATTACTTTATTATAAATCTACTATATGACTCTTACAGTCTTCGAAAAAGTACAAAAAAATAAACAATTGTTAACAATGCGCTAAGTGATTTAGGAACGTTGTTTTGGAATAATTTCTTTTGACCTTGTTTACTGTTGCTGGGCTTTTCTGGAGTCCTTAATGGACTTTCTTTTAGATTAAGCTCCTTTTAACAGCTTTGCTCAGTGAGTTACAAAAACATATAATCTGCAACTAATCTATCACAAGTCATAAGGCTAGAGAATGGTGGCTATTTCTAATGTAACTGCAATTTTCCGATGAAATTTATGGCTTGATTTCTTGTGAGAAAATAGGACCAAAAGCAATTGTCGGCCTTTATAGCAAGCTATAATCTCAGCTCGTTTTAGTTCAGCACCCACCTCCACAATCATCTTCACAGTGGGCAATGTGGTGGCAATGTTCTGGGGGTGTGGTGGGCGCACAGTGATGGGCACACAGCCAGCATACAGGCACCCGTAAAAGGCAGCTATCAGGTCTATACCTGTACAATCATAGAAAAAGAGTGTATCACTCTAAAACATATGCAGGGGATAAACACAGCACATAGCATCATAGTGGCAAACACTGACTAATAGGCCTAGTTGAGAAAATGTGTTAAAGATGAGTGAGTGAATGAGTGGTCCATGTGTCGCTTTGCACTGGGATTTTTAAATGATGTTTATCAGTGAAGAAGGTTTGCTGTACCTGGAGGGTACACCAGAGCCACGTGGTCTCCGTCCTGTAGGTGTCCTCGCTCCATCAGCATGGCTGCTATCTTTTCAGCTCGTTTATGCAGCTGTAGACATGTCAGTGAGCTCAGGACTGCCCCCTATACACACAAACACACACACAGAGTCAATAAAGAATCCTCAGCAGCAGTGTGGCCAGGACGGAGGAAAAATTATTGTTTGCCTTTGTGTTCATGCGTACACATGTTTAACTTATATATGATATATATTTGAATTTGTGTGTTAAGAGGTCACAAAAAACAATACCTTTATATTGGCTTGTACTTTTATGAGGATCATTTGATTCAGCTAACCATGTGGAAAATAACTCCAGTAGGACAGGTTTCCTAAAGGCATCTTCCATTAAGATCAACTTAAATGGAAGACAGAGTGTTCACTGTGGTGCTCACTCTACTACTATTTACATGGCATCTTTGTGCTGAATAGCTTTCAGGAAAGTCAGCCATAATCAGTTAAACTGGGACTTAAGGGGGAGCAGAGCTTTTTATTTCTTTGATTCACCTTTTATTTTTATTACCTTTTCCCTGAACTCCATTTAAGCCATTCTCCTTCTGCTAAGCTAAATCCCGTAATGCTAAAGTGGCCAGTGTTAGTTCAATCATTTTCAAATAAAATAATTTAAACAATAAAAACAAGATAAAAACAATTCTATAAGAGTTGAGGTTATATTATGTTTCATCTTTAATTTGTCCAGTCCCAACACACTTTTGTCTGATGTCTACATGCTCACATTGAGATCTGACGATGCCATAAAACACACATTTTACTACAGAAGGCTTTGTACAGGCATGATATTCACCTGCAGGAACAGCTCATTGTGCCATGCCCTCCTGAGTGTTTTCAAACTGCACAGCTCAATAGCACTCTCTGTGCTACAATATGCATGTTATTAATGGGTAACCTTGGGTGTGGAAATAATAACATCCTGCTAAAATTCCAATCAATGAATGAGTAATGTCATCTTAAACTGCTATATATTAACTTTTACTTTAATTGAGAGCTGTTAATATGTTACTCAATCACCGGGAATACACTTGAAATGACATGTAACTGCCTACATTACTTCAGCTCTGTTTATTCACCGTGAATTTACAATGAGATTCAGCCTGGGTTGCCTTTCCAAAAAATGTCACTGAACAACTACAATAGTTAAATGACAAAGAGACTATCATTTTGAATAGTCCCTCTCCAAGGTGACCGCGGTAGTTGTGCAGCATTGCTTTCAAGAAACACATTGCTGGACTGCTTTTAGAATGAAATGCTATACAGAGAAGCCAACCAGAAAAGAAGAGAAGAGAGGTTGGAAAACAGTCGTATAAAAATTTGTTATAACTGTTTATGTTACATAAACCCACACAACTTTCAGAAATATACTTTGGGGAAAAAAAAAATTAAATACAATGTAGGTTATGAGCCTGTTTTGTGTGTATGTGTATTACCCGTGAGCTGAGTAGGGTAAAAAGCACATGGTCTGGGGTAGTTTGCGCTCGCCACTGTAACACCTCAGACAAGAAGAGGAACTATAGAAGGAGAAAACATTATGTCAATATATAAATAAACACAGAAATGCTATATTTGGGAGTAATTGGACAGCATAAGATTATTATATTGCATGCCATGTTTTACAAATAAGTACAAGCCAATTATTATGTAGATACACTATAAGATCAAAATGTGGTGGACAGTTGCTCATCCATCTGTTCTGAATTAAGCCCAGTGCTGTGTGGTTGATACCCATCAAGCCAACACTCAGCATTGAGCATAATGACTTTAGGTTCACATGCAGTTTCTCCACACTGTGGATCATGGTTATAATTGAACAACTTTGTCAACAACTGATGCACCTTAAACGAGCGAAACGCATCAATAATACTCTGGTGTCTACAACATTTTGGAAATATAGCATATCTCAACACATAAATCCTTTTCAGTAATAAGATTATTAAGACTTGTCATTCACTCAACAGGAAACAGCAAATATTCATGACACCTTTTCAATAGGCGCAAATAACTCTAAATACTCTGCTAAAGTATCAACTGTTTTGTTAACACTCACAGGGGAAGCTCCGCTAAATGAATTAGCAGCTGGAGTCGGCATTACCTCGGGTCTGAAAGTGGCGGAGGTGTTACTTCATCATTTATAGCCCTGTTATCCCCAGGAGAGGTTCAAGCCCTTCTTAAAAAACTGTGAAACTGCAGCATACCCATTCACACAAATTGGGCCCGATTTTCATGGGCATAATGAGTGGAATGGCAGAATGAGAGAATAGAGCATGCACAGGGTATGAATGGATTTGAAGAGGTGGAAAAAAAGAGCATGTGAAGTTAAAAACATGGCAGGGCTGTACAGATGCACAGGATGACATTGCTGTAGTCGGCGGTGGGTGTCTCATATTCATGCAGTGTTAAGGTTCAATGGCATGCAGTAAAACCGAGCGAGAGAGGGGCCACAGGCACGAGGAGGAAACTGATGATTGTAACAGCACTCACACACTGATTAACTGTGACAGACAAGGTGTTTGACAATGGCATGAAGCAATGCTATAAAGGGAACAGAGAGAGGGCGGGAGAGAGTGAGAGAGAGAGACAGACAGAGAGAGAGGAGGGGGGGAACAAGAATGACAGACTCAGAGACAGACATAGTGACACAAAAAACAGAAAGAAGAGAGTAAATATATGAAAAAGTGATAAATTGAGTGAGCAAGTGGAGGAGTGGAGAGTACACAACATTTTGTGAGTGAGTAGAGCTAATGACAGTCAGTAAGTCAGTGTGTGAGAGAGAGTTGGTGCATGAGTGAGTGAGTAAATAAGGGACTGTGTGTGAGTGTGTAAGTGAAAGTGATAGAGTGCAGAAATGATTGTGAGACAGTCAGAAAGAGTGAATTAGCGATGTTATGAATGTTGTGAATAAGGGAGAGTCGGTGTATGAATGAGTGACTGAGTGAATGTGTGGCTCTCCAAATGAGTGAATAAGTGAAAGTGTGAAGGAGAGATTTAGAGTGTGTGTGTGTGTGTGTGTGTGTGTGTGTGTGTGTGCAAAAGAGTGAGTGACTGAGTGGGTGAGTGCAAATGAGGGAAAAAGTGAGTGTGAATGAGTGAGTGTATAAAGCAGTGTGGGTGTGTCAGGGTTAAGGTGCAGAGTGCAGCAGTCATGCTGATGCAGTAATGGCTGCTATCTTTCAGCTTGAGAGGACACAATAATGGATTCTGTCTGAGCTAGAGCTGACGGACTGACAGCAAAGCAGAAAAATAGAGAAATCAACCCTAACACAAACACAGACAGAAAATAAAGCTCCCTGTGAAGAATAATTACTTTGATGCCTGTTTGGGACCGACTTTTCAACAAATGTCAGCAAAGTTCAAACAAAGCAGGAGAGTCTTTTAAATCCAATTGACAAAATCACACGGACAAAAAAAAAAGAAGAAAAAAAAGTTTCAGAATCCATTAAATTTCAAAGTGTTAATCCAAAATAAAACTCTCCACGTGTGCAAGTCTGTGATATTACAGAGCTTTACCAGACCCCCGAGGTCTCCCGGCTCTTGGGACTGCGCTCTCTGCAGACTCCCAGCTATGACAGTTATTGATTGCAGAGATAAATATGTAGTAAGAATTAAATGAGCCTCCAGCCTCCCCTAAAAGCAGAAAGATGAAAAATGACTGCGGCACAGGCCGTCCAAAATCTAGCAGTCATAACAAGACACGGTTATCTATCTTATCACAGTAATTATGGAGCAACGGGGGGTGTTAAGGAGGGGGTGCTTGCTTATCCTCATGATAAGTGAGGCTGGACACTGACAAATGCTTCAGCCCCACAAATCAGAACACTGAGAGAGTGTCAGGGAGGCCAAAATGAAAACGATGATATTAAAAAGTGGTTGTATAACAATTTTTTAAAGATTTTTTATGTTAAAATATGGAGATTACAGAGATCGAAAAAACCATAGATGACAAAACAACACAAACGCAGCACTAATAAGCAATGCTCCAACTAAATTCTGGAATTCTACATGTATGAATACAGATTCATAGCCATTTCACATAATAACTTCCTGTTAAATCAGGTTTACCCCAAATTAAGTGTCCTGGGGGGAGGGGGGGGTGTTCTAGCTCCATTCCCAATGATTTGCTTTTTAAAAGAAAATATTTTAGTTTAATTCTATAGGACACTTTTAAAAACTCAACTTTCTCCATTTCTCCAGATCTCCATTTTCTATGTGTATATATTTTGTCTACATGACCATTGTCCCATCGGATACACTGCAATTCGGTTAGGCAAAAAAATCCCTGAATTAAGTGTCTCAGTCATCTCTTGTTCCTAGCACCACCACTGTGAACAGATCTGATTCATCACTTTTCTCTAGAATATAGAATGCAAATGTTTTGGTTTGTGCAAGGAATACGGAATGCTAATGTGTATATATAGATGGATGGATATGTGGAGGGATGGGTATGTGAATGAATGAATGAATGAATGGATGGATGAAAGAAAATCGGGCCCCATGGTGCCACACACACACCTTTCTTGCCTGATCATTGTCTTCGATCTGGCCCAGGTCTCGGCCGCTGGCCTGGGCGATTCGCTTTCCCGACACCAGGTTCCCCACCATCACTGAAGCAGGTCCGATCTCTACACAGAGGCAAGGGGGAAGAGGTTATAGTAGGTCATAGCGCGCACACACACATACACACAGAGACACTTCAAAGGACAAAACAGATGCTTCTCTTGTCAGTCTCTCTCTGAAACACATCCATATGCAAATTCTTCAACGTTCCTGAGTCACAAACAAATGTTGCACACTAATTATTTCAAAAACTCTCCCACCTGCCCACACACACACACCATTCTAATCTGATCTAAGCAATAGTTCACATAAAAGCTAAAAAATAAAACACTAATAAAATCTTTTTTTTTTTTTTTTGCTATTATTTCCCCAATCAACAAAGAAAAATGTACTGTCTGAAATCTGCTTTGAAGCTATTATTGCAAACAATTCATGTAGGTTTATGAATGCTGGTTGAACATAAAACTTATGGTTATATTGTTATGAACTTGTATTATTGTTAGAAGGTAATTTGTAGAATTTTCCAAATTTCTGTAAAAACGTTTACCTCTTAAAATCGTTCTATGTAAATTTGAATTTGCTTGAGTCAGAGGGGGCCCACCTGGCTGTTTCTGCCTGGGTTTGGGCAGATTGGTGACGCAGGTATGGGGGCACATGAGGACGTTGCAGGGGTGGAGCGAGCCCTCCAGGAACAGCTGTTTGGTCTCTGAGAGATGGATCCCTCCTAGGGGCGTCTTGGGGAGGGTGTTGGCAGGGACCAGCGCAAGGCAAAACACTCCCACATTGTGGATGCTATCTATGGCCTGCAGACAAGGGCCGCATCAGAGCGTCAGAGGGCAAGAAAGATTAAAAATAAGCACAGAATAAGCGCGCCGCATCAGAGTGGACTGGAGAAGGACTGCATGCTGAGAGCAAAGCAGTTGAGCCGCAGCGACTGACCTTTACCATGGAGCACCGTGGAAAATTACAAAACACAAATACACAGACAAGGAATAAATACTGTACTTACAAGATTAATGACCTGCAAATAAATGGAGCCTGCACAAAAAACGAGGGAACGTCAGCATTTGCGATGTGGTAGTGGGGTTTGTTTTTAGCTTGGTGTGTGTGACAGGCTCTTAAGAACATGCTGATGCACAGGCTGGAGCAGCTCAGCCATAAACCGAGCTCTAATTGAATCTGAAGGGTAGTGCTGGACTTCTGTAGTGGCAGGGGTGAGTGAGTTCATAGCAGAAAGGCCACATCTCCAGCCGAGCTTTAACCTGGAACAGGGTGGTGCTAGCTCATAAATGTGTGAACCTGGCTTTAGCTCAAAGGTCCAGTATTTAATCTTGGTTTAAGGTGGTCCAAGGGGATTGTTCAGATAATCAGCTAAAATGGAAGACGCTACAAAATTAGGAATGTATTTGGACAAAATTTAGTATGTTCTTGTATAAAAGTGTACTGTGTAGTGCTATAAAGAACGTTGTT
Organism: Hoplias malabaricus; assembly: GCF_029633855.1. NCBI lineage: Eukaryota > Metazoa > Chordata > Actinopteri > Characiformes > Erythrinidae > Hoplias > Hoplias malabaricus. The sequence goes on from NC_089800.1 coordinate 14,658,718, forward strand.
CTTTATGCCTCCAGATTACTAATATGTCGAAGAAGGCAATCGACGCAACAGATATATGAAGAAATTAAGCGAAGAATTACCTGTAACACTCTGCTCATCCACTGGAAGCTGTCCTCCTCAGTGGAGTCAGGTCTCTGCTCAGCTACCACCACAATACGCTCATCGTGAAGCACTGTTACCGAGAACACAGCTATCCTGCAGTAGGAAGTTACAAATATACTCTTTTTAAAAAGGAGGACAGGGCTAATGTAATACATGCAGAAGCTTTGAGCCAGAAATACTGTACAATGTTCAAGCCAAGTGTTCTCAATCCTGGGACAATTTCCGCAGGTGAAAGTCAAACTGAGTTCTCTAAAAGCAAACAGAAGAATCCAAAACCTGGTTCCCAGCTCCCCACACGGATTGTGTACATAAGCAACACTGTGCAAACTGCAGACCTTATTAACAGGCTCTGGCCAAACAAGATATCACACACACCCTGGAGCAGCACCTCCTTAGTGTGTGTTTGCGAATGTGTGTGTGTGCGCATGAGAGAGAGTGGGATTTGGCAGTACACACTCACCTGCCCCTATACACAAACTTCATGGGCTCCACAGCCAGAGCTGTAGCAACAATGTCATCGGCGTTATGCCTCCGCCCACTAACCACCATGAGGCCATCCATCTTTCCAGCAATGAAGACCAGGCCGCCCGGCCCCACAAAGCCAAGCAGACCTGTCCGAGTGAAGGGGTACTCGCTGATTGGAGCACCAGCGCTATTCATAGGGAAAACCTAAACACAAACAAAGCACATATGATTAACATGGTCTCCACGTAATGGAAGACATCTCTTTTAATTTTAGACTTGTTTACTGTATGCCTGTAAACACCCCTCAAAATGAGTGAATTCACTTACTTTAAAGTGCACCCACGGTCTAAAAAGACGTTCAGTTGTTTGCACATGGATTGTATAGAAAATAGAAAAGAATGCACCAAATTGCCACAGATGCTCTAGAGCTTCTGATAAGCCTAAGATCACCATGCTCCGAATGTCAGCCACAGAGCAGGGCAAGACAAGGCTATTTATACAGTACATTACATATATTGAAAGTGCTTTAGGGCGTCATAAAGCCCAATGTTGATGACTGGCGCTGCATACTCTTTAAAATGAGTTTTAATTCTACTGAAAATAATAATAATAATAATAATAAATTCGCGACCCTGAAGTGGATAAGCGGTTACAGATAATGAATGAATGAATGAATGAATGAATAATAATAATAAATGTAATGTAATATTAACAGTAATGCAATAGTGTTAAAATTACAACAGAAAACCATTTAATGGTTCAGTGTGCAGTTTAAACACAGTAACACTGAAGCTATGAGTGCGTGAGTTTTTTTTAATGACAGCAGATTGGTAAGCGAACCTCAAAGGTGTTTTTCGTCATGCCTGAGAGCCCGTAGTACGATGATCCCGTGGCGACAGAACAAACACACAGCTCTCCAATCTCATCGGTTCGGCACAGCTGCGGAACTCCCTCCGGTTTCACAACACACATCAAAGCTGGGGAGCCATACCAATACACAGGTTTATGAAGCGTTAAACACAGAAACATCCCTGAATTTACTCCTGGAAATCAAGCGAAGAGCATTATGACTAATACCAGCCCCAATAAGGATAGGAGACACAGATGTGGTCCACCTTACAGAAGGGTAATATTTTGTTTTGAGGATAATATCCATAAACGATAAAAGGTGTCTTTTGGTAGGTATTTGATTACTGTACTGTATTAATGCTGTAAAAAGCAATTATCCCAGAATTCCCTGATATTGCTGTAGAAGAATAACTGGAAAAATTTAAAGGCAATGTTTGAAATTCCACAACATATACACAAATATCTAAAAAAATATTCTAATGTTGAAATTATATTTTTAATAATGAAACGTTTAAATAATAAACATGAGCGAAGGCGAAGTAAGTGAATCTGTGAATCGGTTGTTGCTGGTGAAGCTCAAGCTACATTTTCCTTTGAGTGAAGTAGACTAATATGTCTCTGATGGTGTTTATATAAGAGGTAGAGTCATTGACTCTGCCAGTTGGTGTTGTGGGTGGAGCAACAGCCACAGTTTCTAGATAGTGGAGCTGAAGTTGGGTCAGTGTGGTGGACCCAGTGTCCTCATGCTCTCAGAGACATTTTCCTTTAAAAGAGTGTAGAATAGCTATATGATGTTCACACAGCAACCGCAATGGAAACAAACAAAACATTTTACAATCTCTAGAACAATCAATCTTAATTATTTCTGTGATCCAATGCTGTATAATTTAAAATTGCTGGGCTTGTTTCTTTCAATAACTGCAATGAATATTATTGTTTACATGCCCCTCACAATCTATCATTGTGTTATTGGTTGTCTAACAAGGATTGAATGTAACGTACAAAAACCTTGATCACTTCAAACAATATTGCTTCTCAACTCTGTACGGACACTAAGGAACATCATCACAGTGTGGTGTGTTTTGTTTGCATGGGTGTGAATGTCTGTGTGGGTGTAACTCTGTGTGTGTGTGTGTGTGTGTGTGTGTGTGTGTGTGTGGGTGGCTCACGACTCTGTGGGTGACTCATGTGAATTATGTGGGTGTGTATACCTCCAGGCATGACTGTGCCCACGTCCTGTACTGTTAGGACGGACAGACGCTCTTCCGAGTCCACTCTAATCACCCCATGGCTCAGACCCTGCATGGACAGGACCCCTCTGCCCGGCGGCTGGTTGCTGTCATCTGTGGGTCTGCACAATCACAGCAGGGTGGTAAAAATACATCACTGTTTTATGGTCTTTTAGAAATGTTAGAATCGCTTCTAAACAATGAAGTAAGTAGCTCATGTTCTTAGACTTCAAATGTATTTTCTAAAGTAATATATATGGGTTCAGTACAGATTTTATTGTCAACACATGCAAAATAAAAATAATGCTCATTTGAAAAATATTAGATAATTTAATGAATTTAATGCATATAAAGTGGTCTGTGCAAAATAATGCCACATTTAAGATTGTTATACAAAGACCCTGTGCAAAACTACATTTGTTCCCTGTAGATGATTAACTTATTTTCTCTAAGAGAATCAACAACACATGTGTTTTAACCAGAGCAGTAAATACAGCTGTAAATTCAGTAGGCACTTCCAGACGTTTGATTAGTACTCTTTCTCTGTGTGTGTGTGTGTGTGTGTGTGTGTGTGTGCGTGTGTGTGTGTGATGTCTGAGTTTAAATGGAATGGGATAGGAAAGGGAGGAGAGAGTTTAGGAGATGAAAAAGCTTGCCAGTCTGAATGAACCCTAAAAACATGCTTTTCTAGCACTTTTACCTAATAGTGTGTTAAAGGGTATGTGCATATGTTGGGGTGTGTGTGTGTGTGTCTGTGAGAGAGAGAGAGAGAGAGAGAGAGAGAGAGAGAGAGAGCGAGAGGGGCACAGTTAAGGGGGTCATTACTGGCCTGCTGGTTACATCTGTGAATTAGAAGTAAAATGATGTCATTGCCTCGATGACAAAAACAACATTAAATTTATTTATCAGCAGCAGAATTTGGGATGGCCTGCCTCACTGGATAGAGACTATCCTCATCTCTGCCACGCAATGCCGTCATCTAAGGTTTTATTAGATTTTTATTATTTAAATTTTTTGTTTGGGCTTCATAAAAGCCTTGTTTTTTTCCCTTTGAGCTGTGTCATGAAAGAGGGTGCAGGCTTCAGAAATGTCCAGAGAGAAAGAGCTAATCCAGTAGAATAAAAACCATATGCCTTGTCGAATGGGTCACACTACAGACTTGTCAGTCTTCTCCACAGCCGTAATTACAGGACCAGTCTATGAAAATATTATTTCTTGTAAATGGTTTTGGAAAATACATTAAAGGCACCCAGAGCTTTGCTTGGTGATGTGTCACTTATAAGAGCTCCCTTATGGTCTGAATACTTGAGAAAAACATAAAGACAGGTTTTAAAGATGATTTTAAAGTGGACTTTCTGTGATCATTGCTGCTTTGAAAGTTAAGTCAGTAGCAGAACTGGGAAATATCAACTGAAGGAACCAGCGTTAGTTGGGTCAACAGAACTAATGATGATGATTCACGGAAAAAACTGCATCATAATGAATCACTGGGTTGGACTAAAGGTCTGTGAGTGTGATCATTTAGGGGGCAGAAATGGACCAGAAGATAATCTACGTGTGCTATGAGTTGGATCGTTGTAGAGTTAGCATATGTGTGTTTGAAATGCCATAAAGAATCTTATTTTAAGTAAACACTGAAGCAGTTCACCACACTTGAAGGAGAACACTAACTTCTGAAGCATTGCAGCAGGAGGGCAGAAAAGGAAACCATCCCCCAACCTCGTTAGCATCAAATCCAAATACATTTTTGAGCATTTTAGCAGCCAGATGATGAAAAAACCCTGGTTCTGTGTGTGTCACAATGTGTAAACCTACAGTCGTTTAGCTTCTTGTCAATGAGCTGATCAATAACACACAGCATGTGTCAAAATTCCAAAGTCCTGCAGCAGAAATTTACTTTACGTTTCTACAATTTTAAACATGAATGTTTATACAAGGTGTATTTTACTGGCATAAAAACGTGTGTGCACCTTGTGAACCACTGGATTATAAACTGGCAGTGTGTGAGATACAGAGTGACATGATATATCCTACCTCCTTATGGCCACAGTCAGAGCCTCTGGGGAACTAGCACATGGACAAATGACCTCCGGCCTCAGCCCCTTACTCTGGAAGACGTTCAGGAAAGCATCACATGATGAGATAGACCCTGTAAAGGCAGAGAAAGAGAGAAAGAGTGAATAAGAGGAGCAACTCATTACTTTCTTATCAATATAATAATTCCGCTGTGTACTACAGGCTTGGGACCAGCATTGCTGTATCAAAGTCAAAAGCGAGTATTTTTCTGAAACATGCTGACATTTCAACAGTCTGCAAGGAGCACCTAAGAAAATGGACTGCTGTACAATACTCATTTCTATTAATCCTTTATCCAACTAAGGGCCTCCCTGGCGATCCATTATGAGAAGGTGGCAATGCATTAACTCAACCCTTAAATTATTTGAATATTCTTCCAGGTAATTAAATCACATTCATTTAGAACAGGACCTCTCTGTATGCTGCATGAATACTTCACAGAATAGTATCATTGTATAAAGGATACATGAGTGTTTCATAGTTGTTGGACGCTCTAGGATGCGTTAATCAGACAAACTTGAAATATTTTATTATATACATAAACACATAACAAAGAAGGGACAAAGAAAGCAGAGAGACAGAGTGAGACACAACAAGAAAACAGAAAATGAAAGAGTGAAAGAGTGCGAGAAGGACGATAGGAAAACAGAAAAAGAAAGACAGAAGCGAATGAATAATTAACTCACATGGGTTGGATCCGTCAGCCACCACCAGCATGCGCAGTGAGCTCAGGTTGATGTCTCTCTGGTCCCTATGGGCCACAAGAGCCCAGTGCATATCCCTGCTCTTCACACACGCCACTTTAGCTGCACATGCAAACACACACGCAAGCAGACAACACACACAAACATACACAAGATTTATCCAACAATAGCAGAATTTATTACCTTAGCAGATATGTATTAAGGTTCGATTGATATCTTAGTTGGCTTTTCATATTGACTGATACGGATGATTAGCCGTATTATTAGTATCAGTCAATAATATCAATGCTGGAAATCCACTGAAAATTAGTGATCACATTCATAAATATTGGTTTAGAGGTAAAATGTATTTTGAGATATTGGTTTTGAAAAATGTATTTGAAAAAACTGCATATTCCAACTGCAAACAGTTTAAAATGGCATAGCCGATAACGAGACACTCCTAGTTTAATAATATATTGTCAAAGCAGACGTCTTACCCAAAACATAAAACATAATAAAAGAAAAGTGCAAAGCTTTCCTGGTAGCTCAACTAAGACTGATTTAAAATCTTAACAAATTTTATGATTAAAACAGTAATAAACCCAGAGTTTTTGGGGTTAATTAAAACTGAGATGTGATAACTGAGACCTGACACTCAGATCAGTCAGTAAACACAGTTAGCCTAAACTACTGGAGTAAAAAATTGAAATGTAATGTATAAATATTCCGTAACTGAACATAATTAGCTTTGGAAATTATTCATTCATTCATTCATTCATTATCTGTAACCATTATCCAGTTCAGGGTCGCGGTGGGTTCAGAGTCTACTTGGAATCATTGGGCTCAAGGCAGCAACACACCCAGTCTTTCACAGGGCGACACACTCACACATTCACTCACACACTCACACTTACGGACACTTTTGAGCTGCCAATCCACCTACCAATGTGTGTTTTTGAACTGTGGGAGGAAACCGGAGCACCCGGAGGAAACCCACACGGACAAGGGGAGAACACACCAACTCTTCACAGGCTTTGGAAATTAAAACCCCTCAAAACCAGTTTCAGCCACAGATGTTATCTTGTTTGGGCTTTAATTTGGAAATATAATCATAAATAAGACATTATGAACAGATGAATTTTCAGTGCTTGTGAGCCTACGTTTGTGTACATGGAGTGCCCGTATAACTTTGAAATACACCTACAAAAGTTTGTTTTTTGTCGGCAGAGTTAGTCAGAAAACATGGGATTCATCGAGCCGTCCAAAAATGGTATAATGCAACAATTTAATTGCTATAGTTACCATATGGAGTGGAATTAAAATGTAGAGGGACAGACCTTTGTACTGACAGACTTTCTGGATCCACGAGAGCGGGTTGACCTTCATCAGGGAGTAGGGAATGCTGATCACGTGCATCATGTTCATCACACTCTGAGGGACACATACGTTACGTCAGCATTTCTCATTTCTCTGTTGAGGCGTTTGGCTGTGGGATAGTGATCAGCCTTCAAGTGTCGGACTTACCGTCAGAATGCCATGCCAAAGGCCAACGTCCTTCTTAAAGTCTAATACATTCACTATGGTCTCAGCTGGAACAGGGAAACGTGGGTGGAAGAGAGAGCGAGAGAGTGAGAGAGAAAGAGAGAGAGAGAGAGATTCCACATATGGTTTAATTGCAAGATCATTTCCTGATGACAATCGACAGTAGTTTCTGGAATAATATATAATATAATGTAAGTGTAATATATATTTAATAGAAGATTATAGACTAACGCATTCAATGATGCTGAGGCCTGGGCTCTGGAACGGCCATGTCAATGCTCTACAACCACCAGAACTTATTTGTTTGATAGGCAAATATTGGCCTTCTCAGTGGTGTGATGAGGGTTTTCTGGAAACTTGTCAATTAAACATTTTCCATAGCATATGGCATGATGGTTCAAATTTGTTTGAACTTATCAGAATTTATTATGCCTTTAGTCACAATCTCCAGATGTTCTATATTCCCAAACTAATCCACCACTATGCTTTACTTACTGTCTGTGTTTTGTATAAACTCACCCTCTGTGTATCCACAGGACTGTGTGAGGGCCTGGCAGTGTGTGAGCATAGCGATTCTCATGACCGTCACGCCCAAAACACTTCCATCCTTGCAGGTTTTATACTGTCAATCACACACACAATGCCACACAGTATCAACCAGCAGATTATTATAGTGGACTCAGTAAGCAGCTCTTCTAATGAAGATAACCTAAACCCAAGCCTTTGCAGTGTCTGTTAATAGAAGTGCATACATCTCGGATTTCTCTGTCTTTGTGATGGATGGTCTAAGAGTTTAAGCCTCACATGATCAATAAGCTTGGACTGGGGCAGGCATGTTCACTGAGACATACTGTACTACCTTGTTGTGATTTAACAGGAAAAGCCATTATCTTATCTTAAAGCCCCGACACAAGCCTCACTTCACAATTAAGCATGCGTTAATCATTCATCAGCCACTCTGCGATACGCTGCTAATGGAAGGCAAGTCCGGTCCTGCACGTTGATAGGAACTATCGATTTTATTCTGCCCTGAAGGCGGGCTTGGATATGGAATATCCAAGAGGAGAGCTCTCTAATACTGTTTAAGGCAGCTGGAGAAAGCAGCATATGGAAAACCAGTGCCTTACAGCCATGGGTTCCAGTAATAAGAGAAAATACAGACTATTCACAGAGGCTGAAGGAGGAAAAATTCACTCTGTGGCCAGTAAAAGTGGCTGAATGGAAGTGACACCTAATCTAAGGTCCCTTCCAGAGAGCTAAGACTGAAAGATATTGGACTAAAGTGAAGCAGCAAGTTCTAGGCTTCTTACCTCTATATACGCGGTGTCATTGTTTGCGTCTTTGATATGAGGGAACCAATCCCGAGGTGGCTTGGAGAGGTGTTTCGATTCTGTGACAAACCAAAGCAGCTTGGGCCACCCTACAGTGAAGAACAGATTACAATCAATCAATCATTTTTTAAGGAAAGAATTGGGGGGAAATAGAAAAATTCAGAAATTTCTATAGAATTATTGATAAAAATCCAAGCTTGACTGTATCTAGTACAAGTTTCATGTGCAAGGGGGGCAAACTCCCTCACATATAGCTCCTATGAGATGATGCTGGACTTGTTTAGCAGAAGAGGCCCTGTATCGGGGCACAAGTTAGAAAGATTCTAAGGTCCTGAGACCGAGAGCACCCCCAAACCCACACACACACATTTATTATTGGTTAATCTAAAAATAATTCTCTGTATGCAACTCTCTCTCTCTCTCTATGAACATCCAGAATTTTGTGTTCTTTTTCAGCACACTAGTGTCATATCATAAACTCATTACCTATCTGCTATTTATAAACCCTTCTCTCACTGCAGCTGAGGGGAAAAAATGCTGACTGCAGGTGTCCTGGCTGAGATCACATCACACACAAACACACAGAGTCCTCGTTCTGGCCTTGGTGACACATCACGCTCTCCTACACGCTCGTTCTGGCTTCCTATTTCTCCATTCCGCAGCTCTCTACACACATTCTTGCATTTGATTGCATGGGACTGACCTTTGAACTGAGGTATTTCTCCGGTGGGTCCTTTGGGCAGCCCCTTATGGCACGCATCACTGGTTAAAGCCACTGTCACCCCACAGCTGCCCAGGAGAAAACCAATCTGCTGACTGCCTGCATCCTGCAAAGCACCAAACACAGAGAGAAAACTGAGCCACGCGTTACACAGCCTCACAGTACAAAACATCCATCACAACCTGCCAGAAATACACCACGGGGGCGGCCCAGGCCTATTTATGAACTTAAGCTGTGAGAAATGTCTGTATTTCCAAAACAGAAACACAGCCTGGAAAATAATGTGTGTGTGTGTGTGTGTGTGTGTGTGTGTGTCTGTATGTGTGTTTATTTGAATCCACATCGCAATTCCTGTCCCTTAAAATGACACAAATGTTCTGCACAATATGTCGCTTTGCAATTCTTATTGCAAACAAGACCTCAAAGTTGTTGTTTTTTTAAATGTGTGCTAACCATACACTGCATAAGATGAGAGAAAGCAAAGCATTCATACGATCCAACAACTTGGTCAAAATCAATTGGATGAATCTTTAATCATGACACATTACTGATTAATTTAATATATTAAAAATTATTGGAATAGGCTTGCGATGTTGCTACTGTGTCCACACTGTAACTCTAACTCTACTGATGTTAGTACTATGTTTCTGAGTAATACATCTAAAATATTCCCACATTTTCCTGCATAATGATATCATTATATGTAAACAAAGTCCTTCAGAGTGTTTAATGGGACGTGCATTGTTCTAGAGAAACTTAGTCAGATCTGTTCGATGTTGGTGGTGTCAGGAACCTGACATTCAAAGCACTTTAGGCCACTCAAACTAAAAGCTACCTTACAGAAAACAGCTGAAACACGGGACCAGGCGGGCTGAATCACACTAGAAACATTTCTTTACCATAGCACTGAGATTAAATTGAGATTCAATTTTTAGCCTGAAGCAGAACAGATGGCAATAGACATGTCATTTATAACATAGATTAGAGTTTGGCTTATGAGCTAATTAAGCAATTTAAAAAATTACACGATGTTCCATAGGGGCCGCCATAAAATGCTATGCTCCATAATATATGCTATGCATCCATAAATAAATGCCATGAAAATAAATATATTTATACATTTATATATATAATTTTGTATTTTTGTATATAGTGCCTTCCTAGACACCCAAGGACGCTTTACAATCCACACTGCTCAGAACGCTCAATCCACACACACTGGTGAGAAGCAGCAGCCAAGCGCGCACAGCGTACTCTCGACCAGGAACGACCGTCCACCTGGAGGACTGCATCAGGCACTAGGGTTTCACCCAGGACAGAGTGCCAATCCAAATCTGGGCGCACACACATTCACTCACAAATACAGACATTCATTCACATACACACTCATTCACTCACACACCAGGACAGTTATTAGAGAAGCCAATTCACCTACCCTCCATGTTTTTAGACAGTGGGAGGAAACCCACGCAGACACGGGGAGAACATGGAAACTCCACCCAAATGTGCTAACCACTAAGCCACCGTGCCGCCAACATTTTTGACCAATACTGAAGAACTGAAAATATGATGAAGATATCTGATTCCAATCCTCTTGAAATGATACACCATTTCAAACCACACCCAATAATTGAAATGTGTGGACATTTTGAAAAATCTTCTTTTGATGACTGAAGACCAGGGCTGTATTGAAAAGCCATTTTTGTTTTCTGATTTGAATATATCCATTGTGTTTCTGGTGACTGTGTGCAACAAGTGCAAAAATATCCACCTTCTTTCAACTGGAAAGCAGACAGGGTTTTATTGGACTGTGTGTGTAGTTGCAGAGAAAGGAAGCCAGAGAGTGTTCTGCCAGTTTCAAGGTCCTTTTCCTGGAATTTCTGGACTGATGAGGGATTGGACTGAGCCTTGCCAAAGAATTGAGCCACTCCCCTCCCCATATACCCACACACATTCTCTTACACACACACACACACCTCCCCTTGTCCTCTCCAGAAACTCCAACGTATGCATTTAACAAAGACACAGTTCAGACTGACACTCAACAGAAAGCAGTGGCTATCAAAAATAGACAACAGCCTACAATATTTACACCGCTCAGAGCTGCAGTTTCCATAAGGTCTTCGGAATGCTTAACATTAAGTATGAATAATAGAGAAACATTAATATTTGCATGGTAAGGCCTGTTGCCTTGGCACTGCACACTGGGAACCCACGCTGTGAGGATATGAGGATATACAGCAGGGAGTGGAGTACACTGCAACTTGTAATAGTCAAAAACTAAGATTCAAATTAAATCCTTGCTGTCCAACTTCAAAGCAGACACCACACTACATTCACAATCCCATTCAGTCATACACAAAGCGAAGAACATTTCTGCCATCCCCTGTAAGTTATATTTGTTTATAAAAACAACATTTTGGTTTTACAATAATAAAATGCAGACTTTGCCAAAATGCAGCCCATGCAACTTGCCCTTCTGGTTGTTTGTGCAAAAGTAAGAACAAAGAGAACCTTGTCATAAATTCTGCACTTCATTTCAAACAAGCATAAACCCCTACTCCATTCCCTCTGCCCACTCAGAACGAGGGACCTTTCCCATTGTTAAGGGTGGGAGATAAAATCAATACAGGATTGAGTACTGATATTTTAAAAGCGATATATATTTGTAAAAGAGCATGGCTATGAAATTAGCCATGCCCAAATCTGTCACCTACTTAGAAATATGCAAAATACAACAAAACAAAGTTTTGCAGCTGAAGACCTTTATTATATTATTGAAAAACTGCAAATGAAATGGCTTTCAAAACTGGATTCATTAATCAATTTGTTCCAAACACATGAATTAGGAATTGTATCTAGTTTTGAAGATATGTTTGTCTTTTTTTTTTATGTCTTTTTTTAAAGCAAAGATGAAGTAAGACGTTACTCTAAAATTCAATATTAATTATCAATATTAAACAATATTCGTCTCAACTTTTTGGATGTAGAGCTGGACAATAATTCAATATCAATATATATCGCAATATAAAATGTTTCAATAAAAATTATACGATCTGTCACTGTCTGATGGTCATTACAGGGCGCTGCCATCAGTTCATTGCTCTCAATTTTGTTTCACCTTGGTTTCAGTTCTTGGCAGATATTTTGTGGCTTTTTATTATTTTTTATGACTGAAATTAAGAAGTATATTGTGATATAAATTTTGGCCGTATCGTCCAGCTCTATTTGGACATCTTCAAAGTTGGAAAAGATGCATACAAAAAACCCTAGTTCATCAGTTCATAAGGCAGACATGAATTTACTCAACACTGCTTTTCAATTTTTTTGGAACAGGGTTTGTATTATATTGTGTAAAAATTTTCTCCCTTAAATCCCACCCTATCCATGTGGCAGGGCCGTTAATTACTGCTAATATCTACCCTTACTTGCCATCTACATATTATATATACTAAGATTTATGAGATGCAATGCAATCAAAAGAGAGAAGCTGAAGTGTGAGCCAACATACTGTAAAGGTTCAAGGGGTTAATGATTTTTTCATGAACATAAATTAGCCATGGCATAAACAGCAATTAGCCACCATACTGAACATGAGTTGCTAAACTCCCAACAAAAAAATGACGAAAAATGACAGAACGATCAGTGCTAAAGTCATGGCTGTGGTCAGTCAACCTATGTATCAATGTAGTGTAAAGAAACAAACGTCATTCTTTTAAGGCTCTGTCAAATTGCAAGGCTTTCTGTATCCTCACCTTCCTGGTAAGCGGCACCTCGATAGGCACGGGCACCACCTCGGCCAGCAGGCAGCCATAGAAGGCCACCATGAAGGCAGCAGGGTCGTTGTTGGGGAACACGAGTGCCACCTGCACACACAGCGATAAGGGAGAGAGAGAGTGAGTGACTGAAAGACACAGAGACCGTGTGAAATTGTGTGTCTGACGCTAGACAGACCCAAGTGCGCCCATGACACCAAGTGAGACTCGCAAGTCACAAACAGACAATATAAATGAGGTCTGGATTTAAGGTGAAACAGAGATAAGCACAAAATTAAATGGGACACTCCAGGGCAGCCCACATGAGACTAAGGTTACCATGGTCAATAGCAACTGTGAGCAAAAGAGGAATAAACCCCACCCCCAGCACTGGCAGTGGAGCTTTGGAACTGTTTTCTCTGAAGACTTCAAGCTCCAACAAGTTCCTCTGGGATAGGTCTTTATGGACTGTATGATCCAGACCTAACATTGGTTGAACAGGTGTTCACAAACATTTGACCACACAGTGAATTAATGATGTGCACAGGAAAACATATTTTGTCATGATAAAATAAGTACTGTGATATTCTCTCTCCTAAATTCTAAGAAATAATAATTTAATTAAAAATCCATTTGAAGCATTTTCACCAACAAAGGAAATGTAGTGTGGGCTTTAGTGGAGATTAGCACAGGTCACTCACCCGGTCTCCTGGCCTGACCATGGGCTCCTGCTTGGTTCCCAGTTTGTGTAGAATGTTGTAGGCTACTTTGATGCTTCGTGACCACAGCTTCCCTGCCATGCAGAACACACACACACACACACAAACATATTACATTCAAAACAAACCACATACTGCTAGCATATTTGGAGTGCTTTAATCCCTGTCTGTTTTCTAAAACCTCCTGTATGCCAAACAGATAAAAATACCCCCAGTGTTCAGTAAAACTGCAATAAACAGTAGCCCAAACTCCAGGAGTAAAGTTCAAACAGGAAACATAACGGTCGTATGCTAAATTTTGACCAACTTTGGTCAAATGACATGCTTTGTTATGAAATCTGATTCTTGATGGTATAAGCCCCTACATTTATTCCTTACAATATATTATATTCAGGAATGAAAAGAAACTGTGCACTAAAATCTGCAGAACAAAATCTTTATTTATTTATGGTTGTGTTCCATTTAAGAATATATTAGAATTGTTTATTTAGGAAATCAACAAAACATGCCATTTGCATACTTTCGCCTACAGGACACCACACAAAAGAACAAAAGAAACCTGTGCGAAGATTGGATTCAGGTGCAATGCATTTCAGTCTCCCTCTTAACAGACATCTCAAGCACTGGCAGTTTCAGTTGTATATAATTATGACACTATTAAGCCTATACATCATATACAGGAAGTCATGGGTTTTATGTAAAACAGTATGTAGAAAATCCTATTGTGGTTGGCGTTGCTCAATTTTTAACACTAATTCCTTCCATCCAGAAGACTTTGGCTCAAGGTACAACAATTAAGACCAAACCCCAACACTAAATAAGCTTAGCTTTGCAGCCATTATGGACAAGAGCCAAAAATACCATAAATACTGTTTAAAAGAAAAATCTCTAGGGTCTGACTGAATTTCTGACCTCATGCTATCAGGCGTAAACCCACACAGAGGACAAGTATAAAACCCTAGTGTGGAGCAAGCGGTGGGTGAGAGATATCAATCTCACTCTGCTCCTGCCTTCGCTGTGAACTTAATTACTCTTTTGATTTGGGTGAGGTTTTAATGAGCTGCCAAACAGCCTGAAATTCCCTCTGGGCTTCAGAGGAGAGTTAGAGGGAGAGAGGTAGAGAGGGAGATAGGGATGGGGACAGACAGAAGAAAAAGAGGGAGAGAAACAGAGAAAAGAACAGAAAAGAAAGGAAGTAGAGAGACAGAAAGAAAGGAGAAAAAATAGACAGAAGGAAAGAGAGACAGACAGTGTGAGAAAGTTAGAGCGAGATGGACAGAGAGAGCGAAGGAGAGAATGAGAAAGAGGAAGAAAGAGGAGTGGAGACGCCACAGAAACAGGCAGCCGGCTTTTCTATTTTCAGACAAAGCCCCGGCCCACACAGCCAAGCACAGCGGGCCCATCCTGGATCTGTGTGTGTGTGTATTTGTGTGCCTGTATGTGGAGGTGGACTGCTGTGTGTCTGCGAGTCAGTGCTGCACAGCTCCTGCTGACTCAACTCACAGCTCTGCAGGCATCTTGAGCAGGAGAAAGGGGTGGGGGGAGGGTGTTGGGTCATTTGGATAGTGACCTGACCTGACCACACAAGGCAAGGTTGGACAGAAAATGAGGACATGGTGGAGTTGAAAAACAGTAATGCAATAAATATTTTAGCAATCCAAAAACCTAAAAGGAGAGCAAGGCCATTCCTTTGCAAGTTGTAGTGAGCTAACGTACTTCCAAATATGAAAAATATCCTGATCATGATTATGATGAATGTGGATTTGCTCGAAGGCTTTCTGGAATGCTTTAAAAGAAGCTGCTCCATCAGTGATTCAAGCGTCCATACAAGTGTTTATTAACATCCCAATGATAATAAGTGTGATTCAAAATATACCAGTAAACAGTAACAACAATTAATAAATATCACTTCATACTGGTTGTCGTGCCAACAAACAATTTAGAGATTTTGGTGCTTCATATCAATCTGCACATAAGGAGCCCATGTTCACAGTACCCACAGTAAAATATATCAGCAAACACAATCAAAGCTTTCTGCATGCTATTAGACTGTGGTTTACTTCCACAATTGTCTCTTGGTAGTTTAGGCTCCTAATCTCCATTTCACAGCCTGACGTCATGTAGCTCCACCCTGGTGGGTCAGTGCTGCTTCGTCCCTTTTTTGTTATGCAGAAGATGAAGGGCAGCATGTTGAGATGAGTGTTGTATTTGAATATTGTTTGAGTAACCGAGATGTGTTCAGTATCTGGACACAGGATCTGTATTTGAAAAGGTCAAGTATACAAGCGTCATGACTTGATTTGATAATGATCTGAAGCTCATGATCAGATTTAATAGCTTAGTTTAAAATGTGGGGGGAATGAATAAATAAATAAATAAATAAAGAATGTGGGCCAGTGTGACTTGGTGGTAAACAACACTCGGTTCGGTTCCCATTACAAGCCTCATTCATCAATTCTGATTTTCTGCCCAGATCGGATTTGGCTGTGATGACGGTTCGCTTTCATAAATGTAAGCGGCTTTTAACTGTAATGTGAAAAAATCTGTTTCTCACAGGTTTACGCATATCATCTCCTTCACCAACAACAAAAACATTATACCCGTGAGACAAATCATTGTTCCAAAACTAGAAAGTAGCTCGTGAGTGCATCAGATTTTGTTCACGAAGACGGCAAACAGCTGATTGACTGTGTGATTACAAGGAGAAGTTGAAAAAAGCCCACTGGCTTTTACAGCTGAACCAAGAGATCGGCAGAACCCCAAATGTCTACCTATACCCTTTGCAGTGTACACTGTATGTCATACATAACGGTTTCTAACTCATGGCGGAGCAGCAGAGAGCTGTGTCTGCCACAGCTTTGTCTCTGGGAGCCAAGGGACCACAGAGAGAGAGTCGTGTCTCCCGTTGCTCTGTCTCTGGAAGCAGAGCGGCTGCGCAGATACACATCTCCCGCTCACGGTCAGTTCCTGTGTTCTAACGAGTTGTGCTATCGATTAAGGTTTGTACAGAATGTAGCTAGATTTGGTGCTAGTCGATTTTTTCTTCATAGTAACTTGCAATAAATTCTGAAAAGTCACTAAATCTAGTGGCAAAATCACTAAGTTGGCCGTACTGAGCAGCGGTTGGGACCCTGAGGTTATGTTTCACAAGGTTGATATGTCACGACTTAACAAGCGGATAAGCTTCACATAAAGGGATCCCAAGTAACTCAGGGGTCTAAGCAACCTATCATCAGGAAATCACTGGTTCAATTCCAAGTGAAACCTCAGCCATCCAAGGCCGAGCTTGCAAGAGAGCACAGTTCGCCTTGGTCCCTGTGAGGGGTGGATTGCCCCGCCTCCCCCCACAATGTCTTATTCACACAGCGCTAAGTAGCATGGGTGTCTGTCAGGTGATGTGGCAGATCCGGGCAGGCTGTGCTCTACAGCACATTAAGCTGTTCGGTGGTGTTACATCAGCAGTAGTTTGATGGCATCACATCCTGAATGGCATCAGTAGTGTTTTAGAATAATGACTTGGAGGAAGAATGTATTTTCCCCAGCCTCTCAAGGCCGGTGGCTCTGTGTGATTGTTGCGGGCTATAATTAGCTATGACTAATATATGAGGAGAAAATTCCTCAAAAACAAAAATAAAAAAGATATCATATCAGTTAAAAATGTAATTAAAGCCCAGCTCAAGGACAGGGAGGGATGAAGGCTTTCTTTGCTGATATTCAGAAGAATATCGTTACCTATATTGTTTCTGTGTGCATGTGCAAGTGAGGATGAGAGACAGAGAGAGAGAGAGAGAGAGAGAGAGAGAGAGAGAGAGAGAGAGATACAACTGGATCATATTAACCACTGCAGAGATGAGAGAGCAGTTCACACAATTTAATATAAATTCACTGCAAGAACACAAACACAAACACAGCAAGTCAACACTGCAAGCCCTCGCACCCTCACACACTCTCACCCGTGATACGCTGTAGGCAGATCCTCACTGAGAAAGCTCAGCTGACGCACTCACACACATGCACACATATCAGTACAAACAAAACCCACACTCTGAGCCACCCAACATGAGCACAGTTAGGCACATCAAATAAAACCTGTTATTCATCTGCCCTCCACACAGCAGTGTTCAATTCACAGCTTGGGCAGGAATATCACACACAACACTCCTAAAATATATGCATTTGGACAGAATCCTAACACTATATTAGCCTACATATGTAATATGATTAGCATTTCATTTCACCCTAGATAAGACAAATAACCTTAATCTAAGTGTATATTGGGAGGAAATCACACAAAGGTGGGTCCTACCGTAAGTGAGGACATAGAGGGGTTTGCCATTGGTGTCCATGGTTGTCAGGCAGGGGGCCTTGGGGGAGATGGTCCCCCAGCGTTGCAGTGCCGCTTCCAATGATGGAGGCCAGTTAGTGACCACACCCAGCTGCTCTCCCCTCATGGTAATCATCTGAGCCCCTTCTGGCCGTGGCTGGTTCGGGTCCGGCTGCTGGACTGCATCCGGAAAACATGATTGAAACTTTTTCATTATCTGCTATCTGGTCTGCTAACTAAATTGATAAAGATTTTTATTTATTTATCAGTCTACAAAATGTGCTCAGATGCTTCTAAAAGCCAGTAATGATCGGACACTTCAGAAGGATTCAAGTCAGCCTACCCTCAAGAAGTTCCTCAAAGTCATCAACGAAAAACTCTCTGAGTGGTGGCCTTCTGGGCTGCTTCAAGGTGTTCACCAGCTGCTGGATCTTAGCAGACACTCGACTGCTGACTGGAACACCTGAAAATCACACACCTGTTAATATACATGTGCATACACTTAAAGATGTTGGTGTATGATACCACAGATATCCCCAGATTTGGAAGGCTGGGTGTTTGGTACCCTCCTTACTTAAGAACTGCTCTATCAGTAAGATCAGTAGAAGAACATAATATGAGTGCGCAATACATCAGCAGACAATAAATGGATAAATGTGATTACTATTTTCAGCAATTACAAGCGATATCTTGGTAAACTGACGTATGTAAAGACACTAGCCGGTTTCTCTTTCTCTGTTCAGTCTCACTGTAATGGGTACCAGAGTGGACAACATCACAAACAGCTTCACGTAACGTGTATAATCTAGTCTACTGCATCAGCACAGCAGAGAAGAAAACAGCTGAGTAGGTTCTTTCTTCTTCCCCTCTCCCGTTTGTTTACAAGTTGCATTAGTATTCCACGCATTCTAATTGTTTGTAACAGCCCTTACATTTGCACGAACAAAGACTCGCAGCACATTTTGTTCAACAAGCACAGCAAAACACTGCAGTAATGTCTGCTGGTCACTTCCTCCAGTCATTAACTGTGAGCATGAATGGTTATGCAGTGCGTAAATGGTTATAAATGCTGCTTTTCTTAAGTGCTGCATTGTCATGAGTGTTATAAACAAATCAAGAGTTTTCATATAATTTATTTTCAGTGCACAACATGTGCCTCAGTTATATATTCACTTACAAATGCTTAATTCATGAATACAGTCCAAATATGGAAACTTAGCACCTTTTGAATACACTGTGTTTATTTATTTAAGTCATGAAAATACCAAAAATGTCATAAAGGATTGGGTAGTAACAGTTGCACTTATTTATAAGAGGTAGTTAAAAAGGGGTCTTATAGAAATAAATTATGACTCTAAATCCCACTAATAGTTCAAATTACAAGTGAGGTAAGCCTCTTACATCCATTCACAGAATCAACTGAATGAACTGAAGCCCAAACAAACACAAACAAGCATACACTCATAAACACATACACAAACGTAAACAGAGCTGCTGGGGGTGAAGGAAGTCAGAGAAGAAATTAGCTGGCTGGCTGGCGAGACTTGCTTTCTGCCTCGTACTCTTCCGTTTTCTTATTATATAATGCCTGGATGTCCACGTCATCGCGGACAAATCTATTCCGCGAAGGTTATTGATTAATGCTTCTGACAAATACAGTCAAATGCAGACGCTCGGGGACGTCCCCCGGGAGCAAATTAAATTGTCATAAAAGAGGCAGATCAATGCTCTCAATCATGGCCTAATCTCAGAGGATCCATCACCACAAAGACCAGCTCAAGGCTCTGGCACACCGAGCTGTACATCAAGAGTAACATAAGTTATACTGGGCATTGGCACAAGGGGATACTCAGACTAATGAATGGACAGGGCATATAGGGCACATACAAACTACCTCAAGAACTTGACGGGAACAACATCGATTTCAAATCATTAACAAATTGACAAGCTTTTAGAGAGCTGGATTATTCATTTTAATTTTATTTTAATTTATTTTATATTAAAGTCAGTCAACGTAGCCCCTAAACGTCTTCTCTGTTCTTTAGAATAAAATATTTAAGTCATTTTAAAAGTGGCCCAACTTGACACCTTCACCTTCAATCATTACCCATAGATAATTGGCTCCCACCTCTAGCTCTAGCTCCAAGAACCTCTACACCACCAGCCTGCTGCCAGTTAGTAGCCCCCTCTATGTTGGGAGATCCTTAGGTTTTATGACATAAGAAACCCTAATTGTCTGAATAATCCCATTTGTGACTGTTTTTGGGATGCTGCAGTTTCAAAGTGAAAATGCTCAGCCATGGCGGGCTGTTTATACATTCATGATACATCTTCTAGCATAAACACCACACAGAAATGTTGACGATGTTAAACACCTTTTTTTCACCCGAGGATGTGTTTAATTAACTCTAATTTGAATGAAATAAGCAAATGGATGTCTCCTTCAGCTTTCGATCAGTACCACATTAGTGTTTGAGCGTAGGCATGGCGATATCTTATTACGAAAGGAACGTAAGGACTCCCAGTGCAGAAATGAGTGATGTTTGTTTATTTGAGTTTAAGCTCTGTGTCATCAACTGGAAGCTACAATATGTTTTGCATTTAAGTTTGTTATAGCATGTTTTTTTACATCAAATAAATACAGCAAGTGCTGAGAAATCTGTTGTTACTAAGAAAGCGTTTAATGACAGAAATAAGCACCATTTTGTGTTTTCCATGAAGGGTTATGGGTGTAAAATATTAATTATTTCTAGAAGCTCATATGAGCAAGTTACTGATGTTTTATTCACTGTTCATGTGATTCCATGAGCTAGTTTTTTGGGTCTACCTTGAATGGTTATGAGCTTAAAATTAAATAATCATTAGAAGCTCATACTGGACAGTGACAGATGTTTGACTCACCATCTCCGGTCTCCATGAGCTCAGCATTGCCATATTTGGGTGTGGTCCGCGGTACAGTGGACACCTGAGGACGCTCCACCTGAGCTGGGTGCTCTGAGGTGTAGGTGGTGACATCCGGTGGGGCTGAGTGGTTCTCTGGGTTTTGGGGGAAAACACATGGATCAGATGTCAGAGGACAGGAAAGAGACAGACATCGACAGAGAAGAAGAGAATGAGAGCGAGAGAAAGAAAGAGAGAAACAGAGCCTAGGGTGGCCTCACATCCCTTTCCTACAAAGAAACCCTCAGACACTGTTGAGCAGAGACAGTGGAATGAGTGCTAGAGGAGGGAGGGAGTGGGGAGGGAGAGTGATTTCTCACAACAACAAAAAAAGAGATGTGCATATGTCTGAAGAGTAGATGGATGGAGAGGAGATGGAGGACACAGAGGAGAGGATTTTTTTTCTCCTCTCCATAATTACAGTCGCGTTTACTTCCACTCTGTTACTCCTCTGGGCTTTAGCCTCTCTCTTTCTCTCTCACTCTCCTCATTCTGTCTCTCTCTAGCTGATTGTAAATCCTCAGATGTCCATGGCCTATTATTCACCACTCGTTCCTAGCAGGTCTTGCTAATACATTAAAGAGACTCCTCCAGAGTGAATGTTTCTATCGTATCAGTGCCCACGGCCCCTGGACGACTCAGTTATGATGCCAGTGCCGTACACAGGTGAGTCAGTGGCCATCAATCTGGCACCTTCACTTCTTTTTCCTTTGAAAAAGTAACGTTTGGTTGGTCACGCCGTGGGCTCTCTGAGAGCTCGTAAACTGTCACTGGTTGTCCAACATTATGCTCGCTCCATTACACCCCAATCGAGCAGCTAGGTGAGGAGAGAGAGAGGTCTGCAATTTGGGCATTGGAAGGGGAATGGAGGGAGAGAGAGAGAGAGAGAGAGAGAGAGAGAGAGAGAGAGAGAGAGAGAGAGAGAGAGAGAGAAAGAAAAGGAAGATGTACAGGTGTAGAATGTCAATGAAGTCTGAGCTAGACGTGCCACCTTGGCAGTAAAACATCAAGAGCGTCTGCCAAGCTCAATGACAAACCGAACGAGAGGTTTGGATTGAATTTGGCCATTCCAGAGTTTCATTACCAAGAATGCCACCTACATAAATGTCCTGTTTAATACATTGACATCATAACTAAATATAGAGGCTTATCCCAAATGCTGCATTTCACAAAATGGAGAATCTGGGGGGTTGTGGGGGGGGGGGGGGGGTAGCCTGATTTGATCAATGGTTGTGTAATTTCGTTCAGCAGCTCTGCTACATCATTTCTCTATTTGGATTAAATCTTTGATAAAAATGCATGTATTAGTCATACGGCTGAGGGGAGTGAGTCAGGGCTGCTGCTGGTAGTTGGCTGAAGGCAGAAAGTAAAAGTGTGTGAGAGAGTGAGAGAATGAGACAGAGGTACAGACTGTAAGAGAGAGGGGTTTTGTTTGGGTGAGTAAGACTATGCTTTTATTGGCCCTACTACCTGACGTAGAGCCTCTAACTTTGGTAGCTTTGCCATCCCTACATCAGACTCACCACCCTTCCCCTACCCTCTACTTAAACTAAATTCTACTAAACTAATAGAAAAATTTTACTTCTGCTTATGCCAAGCAACCGGCATAAATGTTGATCTATACTTGACTATTTAGATCAGTGGCTTAAATTCATTAAGTAGTCAGGCGGAAAATCAGGGACAACATATTTTTTCTATCATTTCCAGCCAAAATGACCATTAAGCACAAAATATTTCATTTCTTTCAGCTTCAGAAAATAAAAAATATTATTTATGTCCATACTTTGCCTTCATTACAGCTTCAACGCTTTTCAAGAGACTCTTATATTTTCAAAGAACCTTTCAGGATAATCCGTCTTCAAAATGGAGTCCTTAATCCTTCAAAATTTAGTCTTAAAAGGTTTGGTCAGTACAGACAAAACTTTACTTCCTGGCAAGCTCCATGTTTGATGTGGCCCCTGACAGTTTACATGATTCAGTTTACAAGCTGGAGAGAACAATCAGCTCCTACATAAAGACGTTTCTAGGACTTGTAGGATGTTGCCTCAGCAATACTGGCCTGTAAGAGAATGGTGAAGTGGAACTGCCTGTTTTTAGCCTCAGGGTAGAATTCAAAAGCACCAAGGTGAAGTGGGACATGACCCTTGCTGATTCTCAAGATGTTGGGATATGAGGAACTACACCTGGGTTGACAACTGAGAGAAGGTGGACCCTGTCTGTTGCTGCGGAGCAAGCCAAATCTGCTTTCAGATATGACGACCTTATAGGCCTTCTGACAAATCGTCCAAATTGGCACAAAGCAACATCGCCTTAGCAGAAAAATCTTGTAGTTCCTGAGGTATGACAGCAAATCAGGGCATTGCCAAATGCAAAAGCTGTATCTCAGGCCAAACAAGAACAGTGGGCAACATGGGAAAACTTGGAACTCAACAAACTTGGATGGAATGCTACATTAAAGATAGAAGCAAGCCAAGTTAGCTTCATTATTAGAACCACAAAATGTGCTTTATACTCCCAAGAATTTAAACCACTGGAGAAGATCCATAATGTCAGCTGTGCAAAGACCCGGTAATTTTAAGGCACCCTCTTAGTGGCTGTAAAACCAGACTTTCACACAGTTGCTACAGCTGGAGACAAATCAGGATTTCTTGCAACTCTCCGGCATCCAGAAACAAAGGAGAATTAGTGTCAATCCTGCAGCACAGAGCTTAGCATCTCAGTGAGATGGCAGGGTAGGGCAGATAGCAGCTGACAAACCACAGCCAAGGCCATACAGCATAAAGACTAGCTAAACCTATCATTTACTAGCCACCTTCAGGATCAACTCTACTGAGCCTGTCTGATCCCAATCAAGCAAAAAGTTTTACCAGTTCGTAGTGCCAACACCTCTGATCTCTGTTTAACATAAGATCGCTTACACCTAAAGCCATCATTGTAAATGAATGAATTGCTGATAATGATTTTGATGTGATATGCATCAAAGAACATAGATTACAGCACATAAACACATAGGTCTAAATGAAGCAACACCAGTGGGGAAGAGACAGTCACTTTTATATGAATACTCTTGGGATTATCCAGAGAGCAGTGTATAAATTCTTCTCTTCATGTAAATGATTCACCTGCAAAAAATATATATTTATGCCAGATTTTCTTTATTATATCTTATCTTCACAGAAATATATATTGACAATTGTCATTTGTTTTCCAACCTTTTGATCTGCACCTCACAGATGCTAACTAGGTACTTGTTTAGCCAAAAAGATGAGGCTGAGCACTGCTTTTACACCTCTGCCCTACATCTACCTCTTCCCCACACCACCCGCCCCAACAGGCAGAAGTGTCAGAGGAAACACCAAGCAGCCTCTTTGCTTACGTAACAAGACTGAAAATAGCCCGGCAACTGCTTAAACTCGCTCGCTCACACTTTCTCCCTCAGTGACGCAGGCGCTAATGAGTTCCCACTGAGCCCAGAGGAGTTCTCAGGAGCCGGAGGAGAGTCTCCACTTCTTAGTCATATGGTACGAACATCTGGGAGTAAAATCAGCTGCTGGAGACTGGATCAGTCAAAGGCCTTATTATCAAGCCTCAAACTCAAAGGTTATTGATATAGATTCTGTATCTTGTATGATGTAATATCAATCCACCAAAAACAGCTTTGATTGGTATTTGCTGGCAGCCGTCTGTCATCTGCCAACTGGCAGCCATCTTCTTCCATTGCAGCTTCCTTCAGCTGTACCATAGAAATGTTACACTGTATGTCCCAAAATTGGTAGATAAATGTGATGATCAGTGAACTTTACTACGTTACGTTAAGATCCAGAGGGGATGTTGGGCATGTTGTGTCTTTGCTGGGTTGCACTATTATGAAAGATCAGAAGATGTAAGAAAAAAGACAAATGACATTGAACAGAAAATGACCCAGAAGTCTCAACACAGATGAAGTATAACATCGGTATATACCATGTCCACACTGTACTTTTAATACAGCATCCATTCTTATGTAGACACTTACATTCACTTTTTCAAATAAACTTTCAGTTAGATTGGAAGATTATGTAATATCTCTTTAAAAATCTCTCCTCAAAAACATAACTCATGCTTAATGGCCATTTTGACTGGAAATTGAATTACCCAGTGGGGGACTGTGCCTTTGGCACTGCACTGTACATGAACATCATCAAACATCTGTTCACAATTCCCATATTTTCTGTACATTTTCAGACATATCACAACATTTAACAGTCCAAATGACTCAACATATAATACACTTAGTTTGGCATGCACATACAAATGAAGACATACAGCACAAGCAGAGATTTAGGAAATTAATGAAACGTTAGACCAACAATTATACAAACACACAGAAATGAGCACAGGATTCAGAAAAGGACATTAATACACAGAGACGCAGACATCATGGACAGAGCATCTAAAAGCAGACTGAGTAGAAACCCCATTACCACAGAATAAATCAAGCAATCTGCACTCTGTACCCACCACACTACATTTTATTTTAATGGTCCAGAACACAAAGAGTACAACACGTCACAGTTTGTGTCTTAGGAAATCAACAGTAGACACAAAAGTGCAAGACCGTCAGGGAGGATGTCTCTAAAGTTCTTATAAATACACAACAACTGATGGTCAGACACACCATCAGCACATGATGTGGTTTCACCACACACAGACACACACACACACACACATACGATACATGGACAAAATCCACAACACTTCTGTTGACATGCTTTGGCTTCCTAAGTGAAAATAACAACTGTTTCCTTCATGTAAATCAATAAAGAGGATCCCTTGTTGAGAATTTTGTTAAACGTGAGTGAGTGAGTGAGTGGTTACAAGGTGTTACAAGTGGTTACAAATTGTGCATTAAATGTACAGAAGTGTGTTCTCTGTAGACGATTTTTACTTATTTTCACTTAGAACATCAAACCATTTTTGATTGTGGTAGCCAAACTTTTGCACTTGATTTTACACCAGACACACTACAGCACACATACTGAAACCACACACACTGGACGGCCTGTAGTACTGTGTAGACACGCTGAACCACGCACAGTCTGGATGGAGAGGGATGGAGGATGTAGGGGGGGTGGGGCAGAGTGTGTTAAAGGGGGAGTAGTTTATACTGACCATCTGACTCCAAGGGAGGGGGCCAGAGGAGGTCAGAGCCGAACTCACAGGAGCGCCGCAGCGAATTGCCGTTCTCAGCTACGCCAAGCATAGTTTTCCTTTTCAGCGAGAGGTGAGCGATCGGCCCTGGATGTGGAGGAAGGAGGAAGAGGAGGGGGAGAAGGATAGGGGGAGAGAACCAGAATCTTAAAATCCGACCACGAGTCACCAGCTGCAGGCGTGGATGGGCAGCAGGAGGAGAAGAGTTGGATGAACGGAGAATGTTCACTGAACACTGCCAGACACTGCCATGTTCCCCTCAGAGCACAGCATGGTCCGACATGGCTCACATAAAGGGGTGGAGGGTGTTGCAGGTGGGGAGGTAATGATTCAAGCTGCCTAATCATGCTTTACATAAGGTTTAGACACATCCAATCCATTAAACTAATCATAACGATGAAACAAGAAATTATTAGCAATTGTTATGTTTGTGAAAAATGTTTCACTACCTATATGTACTGGATGTGAACTTAGTAACCTACAAATGCTACTCAATGAACATAGGGGTGCTGAAAGTGACTGTAAACAGGCCATTCTCTTCATTGAAGCATCATGTCTATAGCACGTGGCTTAACAATTTAAAGATACACTTTATCACCTTTGAGGATTTGGAGACCTGGAAAAGTGTAATTGCACAAAACAAGGGGAAGAACATTACAGACTACGTCACAAGTGGGTTGGAAGGAATTTAGCGAGGAAGAGGTTAACTGTAGATTAATTTGAGGTTATTCAAATGATTTCAGAATGGAGAGAGAGGATTAGATCCTCTCCCATAGTGAAGAAAGTCTGTATAAAAATGAATAATCCAAACAATATAAAGAGGCATCTGCACCCAAGTGTGGACCATGGGGTTTTGATGCCCAGCCCTTTAAAAAATGCATTCCATGCCCCATGGCAGCTGCTTCGATATCAAGGCAAGTTGGATCCTGAATTGATGGAATGTGCATTTGCTTTAGTGTATAAAAATGCATGACTATATTTCCACCATCTCAACAATAGTCCAAAATAACCACAAGCCAAAGTTATGGGAGCGTTCCAGATATCGCCTGCTCTTTTGCTCTTTTTGTCTGGCTGTCTGCTTTTAGATGGTGCCACAACAATCATGTGAGGAGGGGACAAAGGCAGGACAGAGGGAGAGAGAAAAAGACGAGGAGAACCTAAACAAAGCAAAGAAAAAATAAATAAATAAAAAATAGCGAGGCAATGGAGTGAGAAGTAAAAAAATGGAGGAGGAAATGAACAACCGACGGGGAGAATCAGAGCGGAGAGAAGAGGGAACAAAACAAGGAGAGCGCAGGATGGAGGGAAAGAGATGATCTTTCTTCCGTCTAGACTTTAAACTTGACCGTGGGGAGCTCTATTACGTCTAATAATGTAGACCTCTTTGTCGCTGAGACGGGTGAAGGGGCTCAATGAACCTCTAAACAGTTTCTCCCGTCCTTCTCTCTCTGCGGTGGGGGAGGGGGACAGGCAGTAAAACTCTTTCCTCTTCCTACTGTGCCTTGTGTTTACATTAAAAAAAGGGCTGCCTGAATTGATTTAACATCTGCAGAACACTTAGTCATACCGGAGCCCCTCAGAGTGCATTTTTCTTCCTGTGTCACATACCAAAATCAACTGACAAAAAGAACTGGTAGCAGGGGAACTAGGCGCAGCCATGGCCTAATGGTTAGAAAAGCAGGTTTGGGATTGCAAAGTTGTTGGTTATATCCCCATGACCGACAGGAAATTGGAGCGAGAAGGGTGGGGAGTGAAGCAACAAATGCTGTCTCCTCCCTCATCACCCATGGCTGAAGTGTCCTTGAGCAAGGCCCCTAACCCCCAACTGCTCCCCAGGCGCTGGAGATGGCGGCCTGCCACAGTATGTGTACTAATCAAATATGACAAAAATGAAGACGGGGATGAAAGAAAAAACATAAACTAAAATCCAGCTTTTCTGTTCCTCTCACATCACTCCTCGAAGCTTAGCTTTTGTAGTAAATAGAACCTGATTCTCAACAGGCTCTGAAAGGGGTCATTCTGACCAGGGCTGTTTAGACAGTGTAAGAAAAGTGCTGTATTGTTTGGCCCTTGTTATTTTGAATAAAGAAGGTAACAGACATTTCAAAAGGACCCCAGGGAACTGTGTTAATTTGTCGATAAGGGGTATAATGTGTCACCTTTAAAATAGTGGGCCTCTGACTGAATGTGCAACAAGTACACATTAACTTTGTTCACACAAATTAAACTAAACAAATTAAACTGTCATATTTTACACAGCTTTACAGCACAATGGTAATGCCCCTCACTCTACTATATAAATGTAATACATATACATACACACACACACACACACACACACACACACACACACCTGCTTGTGTCACCTTTGAAACCTGCAACCCTAATTTGTGTTATGCCTTACTAACATTTTCCTTAACTTCTAATACCTCCAGTGCAAAGTCTACAGACAGATTCCAAATGCCCACCATACCTTGTCTGATCAACTACAACTATAGCTTCTATGTCAAAGTGTATCTTTATTGAAGCTTGCACAAAGATGCTGATACCTATAAGCGAAAGCGATTGAAGCAGGTAAATGGCACCAAGCAATGGCACACACACACACACACACACACACACGTAAAGGGAGAGGAAGCAAAGGAAAAGGACAAAAAGCTGACAGCAGACGAATCAGACAAAGACAGCTGGAAGGCAGCAGAGTTAGCTGAGGTTACAAAGCCAGAGGTGAGGCAGAAGAGCAGGACAGAGAATGTGGAGGACAGCACTGCAAAGAAATGATACCTTATTAAGTGATAACATCTTAAATCTAATCAATATATTTAATTAAAGACATTATGTGATTATGAACAGATTTTTCAACCTATTTCTAGGCATTTTATTGTTAAGTATAGAGTGAAAGTCTCTTTTGTCATTGACTGCTAACTGTATGATGAGAAATACT
Organism: Hoplias malabaricus; assembly: GCF_029633855.1. Taxonomy (NCBI): domain Eukaryota; kingdom Metazoa; phylum Chordata; class Actinopteri; order Characiformes; family Erythrinidae; genus Hoplias; species Hoplias malabaricus. Next base: position 14,687,591 of record NC_089800.1, read on the forward strand.
TGATTTAAGATGCTTTCCATTTATAAGATCCGATTGTTGACAGAGAGAGAGAGAGTGAGGGAGAGGATGAAAGATGCAGGTGCAGGATTTACCTGGTTTGCTGACATGCGTCTGGGCCAGGACATCCGCCAGGCGTCCCGCTGCCCCACTGCCGCCGCTCTGTGTACTGGAGGACGAGGATGAGGTGGTGGAGCCCTGGTGGATGGCGCGGCTTATCCAGTGGTCCATGCTGACGCTGCCGTGGCTGGAGGTGGGCGTCCCCTCGCCCTGACCACCCTCCTCATCCGAGCCGGACGACGTGTCTGTCAGGGGGGGCAGGAGGGACGAAAGCGGGGAGAGGCCTAGTGAGAGTCACTCACACCCACTCGACACTCAGCCCAGACGGTGGATATAAATGTGTGTCGAGCATACACTGCCGCCAAAATGTGTTATACTTCATTTTGTATGTATTTTAATAACCCTTTGGCTTATTCTCAAGGTAATACTTTTGTCAGTGACCCTCTCAAAGTTTTGGATTTTGAAATGCCACTGGTCTGGTTTCTGATTCATTCTCAGTGCATAAACGTAATGGAAATATAAACCATGAATTTATATTAAAAAATACCTTATAAAACAATAGATGTCTTCTACATTTTGGCAGACAGTGTACGTCTGTGAAGTGCGGGTTGGAGATGAGGCTCACCTGGAGGGGTGTAGGCATCCATGGAGGTCTGGACAACCAGGGAGCGGCGTTTTGAGGGCATGGGGACGGCCACCTTCCTCTCCTTGTGTTTGGCTAGGGCAGCTTGTACCGCTTCTGTGTGCACGTCTGTGGGAGAGAGAAGTCGACAGAGAAAATGAAGAAACAAACAGAGGCAGGTACACAAACAAGCTCATTGGGTGCTAACAATGGCTGTGGACTGGAGCCTGACAGCTGACACACTCTGTGACATGAGAGAAGTGTGGAGGGGCTGTGACAGGAGCCAAAGCACCACCTCCAGCCCTTATGTGTGCCTCACTTACTGACTCATCTTACAGAGGGGAAGAGAGACAGAGAGAGACAGAAGAGAGAGAGAGAGGGAAAGAGAGGAGAGAGAGAGAGTGTATGTAAGAGCTGACAGCATAGCTGACAGTACCCTGCACCCACTGCCATGTGTAGTCACAGGAAAATATGAAAGTATGGCACTGTTCTTCACAATGACACACTCAGGGCCTCTAATAATCCAAGCTGTTATTAGGACAACTCTATAAAGAGATACAGAGCTTTAAACAAGGGTTGAGATTGGGGATTCAAACATAATACGTAAACTTATCTTGATCTTCACATTTTTATTTCTAGTATCCAACTAAAAGAAACTGTTCAGCTACTGGAGGCCAAATTTCACTGAGGGTCACTGAGGCAGAACATAGAGTAGCTGGATGGTGCACAAGCCAGACTAACATTTGAACACTCTGCTGACCCCTTCCAGAAATCTGATAATGACCCAGATCACCCTGCCAAAGCAACAGTGGCCTGTTTAAAGAATCAGGTAAAAAAAAAAAAAACATCTCACAAAATCCTGTTAAAGCTGCCCACAATGTGACGGAAAATCAGTTAAAAGGGAGGTCCACTGCTGGTCCAGCCACAATTTGACTGCGGTTGGCTAAAAGGGAGGACACCTGAGGACATCTGAAAGGACAACTACATTGTTTAGCACTGATAATATGTTTAAAAGTGAACGTGAATATTTGCAGATAATGTAATATTTCTAATATGCTAGTTGTGTGCAACTTATTATTCATACAATCAGTCGGACAATAGGAAGTGGTTGATAAAAAAATAAGATTGCCTCAAATGATAAACAGAGCTGTGGGTGATTCTGAAATGACAACTAAATCTATATGAACATAACTTATAATAAATTCATTTCAATGCCTTGCTTTTGACAAGTATTGATCAGATCACGAGGCAGAACCCCTGAGAAAACTAATATCTTCCTGATTCCTATAAAGAGTTTACATGCGTCAGAGACAGCAAATGTCTTTCATTATCAAGAATAAGACAGCTTTTCAACTGGTAATTCTCAAACAACAACAGACGTTGCAGTGACAAATACTGGTCAGTGACTCATATGATGCACTTCTAACACCGCTGTAGAAATTGTAGGAAGATCTTTGGTTTTGTAGTTTGATGTAAAAAGGTTCAGTGTTTACAGTGTATTTTAATGTGACTGCTGACTTCTGATCAGGATATATGAGCTAGAAAAAGACTTTTGTTTTGATTAGTGGCTCTCCATGAGAAATGACACGAGGAAGGAGACAGACAGACAGTTATCGGGAGTCTGAATCAATCCGCTTGCTGAACACCTCTAGCTCCTCACAGATTAATCTCTCCCAGTCGCATACATACACCAGCATGCCATATTTCTTCCGTGCAGATAAAGCACAAAGCACTCCTAGGCCATTAGATACTTCAAACTGAGATCCAATCAGAAAGTTTAGTTTGCTGACACATCAATTGCCACGTATTTGCTCTGAGGGAGGAAGTTAGATACACTCCAATCGAGGCAGGCCCTGAGAAAAGCAAGACCTAAATTTAACATGCAGACTAGACTACTGAGAGTATCAGGAGAGGCTCAGTACACAGCAAAAAAGCATGCGTGCTTCTTCATCTCAAGAACAATGATCCAGTCAATGAGCTAAATGGTTATTAGGGGCAACAGAAACCAATAGGTCTGTGCTGAAGCAAATCAACTCAACTTGGAACTTAGAGAATCGTATTTAGCATTCAGCATTTGAAAAATAGAGAAAAAATAGACACAGACATTGAAAATACCCAAAGGTCCTGAAAAACAAGATAGCACGCTAACATTAATTTAAACTTCATGGGGTATGTGTGTGCCTTATTGATACCTGCAATAAAGTTTGAATGTGCTGCCTGTAGGGGGCGGTGTGGCAGACTCACCTGATCTGTAGCGCTCGTCCCTGGTTCCAGAGGAGCGTCTGCGGTGGTACCGGGAGGCAGAAGAGGGGCCCATGGGAGGCCTACGCTCGTGTGCCATGGAACTTTCCAGCCCTGAGGAACACGGGGAGCGAGAAAGAGAGAGAGAGAGAGAGAGAGAGAGAGAGAGAGAGAGAGAGAGAGAGAGAGAGAGAGAGAGAGAGAATTATGCAACCTAGCAAAAAGCACTGCAGGTCTGCATTTATTACTAATTCACCTCACACATCTCCACATCTACCATTCTCCTTATTCTCTCCCACTATTCCCTCTTTTTCATACACGCGCCAGCTCGAGGTGTTTTCTGCTTTTACCAATTCCCTCAACCTCCACCTGCACACCTGCCTTTGCAATTGGCATTCCCAATTTCCAGCGACCTCTTTTTCATCCTGTGCTTTCCTTTCTTCTTCCCTCTATCCTTATATCTCAGTCCCTAACTCTCTCTCTCTCTCTCTCTCTCTCTCTCTCTCTCTCTCTCTCTCTCTCTCTCTCTCTCTCTCTGTTGGTGGTAGCTATAACTGCAGCAGAGCGTAGATAACCTGCTTTAAAGCTCTCTGTGTAGGTATAGAAAGCTGTGGGCAGGCTCCCTGGCTCCAGGGTGCTGCTGTTTTGCAGTGTTGTGATGTCGTTGCTAGAGAAGTCTGATCAAGGCATATTTTCACTGATCTGTATGGACTATATTAGGTCAGATCAAATTCCGATTGTTAGTTAAGGCTGCTTTACTCAGCCACACTCTGTTTACAGCACTCTCACAGAGGTGACAGCTATTATCCCCTGCTGACAGAAACCCTGCACATTATCTGAAGTTCACAACGTCTGCAGCGTGGGCCCTATTTAAATGTCCTCCTGTGATCCTTCTAAAATCAAACATTTATAAAATATATTTCCGCATGACTTGCAATGGGCTCGTGTCCAGTCCAGGGTGTGTTCTTGCTTTGCTTCCACTGATTTCGTGTAGGCTTTGGACCCACCACAACCCTGACCCTGTAAATTTCCCAATAAAACTCTGATCACATTAACTAAGACACAGCTGGTTCACTGTGTGTAAGAACAGTTTATACCCCTTTCTCCACAAGTTAACACTGTTCCCTCTGATCTTAAAAACATCTATGATATGCTTGGGTAAAAATACCACAAGGATCAAACAACACAACGCTGTTCTTACTTTGTCTAAACAGCCCAGTTCAGAACGACCTGTTCCAGCTGCTGTTGAGAACATGCCTCTGTTTACGTTCAAGCCCCAGAGCCCAGCAGTGAGGTGAGAGGAGCTGGAAAACTGGCTTTTAGTCTCTCTTTTTTACCGTATTTAATTGTGTTTTACTGCTCAGTTCCACCTTGTCTTTGCTTCTCAGGTCCAGCGCTGTGACGCGAAAGGCTAAGGTAAGGAGATTAGACAAGTATGACATGCCTTCTAGATGGCTTTTTATGCTGTTTTTATGCTATAACAAAAACACTGAGTGGGTGGTTTCATGTGTAAAATAAATGTGTGGGTTAGAAGGCCCCAGATCCCCAAATTAAGGTGCTGATGCACCTAAAAACTGATTGTCTTTCATAATATCTCCCCTTTAAACAACAGAGGGACCTTTCATAGGAAATTTCATAGCTACTTTGAAAGGGGCCAACACTATTTCATACTGTGCCACCCTACCATGCTGTTTTGTGCTCTGGCGTCTCTCGGACTGAGGCACATGTGGACTCCTGGCCTGGCTGCCCTCGGTCCTGCAGTCCAGCCAAAGGATGTTTCACCTCTGAGCCAGACATCAATTTGAACTCATAAAGTCCCTGCCCTTAGATTTATTCATTTCACAAGACCCAAAGGTGAGAGAGAGAGAGTGTCCAGCATGGATGAAGCACATATCATCTGGGCTCAGCAAAGGGGAAAGCCATGCTGTATTAAAAGTCCCTGCCTCCAGCTCAAAATAGATTAAAAACAGCTTAAAATAAATATATACCCAAACAACATAAAATGAGACTCATGTTGGGGTGTAGTCAGGTTCAAACATGTCGAATCAAACAAATACCTGTCCAGTTGAGGTCAGAATGAAAATGTGTTCAGACAGGAATTTGACAGAATGTGATTTTGGACTGAGACAAGCTGCATTTGGACAAGCTACAGTGTGTTTAGAAAAAAAAAATCATAAGACCACAGCAGTCAGGTTGGCACAGAACATCAGTGGTTAAGAAAGAAATTGGTTGGCTACAGTGGAGCTCAGACAGAAAATTCTCAGAATATGGTCGGATTCAGACAATTGTGTTGGGCTATATTCAGGTTGGGACCAAAATCTGCATGCTGTACTGTACTGACAGTTCAGAGAGAACTCTCTGGGTTATAATTTCGATTTCTGGAATCCAACTTGGTTCAGTATTTTGCTGAGCTACAGTTAGTTTTGGACAGAATCATGGGCTACAGAGTGAAATTTGTCAGGGTCACACAAGGGTGTCCAGTTCCGGTTCTGTGCCTAAATCCAAAACCTGGTGTGGTGGTGAGTTTGGCCGGACTCTGGCAGTTTGTTCTGAATCTGAATTTCAACTGTGATTCAAGCACTGTTGTCTCTCAGACTCAGGGTCATTTCTACCAATCACTCCTGATTGGGTTAATGTTTTTTTGTGCTCTGGCAATAATCCAAAGTGTCCTGCAGAGACAGTCTTATTCTGTGTGGCCAAATTGATGCACTTAATGTTCTTAAAGGATTTTAGGAGGAGGATAACGGGGGGTATTCACAATCTTTGGAAAGAGACTAGTGAAGTATGGTGCCTGTTGGGGAGGGAAGCAGGAGACTGTACCACGTGTCCCAGGCATTGAAACAAAAGAAAGAAGAATCAAGTTCATGCTTCTCAAGCCAGCAACCGAAGGAGATGAGGTAATAACGTCCAAACTGAAGTGGGGTTTTGCTAAATCTTTACCAGCAGATCTGCTCAGAATGACCAACGGACCTGCGGGCACTGCTGGCCACCCTTGCAGTGTGCACAAACAGAGCTGCAGCCATGATGTCATATTTTACTCACAACCAGACAGAGGACATGCTGGCTGCCTGTTGCCATGGCGACAAACGCTGCTCTCATCAACAATGCAGTCGCATTGTACAGTGGATCTGTCCTACGGAGAAAAAGAAGTCTTCGAATGTCCAATTGCCAGTTAAAACAAAATACCAAGGACTTCAGAACACATCGGGAAGGGTGAAAGAGAGTCTCTGCATACACACAGCCAAGCAGTTGGTCTACGAATGCACAAGAACGGTGGCACATTTTCCAGAGATGAAACGAGCAATTACTTTGCAGAGGATCTCTCCATGTTAATGGCAGCGGCCTGTTCTCATTACGTTGCGACTAATGGCATCTTGCAGTTTGAGAACGAGAGGCAGCCAGCCTCCAAGGGCTGGCAGGGCAGACATTTTCTTGTCAGTGTATTTATTGATGCTTTTACATCTTTTACCGAAAAAGGTTGCGCTCTCTATGTAACCACCTGTTTTCAAGCACCTATTTTCTACAGTTTTCTAGTTTTCTTCCATCCTTGTAATGTTTTTCCACTTCTAAAGTTTGTGAACTTCTAAATGTGAAGAGGTTTAAATGCTCCTTGCGCCGATGTCCGACGGAAATTTCCAGTAAATGCCAAATATGCAACAAGTAACTGGTCAGTGAGAATTGTGAGAACAACACGCGAATACACAATGAATAAACAGCGCCTAACTTTACCGGCACCGTTGTTGTGGTTTTCAAAGCCAGCGATTTCTGTTTATAGGCAGGGATTTGTGATGTCACTGACTCCATATCGTGGGGGAGCCCTGCCAGCAGGCTTTAAGTGAGCCAAGCCGAGTCGTGTAGAGCCAGGCCCATGCGTTGGAAAAGCACCATACATTTCCCTGATATAAGTCTTTTGTAATATTTCAAATAAGGGCTTTTTCGTTGAGAACATTCCGATGCAACGTAGCGTAAAAATGGAGCCTTAGAGAAGCTAGTGAAGATTATAACATTTCAAACCCATGTTAAAAAATAGGGAGGCGCTTGTGAGTACCTTTTATGAAGCCCTCAAGTCAAGCTTAGAAGAAGTCTTAATTCAAGTGCAGACTCTCTCTTATCAGCTCTGAGCAAGCGGAGGCCAGGGAGCAATGCGCAGAGAGCTCCATTAGCTCCACGGCTGGATAAGGTTACGGAATGCTCAGCTTTCCTAATGAGGCTTTGAAAGGGCCACGAGAAAAAGCTAGGCAATTACAGTATCGCTTCACATAAAGGGAACCTACAGGAAGAGACAATGTGCTGGGAATAACCCTTTGAGGATGTGAGTGGACAATACCTGTGAGGAATTGGTTTGGCTCAGATCTTGAGCCCTGGACTCTTTGCTCTGGAGAAATCATACGCCCAAAGCAGCTTTACAGGCCCTTCTCGAAGAGGAGGAGGAGCAGAGGATACACCATCTGCTGCGCAAGACGTCTTTCTCTCAGTCTCTGTCTCTCTCTCTTTTTCACTTAGATCTCTATCTGCTGCTTAACTCTCTAGGCGCACCATTCTCCAGGCTGAGATAAGCTCCACTGTCCCCTGATGGGGAAGGCCAAGTTATGGGCATCACCAAGAAATTTACCTGGAGGCTGTGGCAGATAAGCTCCCAGTAGTTTTGCCCTCTTCTTCTCATAGCCTTTCTGTGTGATGTCCCCTGCAAAAAAAAGTGAAGAAAAGACAACGTTAGAACAAAAGGCAGAAAATTTAAGCAGAAACCTTCATTTTTTGAGGCTTCGTTGCAGCCAAGAAGCACTGCAAACTCTACTGCTTCACCATCTACAGAACCATTGATTTTAGCCGAGCACTGCAGCAAACTAAGACAAGGAATAGTTCAGAGAAAATCAAATTACACAGTTTTTCTCCTCAACAGATAAAATCAGAGAGCCAAAGTCTAGTCTGATGTTTGCTTCTTTAGTTTTGCACTGGAGCCATGAGGCTGACGAATATTGTCCAGGAATAAATGTTTTCCAGAGGAAGTAAAGCACTAAAGACTAAAGGTTAACTATACAACATAAATACCAAAGATTGTAGACATTTGCATTTGAAAAATGTTTTAAAAGCAAAATTGTGTTGATACAGTTGCAGAGTTCATGCCGAAAACACTGTGTGATATCGATTTTTCATGATAAAAGATGGAATCTGCCAGAACAGATAAAACACAGTAACCTATGATCTGATTCTTAGGGTATGTTCAAGCTTGTAGTTTGTTTCCCTCGGTCTGGACCAAATGACAAAATGATATGTTGTTACATTTTAATCCGGGTTTGCTTAGTGTTCACACCGACACATATACAATCAAAGCAAAATAGATTAAAAAAAGTGAGGAATGACACTCGTATGGCTTTAATTTTGTGAGCCATCGGAACTATGCACCAATCTGGGCTTAAGAACACTTTTTGGGGGTTGTGCACACCTGTTGGTATTTTCACCAACTGAAAACAAAGCAAGAGGAGGCCAAATCTATAATGGATTCAAAACAGTGCCAGAAATTCCTCCGTTGCATGAACCATAGCAGGTAAACTCCAAAGAGAAGACCCCAGGAGAAGGTTTGTCCACGGATTGATCTCTTGCTGCATGATTACTTTTATCAGGCGCTGTGTTTGTTTTTTGTTGTTATGTATTTTATCCATTTTTAAAGTTTCCAGCATTACCTAAAAAACCCGAGACCATCTAAGCACATCCCATGGGACATTCCTTCACAAATGAGTAAGATTTCAGCCATTTGCACAATGCTAACTGCTGAAGTATTCATTTCTATTACATCTTAGCTTCATTAGCCTCCAGCGCAGAGTTAATGACGCACTGGCTAAGGGCAACATTGTGTAAATTAGATTTTTCTAAAAACGACCCCTTTAAATGCAGAAGACACTGCATGGTAGGGATGCGGGTAACTGAGGCTTTGGTTTGAGGAGCAGAATGACCGGCATCTTTCAGTCGGGTGAGAGAATGCCACACAATCTGTAATGATTAATGCAACAGGGCTTTCTCTGTGACTCCTGTCACCAAGCATTAACCACGAGGGTCTGCTCATTTGCCTGGAAATTAGGAGAGGATCTGGTGCAGAACAGAAGTGGCAGGCGCTGTCAGGGGGGGGTGACAAACGGCAAGGCAGGCCTCTTCTTTCTCTCAGCCAATACTCAACATTTAGGGGACAATGAAGCTAAAAGAAAAATCTAGTTTGCACAATTTCCCCACCGAGACATGTTCTATGTCAGAGGTTTGTTTCTTTAGTTGCGCACCAGTTAGAAGCTGGATAACAGCTGGATAGCACACACAAACCAATTAACATAGTGTACAAGAATGCCTATCTTACATTTGCTAAGATCATTTTTTCTAGACACTTTATTCACTAATAAACCACTACAATCAGGGAACCAGCCATTTTAGAGCTATGTTTAGTTTGTCTAACAACTCCATTTTTCTTTCACCTTCTAAAAAATCACAGAGGGCCCAGAGCCCACCCAGAATATTTGGCTGTGTTCTTGTCTTACGCCCAGAGGGGGTGTCACTCTATCACAGGGCATCACACATTCTCCCAGACACTCACACACTCATATTTGCTGACAACGACACAGCCAATCGACCCACAAACGTGTTTTTTACTGTAGGAAGCCAAGCATCAGGAGGAAACCCATACAGACATGGGAGAACACACCAAACTCATCACAAACAGTGAGGAAAAAGACGCCATGATGCTAACGTATGATGCTAATATGACGTCAGTCATATTAGCATCATAGCTCCTGTGCTAAAAAATAAAAATAATAAATATGTCTTGCTCAATCTAAGGGTAAAATTGTGCCAATTGGATTTCTTTCATTGAACCACTTCTTTAACCAACAACCTGCATATGGCTGTTGAAGAACTCTTTGAAGCAGTGGAGCAACGGGGCCTCGTTTGATCCTTCGGGAGTCTTTCAGCTGTGAAGTAAAGACTTGCTCTCCCTTCGCTTCTTCCCTCTCAGTGTATTGTGGCACTCTGAGCATCAGGGCTGCAGAGTGAAAAGAGGACGAGGATACAGATGAATCAGGCTTGCGGGGACTGGGGATGAGACAGGAGAAGACGAAGAAGGAAAGGTTTAAAATAAAAAAAAAATAAAATAAATAAATAAAAAAAGGCTGGATGATTCATTTCCTCACACCCACACACCGCCAATCAAAAGTCCCTTACTTCTGTAGCATCTCCTGCTCCACAGAGGAGCACCAGCCTTTCTCTCTCACTCTCTCTTTTCCCCCTCCTGCTTTCTGTCTCCCTCCTTCTGTGTCAGTCCAATTCTCCCATTCCTCTCTCCCTCAGTTTCCCTCGTAAATTCTGACACCTCTGTAGCACAGGGTGAATTGAAATGCACAGCACACTCCTGTTATGAACGCAGAGGGAGACGGCAGCGCTGTGGAATGTGCCGGAGCACAGAGCCAGGATTAATTCTCCTCGATTACCTCTCACTGAAGGGGACTATATTGGTGCTGGGGTTCTGATTAGAGCCCAATCGATGCGCCATTTGGTAGATAACATTGGCCAATAGCAGCAAATTGCAGAAACAGTCATGTCATAACACATACACATGGTGCAAAAGTCTAATGTTCATTAACCACCTGTTAACAGTAATGACTTGTTGACAGCTTTATATCCATTCAGACCCATGGTATTGTCTTCTCACAGCAAAGGGATGGACAGAAAAAGCTGTGCATTTCTTCAGATCTAAAGCCAGGCTGGAATTCTTAGAAACATGACTATGGTAGAGTGCTGCGTAGGAACATGCACAGGACCAGAACCCCAGCGAAAGCTAATCCCTACTCTGCGCACATTTGGACGAGGTGCCAGTGGAAACACACTTAAGCAGAGCTGTCATACATGGCACACTTCATATTCTGAGCAAATGGCAAACGTGAAACAGATGCGCAGATTCAGCACACTCCCAGACTGTTGCGCCTGAGCCAACAAAACTTAGTTATATTGAGAAACATTATGAAAAGCCTTTTGTTTCCTCATATGTTCTTTAAAAATAAAAGAAAGAAAATGTGTGTAAAAAGAGAATGCCCAAAGATGGCAAAATATATAAAAACAAGATGAGTGATGAGTTTTTTAAGATTATAACTATGAATTACTGATCACAGCTAATTAAATATTCAAGAAAAAAAAACACAACAGGTCACACTGAAAATCTTGATCCAAATCCTGTGGCAATTTTGATCTAGTCCTAGTAAAAAATCTTAATCTAGCCCTAGCCCTAGTGAAAGTCTTGATCTAACCCCAATGAAAATCCTCATACCAAACTCTTTATTATTATTATTATTAAAATTGTCCGTAGGTGTGAGTGTATGAGTGTGTGAGTGAATGTGTGTGTGTGTGTTGCCCTGTGAAGGATTGGCGCCCCCTCCAGGGTGTATTCCTGCCTTGCATCCAATGAGTCCAGGTAGGCTCTGGACCCACCGCGACACTGAACTGGATAAGGGTTACAGATAATGAATGAATGAATAATAATAATAATAATTAATAAATGGCATTTTTAAAGCGCATTTCAGTAACCCAAAGATCCCGTTTACAATGAGATGAACATGTAAAAACAATCACATCCGACAGTGGTAGAACAACTGTAATAGTCACATAAATCCTGCAAAGGGATCAGACATGTAGCACCGGCTAATTTCCAGAAACATAGGCCATAGTTTGCAGCAACCACTTCCACAGTCACACTGTGGGTTCAGGGATGAAATACAGTACTTTGCCAATGTTAGACACGAAAAAATCTATTCAACATAAAGTTAAGCAGATATAGGAATTTTGGGCTGATGCCAATATCAATCATATATCTATTGATGCATACAGTAATCTCTCCCAATATTTTTCAAGCAATTATTATCAGCCTAAACCAATATGGCTTCCAAATTATTGAGCGTTCCTTGTAAAAACATTATGGTGTGTATTAAAAATCCCCAGCAGCAGGTATGTTAAAAAGCTGTGGAAGGTCTCCTGTTTCTTGACAGATTTAGGAGAGGTCAGCACCCCCCAAATCTCTTAAAACTCCTAACCTCACACTGTTGTAAAAACTGACCCAGGCTTGTTTAGCAGCTGGACAGAACAACTTGTTCTCTTAAGAGCTTCAGCACATGAATGTGACATGCCAAACTGTCTATTTAATTTAGCTAAAAGCCCACTAATCAACAGCTGCAAAGGCATGCATGCAAATTGATAAACCTACCTACTTGACTCACTTGATTTGCCCTATTTTTAATCTTCTAAGAGCTGCTTCTTAGTGCTTGGTTCAAGGGAAAGACGTGGAAGGGAGGTACCTAATGAGAGCTAATCAATATCAAATGATGGTAAGTATTTAAAGTCTATTTGAGAGAATATTATTTGAAAAACCTGGATAAAATCATGACGCTACTTAGAGGGGCTGCATTATAATGTGTATATTATTATAATGACGGCTGTAGCATTATGGCTATATTAATTGGAAGTGCAGCTTTGGCTTTTGCAATTTGTTTGAAATATTGAGAGGTCGAAATGAATGCGACTCATTTAGCCGCAAGCCGGCTGCATTACAATAACTTCAACAAGCATTTCTGGAAATAAATCATTCTAAGGAACTGACTTTTCTGACCAGTCAGTCTCAGTTACTACAGATTTATGTCTCAGAGTATTAGCTACACTTGCCCCTCTTGTTATAAGTAAAGCCATTTTTTTAAAGCATGATTCTGGGGAAGTGCTGTACTCTATGGTTTGTTTGCATTCTGAAGCTCTTTATCTTTTAAAGCGGAACGGTATGTTCGAGAAGAAATAAACAGCTGGTGTTTGTACATGGCTGAAGTTTATCTTGTCTGTAAGATTATCACAGAAACTCATTTGTAACACGAGTTTTTTTTAGCACTTTCACTCTGTGTTTACAATCATGCATTTAGACCTCTCCGGAATTAACAGTCAGTTCCACCTTAATCTGAAACAGCAAAAATAAGTCAATATTACCCACCTACGGAGCAGGAGAACGGACCCTGGGGATTAGTAAACACATTAGAGTGATTAGATTGGAGGCATGTATTATCTCAGTAGCGACGCCACACTAGAACTCTTAATGAGAATGTATGGAAACAGGACAGGTATATTATCAAACATTGCTAATTCTAGAGAAGCATTCTTGAACGTTCCATGTGTAAACACATCTGTTGGCCTTGGCCAAGTGTGAGTGTGTTTGTTTGGTGTTACATTTACAGGCCACCCCTACAACAAACACTGTGATTTATGGCTGGAACCGTGTTTTGAACACATGTGTCAGTGTTGGGCTGTAGTTTTAGAAGGCGGAAGAGGACACCAAAGCACGCTGATATTGAGCTCCATGTTAGCCCCTGCCCTCATCCTACTACTGCTAAGAACTGAGTCTCCAAAAACAGGCCAGAGAGCCAAGCTCAGATTACAATACACACTCGTGCCTGGAGAAGCTTCTATCTGGATCCCTCTAAACTGAAAAATCAATACAAAGGGCTTTGCCTGTTGAAAAAACAAACACATGAATAAACTACTACTCCACGACCTTGATGACTATCCCTGTGTGAAGCACATAAATACAGAGATCATGAGTTTTACTCCAAGAAGCAGCTCAACGGATCAGCACTCTCTAACTGGGTGATTGAAGAGGAGCTCACAGAACAGTGGATTTCTATCTCTCCATTTCTTTCTATCCTTCCATCCTCCCTTTCTTTATCAACTTCTAGCTTTTTTTTCTTCTTCCTCTTTTTTCTCCTTTGTCCTTTCCTTCTCTTCACTGTTCCTTTCCCTAAGTTCCTTTTCCCTCTGGTAAAGTTTTATCTTTCTCCCCCCCCCCCTTTTTTGTTTTCTCTCTTTCCTTCTATCTATCATTGTGTTCTTCAAATGCTCATTTTCTCTTTCTCACTTCCCTTTTTTCTATTCTTCTTTATTTTCTTCTGTTTTCTCCATTTTCTTTTTTCATTACTTCAACATTTCATTGATCTCTAGTTTTTCTCCTTTTTCTTCATTCCAGTCTTTCTTTTTTCACACTCTCTCTGACTTGCTTTGTACCTTACTTAGGTATTGTGGCCTGTGTTTGCAGTGTTCTCTTTGCAGAAAAAGAGACAAAGGGATGAAGGCCACTCCTCTTCCTCAACACTCCAGCCAGCGGTGGAAAGGATCCATATGGCTGGAAAGCACAACCTTGTGAACAAAAAACTCTCCTCCATTTATTCAAGAGGGATTACGAGCCGAGGATATTTCCAAGTCAGCGCTTCATCAAGTCTGGGGACAGCAGAGGGGCTGCACTGCAGCTAGAGCTCGTCCCAGAGCTCCTGTATTGATCAACACTACGGCATCCAGCTGACGAAAAGGCTTTTTCCACTTCTATTGGTTTGTAACAGTGCAGCAAAAAGAGGCTCATGATGTGGATACCTTTATTTACATTCACTGTACATTTCATCAGCTCCACTGACCATACAGGAGCACTATGCAGTTCTACAATTGTAGACTGTACTTCACCAGTTTCTCTGCTTACTTTCTTATCCCCATTTCACCCTGTTTTTCAACAGTCAGGACCCCCACAAGACCACCACTGAACAGATATGATTTGGGCGGAGGATCATCCTCAACACAGCAGTGACACTCACACGGTGGCAGTGTGTTAATGTGTGTTCGGCTGGTACGAATTTTTAAATCCCTAAGTGTCAGTGCTGAACTGAGAATAACCCACCAACCAAAAATGTCCAGCCCACAGCGACCTGTGTCCACCAATGAAGGACAAGAGAACGACCAACAACTGTGCAGCTACTGTCTCTGATTTTACATCTACAAGGTGGACCAAATAGGTAGGTGTGTCTAACAGAGTGGAGTTTTAAAAACTTAAGCAACACTGCTGTGTCTGATCCATAAAACAAATTACAAGCAGCATCAACCCACCTCACAACAAGTGAATTACGCTACTTCAAGTTCTGAAAATTGTTCCAATCCTCTAAGTTCCTTGCCTATATGCAGCCCCTTTTGTATTACCATTAATTACTATGTACATACATAGTTGCTATGTTCACATAATCCAATCCCCAACCCAGTGTGTGTGTGTGCGTGTGTGAGTGTGTGTTTAATGAGAGGTTAGCTGACTGTACAGCAGGTGAGTCTGTTTAAAATTGTTGTAATGTAACTTCAGTATCAGGTCTCATGTACAGCACACGATTCCTCCACCCTGCCGACACACACAGAGACACACATACACGTGTTTAATAACTGAGATCATTCCTCATATTTACAGTTTCATGCACACACAGGAGAGCTTAGGTCATGTGTAAAACAAAAACAATGAGCTGTGTGTTTTATCTCTGTCAGTTGAACACAGATCATGTTACAAAGAAAAAAAGACCTGTGTGTAAGTGTGTGTTTGTGTGTGTGTGTGTGTGTGTAGCCCCCAGGCCTAACCGCTTGTTCCAACAGTTAAATCATTGTCAGACACAGAGAAGGCCCATAGTGAGCATGCTTCCCTCTCAGGAACACTACCACACAACTGCTCTGGAATGTCCACTCCAAAGCTACTACAGAGAACACAAGGCTTTCTCTTTACTCGCCCACGTCTAACACACCAGCTACTGCTTTAAAAGGAGCAATGTGACATTTTTACCACTAAAAAGTACCCAACAATACTTTGAATATTGAGTATTGTTTTATGAGCCAAAAAATATTCCATCCTTTCTTCAGTCAAACTTGAATTTCCCATTCGTATTTCTCTATTCGTCTCCGCTGTCCACTCTCTATCTTCAGCTCCTGTCCAATAATCATACGTCTTCCACACAGCTCTGTGTCCTCTGGGCATTCTGAAACTTGACCCAGAATCTTGAAATACAACCCATGGTCGAAAAAAGTGATGACTGATTTTTATTTTTTTCACACAAAGTAAAATGAGCAATCCCTTGGCTCAGTGATGCGTCCAAAGGGATCACAGTGACCGATGCCCCGGGCCTACGATGTAAACTTGCAGTCAGCAGAATCTCACATTATGCAAGATCCTGTCTTCTGCTGGATTCAAGTGGAAACAGAGTAAAGTCATGAAAAATAAGTTTTGATCTTTTTTTTATTAAATAATTGAGATTCATGTAGTATTTACACTTTACTAAAGTTTAAAGATATATTACTTAAACCCCAGTCTGTATTCTGGAGACTGGAGAAAATGCCCATGAGGTTAAGGTCATCGCATGCAATTCCAAGGGTCAGGCAGAGGGATAAAATTACCCCCAACAGAGGGATTTGAAGCGGAGTTGGTGCATTCTTTTGGTCAACTTTCTAATATTTTTGGGATGAGTAAAGCTTTATGAACAAAGGTCATTTTCTCTTGACTGAGTGACAAAAATAAAACAACACAGAAATATTCCTTCCCCAAAGAGGACGCTTCTAAGGTATGGAATCAGATTTAATTTTAAAAAATCTAATAAAAAATACCAAACAAAAATAAGAACAGAGAGAATAAAACTGATGTAAAAATTATAACTTTCAAACAAATCAGTGTAATGAGGTAAACTATTGCTCTCTTTACTAATTCTACAATTCTACCGTTGTTTACAGTTCTCTGTGCTGGTTTCTCGCCAGTCAGACTTTTGAATTCGCTGTCAGCTTTGCGGTTACGCTGCCAGATCTATCGTTTGAGCTGCCTGACTTTTTCTGTACAGTTCTGACACAATCCTCTCATGTGGGTTGGTTTATTCAAGGGTGCATCTCCATTGGCCAATCAGTTTTTGAGTGACAGCTCAGTGCCACAGATGAAATATGTGCGCTTGCTGCACTGAACAATAACTATGGCACAAGGCTACAACCCAAAACCTGACTGAGCAGTTTAGTGCAAATGAGAGTGCAAAACTGACAGTCAACATTCGAATCGATGAGAAACCAGTGAGAACTGTAGTTTACACCATTATCTAAGTAATGTTTTTTAACCCTAACCCTATGTGTTACATTTGAGATAACCTAATAGCTGCTGTAAATAAGCTCAACTATTCATTCATTCATTATCTGTAACCGCTTATCCAGTTCAGGGTCGCAGTGAGTCCAGAGCCTACCTGGAATCATTGGGCGCAAGGCAGGAATACACCCTAGAGGGGGTGCCAGTCCTTCACAGGGCAACACAGACTCACACACACATTCACTCAGACCTACGGACAATTTTTGAGTCCATCCACCTACCAACGTGTGTTTTTGGACTGTGGGAGGAAACCGGAGCACCCGGAGGAAACCCACGCGGACACAGGGAGAACACACCAACTCCTCACAGACAGTCACCCGGAGCGGGAATGGAACCCACAACCCCCACTACCTGCTGCGCCACCGTGCCGCCCTACTAAGCTCAAATATAAGTTGTATAATTCATACCTATGAAGTGTCCTATATTAGGCTGTACATTATCACAATATACTACCGTACACACTTTGCTGTGCTACCTAATGTCCCATAATACCCAAATCTACATGCTGCTGTGCTGTGAGCTGAAGTAGGTTGCACCACCTAGGAAAATGTTCACCACTGAGCGGAATTAGATTTTAAGCTGCAGTGTCACCCCCTCTGCCTCAGTAAATAAAGCACAGCGATCCTAAAACAGAGCAATTCCCAGAGGTAGTCCTCTGCCCATGACCCGATGTAGAGAACCGTCTGATAAGAACAGCTAGAGGTGTCGCTATCAACAACGAGCCAGTAAAAAACAAAAAAATCAACTGTTAGAGCTAACAGGAAATGTCACACGTTGACGGGAAGAGAACAGCGTGGACAGTTTCAATTCTGACAGGCCTTATCTGATCAGATATAGCGGCCTGATGTTTTCTTTCACCACTGGCCAGTGGACAACAGGAAATATCATTGTGCCAGAAACGCAGGCAAGAAGGAAAAAGAGACAAAACAATTCCGAGCAAACTGTGCTACTGACATACGGTGTCGAAAATATTATTTATTCCTGTTTGATTAGAGTGACGATGAACACATCATGGAGAGATCGCCGTGAGCCAGGGGAGAACAGGTAACTATGGTGACAGGGAGAAAGACACACGCAGAGAGAGAGAGAGAGAGAGAGAGAGAGAGATAGAGAGAGAGAGAGAGAGAGAGAGAGAGAGAGAGAGACATGATAGCAGGAGTAAAATCCTCAGTTATTGGCATTGATGGATGGAACCCAGAAGTGACGCTCTAGTGGACGAAGTGCTCGCTCTAGTCTAAGACACACAGCTGCATTGGAGTGAATGGCCCTCATTGTAAGCACATGGAAGTGTACAAGTATGTACTGTTTTCCATTGTGGATTCTCACTATATGACCATGTTACTGACCACAGCCTCTCAGCCTTGTCCTGTGTAGCTCTCCACACTATGAATAGAGCAATTCATTAAACAATATTGAACTGATCTATCATCAAAATCGTTAATTTCCTTGAGCGGTAATGAGATTTGCATTAATGAGACTGAAAATCGCATACTTTTTTTAAGCATTATGTTGGTGCTGCCGGAATGAGACATCATTTCAGCTTTATAGGAAGAGGGGAAAGCGTTCAGACATTTGAAGTCAACATCTATCAGTTCCCTTCAGGTTAGATTTGTTACAGGTCTGTTTTGGCTTCATTTTTTTCCCATTGATATCCAATTCAAAGTCTCCTGCAGATATCAGCTCAGGACTGACACCAACCTGCCAATATGCCATTTCAAAAATTTATTAAATAGGTTTTCTAGGGCGAAAGGTGGGTGTCTATGATGGTTAACAGATTCACAACATTTTAATGTTAATATTAACTTATTTCACATACTTCCACATCTTAGAAATGATGGTCCCAGGAATGATAAGTCTGACATAGAAACACATCTTCTGAATGTGATGAGGTTCTGATATGCCAGCGATTCTATGCCATCTAGCAAAAGAGACGCTCTAAGCAAGCAAAGAGTGTTGTTTAGAGCGAGAGGATGAAGCCTTATGGTGCCTTTAACTAGTGTAAAGAGATGGAGCAGGATAAGCTGGCTGGTTGAGCATGGTGTGTGCATACACTGACACACCCATGCTTGTTTTTATGAATTATGGGGACATTAGATAGACTTCCATTCATTTTGCAGTGACTTGACCATACCTTATCCATAAGCACCACTCGCCCAAACACTACATTGCTCTAACCTTGGAAAGCCTTCACTTAAAAATGTAAAGTTATACACTGGTCCTCATAAGTAAGAGTAGTCCCCACAATTTTGTACTGCCAACAGGTTATGGTCCCCACAATGTGATCTATACCTGGTACATGCATAGACACACACATGGAGAGAAAGGGGAGTGAACTTGCTTTCCGCTGAGTGATTTGCTGGGTTGGAATTTAAAGCAGATGATATAGTAATCAGTGCCCTGCCGGAGCTCAGCCGGCCTTAGCCTGGCGCTGGAGTGCCTCTCGCCCACGTGGCACAGAGCAGCCACAGACTTAGCCATCCCTTGCGGCATACACACTCCCATATGCCCTTAAAAAAGGTGCTATAGTGTGTGTGTGTGTGTGTGTGTGTGTGTGTGTGTGCAAATTAAAAACGAATAAAAGGTCACTGGGAGTAGGCAGGCCCAATTCAATTAAAATGGCCCAAAATCCACTGCTTTCTTAATTGGAAAATTAATAAGCATAGCACACTTATAGCCGCAGTGGCATTTCTCCTTCCTTTTTTTTAAACACATCAAAAGTCTAAGAATGCTTAATATTTGTGCTCTATAAAAAGGCCAGAGCTTTGCATATTAGTTACAATGCTTAGTGAGGAGTGTTTGGGATGTAGCTGCTAGCCCTCCGTGGGCTAATGAAGTCATCTTACAGCGCATTAAAGCTCCGTTTTAATCTGGCTTTACTGAGTCAGCCTACTGCCGCGTAAAGCTGCGGGCTTAAGCTCCAGCTCTGACACACTGCAAATGTTCAGCGTGGTGGACTTTCTATTGCAGGTAGATAGGCCTTTAGGCCCAGACGCTCAAATCTGTCCAGCGTAAGCCTTAGTTCCATGCACTTCTCTTCACGTCTCCCTGGGCAAAGGGACACATTACACACACCATCATTTAGCGAGATTTTACCAGGAGAATGTCTGAAATGGGTGTGGAAATAAAATGTATTAATTTAATTATATGGAAGTTTTCCAGACCTGAGGACCCTAAAAGTGCTTCGCTGATACCAACAGAGCTTTGCAAAGTGGCAAAATATACTCCAGCACTTAATAGTATTTACACAATACAATGTTGTATTACTATTTTGTGAATTAACTATGTTCTCTTTGTAATGAAACATGCTGATGGCTTCATAACTCTTTAGCCAATGCTTGGTGACTTTAAGCTAATCACACAGCTGCTATAAACACTGGGATGATAAAACCTATGTAAGAGTAGGTGACCTGTGTTAGCCATCGGTGCACCTTATGGAAGCTAAATACATTAATTATAAGAAGTGGCTACACACTATTGGGGCTCGGCTGCTTATTAAATAAAGTTAAATGAAGGGTCAATGTCTTAACCACTGTCTTTCTGGCGTTGCAAATTTTACAAGTCTGAACTTTTCACTTCCGCACTGCAGCTTTGTTTATTTCTGGAATAATGCATAACGTCACCTCTACAACACTAATTCACTCAGAGAGCAAGGGGTTTATAAAGGAGTTTTTCTCTGGTGTTATATAAACAACACCAAAACAAGTGAAGGTTTATTTACATATTTTTTTACACACTACACTTCGGAGGAACTTGAACTTGGTCTGAGGCCAGTTCCCTGTACTCGCACTTGAGGAGGCCTGTAGTTTTTCCGTACCTGTTCGGTGGGAGCTGCTCTACCTGTGTGTGATGGAGAGGGAGCGTGGGAAGAAAAGAGAGATTGCCATCTCGTCACGTTTGACCGCGCACGACAACCCTCCCTTGTCAAACAGACAAGACATGATCCAAAGCAGCCACCCCGTTTGTTTTACGCTGGCCACAAGCCTTTAACAGACCCGTCATCCTCTGCAGAGATGTCTGTAAGCAGTAGAAAGCACCATAACAGTAGCTCAGGGATAAGGAACTTGTAAGGTTTACTTAGGATACATAATTATATATATCAGTGTGATCCAATTTGAATAAGAGTTAATGGAAGTTAGTTTTATTACAGTCCAAATCTGAGAATTTCTTTGTAATGCTCACAGTTAAAAATGATGTCTACCATTTTTTGGTCATTACATAATCTCACATATGTCCATTTATAGCTCTGAAGGGTCTACTATTATTGTAAAATGTGTGAAACTAAAACAAACATGTAAAAAGCTATGATTCTATGATCAGGTGGATTTCCTATAGCCTCGTACCCAGGAACACATCATTTCACATGTGAAGAGAAAGGCTGTGATCAACCAAATCACAAGAACAGATTCATTTCCGTAGATTCACAAATATACACTGTTAATAACTAAAAAAATTATCTACACATCTTCACAGAACTAATTATACGAGCTCAAATTTTGTCTGAACCTGCCGACTGTATGACGTTAAACTTCTAACCTTCTACAACTTTCCCTCTTCCTTTATTTCAGACAAAAGAAAATCACAATCTAAACATCTGAATTGTGAAAATAAATGGGAACATGGCATTGGGAAAAAAACTGATTTCAAAGGGCCTTATATGTGCAGCGCTCCAAATAAAAAAACCCAGAGGGTAAACTCTTATGAAACTGAAGACATGTCAATGGATTCTAATGATAAATAATCTTTAGTTTGGCTCACTATATCGTGAAAGAGAAGCATGACACTGTGTTTGTTACCTGAGCATGTCTTATATCTAGAAATATAACTTAAATACGATAAATGTTTCAAAATATTAGTCACACATTTAATTATGGCCACAGTGCAAAACTTTGGATTTGTCTAGCCCTGAATAGATGTGTATACTTGTGTTGTGCATACACATTATGATGTATCTCTAAATATATATAAGCAGATATAAACTGATGGATGTAATCTGGTGTGCATTTGATTAATGTGATGTAATGCATGCATTCCAAATAGTGAGATTAATCCCTCCACCCATGCTACTGTGTGTGTGTGTGTGTGTGTGCGTGTGTGAGTGTGTATGTGTGTGTATAAATAAACATCAAGCACTTCTCCATTTCCTCTCCTCATTCAGAGTAAGCACATATCCTTCTTCATAAATACGTTTTTTTTTCCCCACTTTTTTTCCCAGCACAGGACATCAGGCCTGACGCTCATTTGCATTTAGATTAGCTGCTTAAAGCCACAAGCTCCCCGTGGTGCCGTCTTCCTGAATCGTTTTGGCACTGAGGAGAACCCAGTCCAACCATGTCAATGGCTACTGCCCAGATAAGAGCTAAGGAATAACTTCTAGTGGATAAAATCGATCCGAATTTCGTCCAGTCCAGCACAGATGTGACCACGCAGATGAAAGAGCCCAGGAACCACAGGCTGGACCTCAAAGGCGAACACTTACAAAACATCAGCACTCAAAATGACCGGTTTGCAGAGTGGCTTACAATCATTTCTGAGGAGATGTTTGATTATCCTAGAGCAGCATCCTTTTCCCTGACCTTCACATAGTAATTTGTTTTGAGTGTAATCCATTACAAAAAATCCACTTTGAAGCATCCTGTCAGGTTCTAAATCACTTTCTCTCAGACAAGGCAGAAAAGCTTGGTGCAAAGTAAACAAGGAAAAATAAATGAGATGTTCTTTAGAACAGGCAAAAAAAAAGTTCAAAAGCCAAAAAACGATAGGAACAAAATGGCATGCACTGATACAGGAAGTCTGAGCAGAGGCAGAGATCAGATTTTTTCAAACCTGATTGAGTAGGGATTAAATTTACTAGGAGGGTAGGTCATGCGATCTCAGGTACTGGATTACTAATTATTTACCACCAATGCCACTCCAACATCACTCCAAAGAACGCAGTTCCACCACACCTGCACATAGCTGGGTGTCCTTAATTCCCATCGAGGATATTTCTACACTCACAGTGGATTTCACCTGCTGTTCTAAATACACTGTGTAAGTGGATCAGACAAAGCAGTGCGGCTAGAGTTTTTAGCCCCTCCATCTAAGAATATCCACCCCAGAAGTGTCCACCTAAGAAAGACTAGAGGAAGACCAACACAAACTGAGCAGCAACAGAAAACTTTTGGAGGAGTACTCTAAATATTGCATAGGTCAAATAACAAGCTCAGTACTATTTCGCTTGTGGTGAGAACAGAGAAAGGGCCATGCTATCTACGCAGAGAGCGAGGTCAATTATGCTCTCTTTTGAGAAGCATCTCCCGATAGTGGGGCCAACAGTTAGACAGCTGCAACTGTCAAGAGCACATAAATACTCATTTGTATTAACTAACAGACACACACCTGAGAACAATGACGATACTTTTTTTTCATCAACTCTCTGCTGATACCGATATGATTCCAATGTCATCAACAGTCTCCCTAGTAATCAATCCAATGCATACAAAATATCGGTGCCCAAACACAACTGTTCACACGGGGCCCCCACCAGAGAAGCAATCACTTTAAGTACATGCACAAATCATGTCCAGTCATCTGTGCATATATTATGTATCCACAGAGACACAATAGTTAAGGGGCTTATTTTTGTGCAGTTCTCTCCCCTGCAGCTCAGCTCTGTCGTAAATCACCCGCAGCCGAGCAGACGCTTTTAAAGAGCCCATCCTTCTGAGACCTGGCCGGAGAGGCGAATAATCAATGTGAATCACGCTGCTAGCACTTTGCAGAATTCTCTCTCCCTCTCTTCTCTTTATGTCCCTCAACCGCTTTCTCACACGCTCCCTCACCATTCCATCTCTTTTCTTCTATTTCCTGCCTTTCACTATCCTCCCCTTTCCCTCATTCTGTTTTACTCCGATCTCTTTCTCCACTCCCACTCTCTTTGCTTTTTTTATTCTTTCCCTCCTTTCACATTTTCTTCCATCTCTCTGCCTTCTTTCTCACTTAGCTTTATAATTCTCCATCTTATTTCTCTTTCTTTCACTCCTTTCCCCTTCTCTATCGTATCTTTCCCTTTCTTCCTAATATCCACCCCCCCCCACCCCCCACCTCTTTCTCTATCATCTGTAAGTGGTATGTTGGCACAGGAAGCCAGAGCACTTCGCACTGAGCTCAGTAAAGTGAACACCAGTTTCCCTTCAATCAAATTAAACAACATTATGGGGTAATGGAGCCAATGGGACCGTGGTGGCACTGAGTTGGTCCAGTTTTTTTTTTTTAACCAGAGGGCAGGAACAGTAAATAGGCAGAGAAGGCTTAAATATCCAACCTGAGCCGCTGCAGTGGAATGCTTCAGAACAGCAACAGCTAGGGTTGGGTGGTATAACGATAATGCCGTATAGAGTTAAAAGGGAGAGGAAGGAATATTAAAACAGACAAATACTCAGAAGAACTTTCACTCGATTTTGTCCTCACAAGGCTTTATCCCTAAATATGTGTTCAGTTTGCTGGAAAATCTTCTGCTGAGGTGTGCTATACCACAAGTGCCTGTTATGATTCAAACAGCCAAAAAAGAGCCTGTCATATTTAATTTATTTTCAAATTTTCTGTTCCTCCAGCCCCATTCGCTGAAATTTGCTCTCTTAGAAACGGGTTTTAATCGTCAACACCTATGTGGTTAGCACTGTCAGTCTGTGCTGAACTGAACTGCACAGTGCCGAAAACCCTTCACCCGACCCGCACACAGATATGCACCCCAGCCCCACAATAATACAGTATACTGTGTTAATATGTTGAGATGGTATGACAATATGAAAAACGTGGATACCACCCATCCCTAGCAACAGCATAAGCAACCATTACCAAGCTAATGAAACAATTCCTGTCAAAGGCTTCAGCTTGTAAATAAGTGGGGGCATGGGTGAGGATGGAGAAAAGATCTAAAGATTGCACACACACACACACACACACACACACACACACCTCTGCAGCCAAAAGAAAGCAAGAGAGAGAGAAGAAACAAGAGAGAGGTATATATAGAGAGAGCGAGAGCAAAGACAGACATCAGATGAGTGACATGGCTGCCTCCCACGTCTGTACTTTGTTGCTATCTGATGGTGCTGCAATAAAAAAGCTTTTTTACTCACAGCAGAAATGAACTCTGGACTGCAAGGGAAACCCCACCCTCCCCCAAACCGTCACTGGAGGTAACTGTCTTTTCGGTTCACATCTGTGTTTGTATAGTGACCATAAAAATTCCTGGTGTGAATCAACATCTTCCCCATAATGATTTAAATCAATATTAATAACAACACATCAATACCTATAGCCACACCTCAATATCAATAATCTATATCGCTATTAACAACCACACATCAATATCAGTATCTGATAAGTCATGCAACATCGATGTATGGGAGTCAAAGTTCAGTGCACAAACTCATATGAACTATACATTGTATTCTCCATGTGACTATTAGGCCACAAGGGTAACACAGTAATCTCCTAAGCGCCCATCCATCACAGGGCATCACACTCTCACACATTCACTCACAGATACACTTCCACACACACCTGTGGACATTTATTAACAGTCACCACCTACCAGCTTGTGATTTTGGACTGTGGGAGGAAAGGGGAACACTGGGAGAAACCCACGCAGACACGAAAAGAACACAACAGCCTTCACACAGACGAAGGCTGGACGCACAGACGACCCGAGGTGGCGCCTGAACACACAGCCTCAAGATCCTAGAGCCGTGTGACAGTGATAATAGCAGCTCGTCAATATCGATCATTGTACATCAATATCAATAACCATAAAGGAACAGTTTGTAGATGATGATGCCTAAGAAAAGTTTATGCCACTTAAGCTTTGGAACATTAATGCAGGCTAGAACTATGTGTTTTATCCCGGTTATATTTATATCCCCTTGATTAAACAACTTACCTAATGAGCCTGGCTGTAATACATGTGCTTTTGTTGTAAACTACTTTGCTTTATTGTTGTTGCTCTGTGAAATGCCATCTCGTTTTGTGGGTGGAACACATTTTTTCAATCAGCAAGCAGTGATTACACAATCCACGACTGGGAACTGAAATCAAGGCCTGAATTTGAAGGCACTTCTCTTTTAGAGCGCTACGCGTCAACAAATTTTCATAATCAAAAGACGCTGCTAATTGAAGCCCTATCTCAAACACATTTGCTGCCTTCCTTTTGCATTTGGAGAAAAGTCAGCCTCCATCTGATTTTGGCAAAAACACTCGCTGTCACCAGGCGGATAAGTCTGCCAGGCGACTAATCCTCTCTAAAACAGGAGCGGGCGGATGTGAGGATGAATTAGGAGCCGAAATCAGGAGATATGTAGGTGGCCTTGCCTAGGGACGAGTGCTAATCAAAGGCGCGATCATAAAAATAATAAGAGAGGCAGAGGCGCTGTGACAGAGAGGACTCAGGTAAAGGTCAACTCTTCACACGCACACACACACACACACCACTGGGGGAGGGGTGCAGGGAGCAGGATCAACACCGAGCAAGGGCTAAAGACAGCTAACAAGGGAATGATGCCAGAGAGAGAGAGAGAGAGAGAGAGAGAGAGAGAGAGAGAGAGAGAGAGAGTTTGAGGAAGTGATGGAGAGAAAAGAGGTGAAAATATAAATAAAATGAGGTGTCGACAGAAAGGGATGAGACAGAAAGAGAAACAGAGAAGTGCAGTAAGACTAAATGAAAAGAGGGTGGTATGGGACAGTGACATGAGAGTAACACAGAGAGTGTAAGACAGATCGAGGGTGTGACAGAGAAAGAACGAGAGAGAGAGAGAGAGAGAGAGAGAGAGTGGGGGGAGTAAACAGCCAGGTCATGACTGAGCTCCAGCTCCTCACACTAGGGAGCAGACCAAAGCCATTTTTTCATGTCAGGGGCCCTGATGACATCACAACCCTTGCATCCGTTGCCATGGCAACACCTCTGTCGTAATCACGGACGGCTGCAGGAGAGTTGTATCCTGCTCATTCAGCATGTGTAAGAGGTCCCACTGTCTTCAGAGCCACCTCACAAGACCAAAAGGGGCTTTCCCTTTTCTAGAGCCATCAACACAAACTAGAGTAAACAAAAAAAAAAAAAACCTGCTACCCATCAAACCCAACAGGTCCAGGGTATCAAACCCCTGGGCTGTCATATCAATCCTGGCTAATTAAGATAACACACTCTGGAGTATTCCCACACTTTAATTACATGCCACTGACAACTGCCAATCAACAAGAAAAACGTTGACTGGACAGTGCAGAGGTTTGTTGGGCGTCTGCGGTGTGGAAAAGGCTGGGGTTTTTGAAATTGGCAAGCACTGGGTGACCTTGACAGGCTTTAACTCAGCCTGCAGGCCCCAGTCATCCTCTGAGCTGTTCTCTCTCTCTTACACACACACACACACAGAGAAAGAGAGAGAAAACACACTCAGAATATTAACACTGCCTTCTCTCTCCCCCTCTCTGATGTTGCTCCCCCTTGCAGATGGAAGTTGTCAGTGTCCGTGGAAAATCACAGCATTTCCAAACTCTCTCTGAAGTGCACTCCACTGAGTATGAGCTATACTCAGTAGTATACTGAGGGTGGACAATTCATCTCCAGAAATAACCTACTGTGATTATTTCTACAATTTCAACGATATTAAATGAGAGACACTGGCCAGAGACAAAACACTGCTGGAGTGAAACCTATTATTAACTCTTATAGCACTGAGCTATTCAGTGGATTTGGAATATTGGAGGCATGCCATTTCTATACTATATTTACATTAAGGGACCCTCGACTGTTCATAAACGTCACCATGCTATCAAAAACGGCTAAAAGAATTTAATAGCAGTAAGTTTTTGGAGCTGTGTTGTCTTTCACTGGTTTGACAGATGATGTCCTGTTGATATTTTGATATTGAGGTCCTGCAGACTGTTGAGGCTAAAAGCTTTACCTGAAATCAGTCCAGAGTTATGACGTTAAACCACAAATTGCCTGTTAAGTGCTCACCGGGTTTAGATCTTGGAAGAGTGTTATAATATACCATATTCCTAAAGCTATCGCCCATGGACAGGGCAGTTGTTGGGGGACACAGTGGCGTGATTCATTTATAGACCACCTCCGTCAAGACGTGCAGCAACTTTTTCAGCACTAAACCACAGGAAATAAACATGGTCAGAGTTTTGTTTGGTATGAGTTGGCAAAATCCCACATTAACAGCCAAGAAACGGCCTTTATTTCAATGGCTAAGCCCACCACGTCCCTGTATTACTGTGAATGCAGCCTGTTATTGTTATTAGACCAGCCTTTATTCAATTATCTTTCAGATCCTGACAGCTCTGATGGAGCATCAATCAGTCAAGTCAACGTTCATGTTTTGTAAAGAAAGGAAACATTCTGTGCTTGCAAAACTTCAGCATGGCTTTATTTCTTTAAACCAGTAAACAATGTGCTACTGCAGAATCTTCTGAGACCAGACAATGAAATATGAGATTGACTCCCACATGATAGCCATCAAACCATCTGCAATACCTTATGTTATCAATGGCCTCAAACAAAGTAGCAGACTTTTTTAAGGCATTCCTAATACCACTTATGAAATTCAGACCATTTTCCAATGGTTCAGACCATTTCCTACCTATAGTAGGGCTTTATTTAACAAACCTGCTTTTTCTGTATATTCCAAAGGTCCTTAGAGTGGACTCGGTATGAAAATTTGTTGACTTTATTCCATCCATGTGCACATTAATTTAGGAATCTGGAGCCTACTAACCCACACACTGAAATAAGACCACCCAGTCTGTTTCTTGTGGTTCGCTTATACCAGTAATCAAGGGATAAAACAAGCCATTCTGATTTTGTGCTGCACATTTGAATCTTACTACCCTGCCACCATTCGAGCATCTCCAATCGCATGAGCAAAGGAGGTGTTAAAGCACATAAAGCAGACATGACCAGAGTCACAAAAATTGATAAATGAGGCCTCTTGCAAAGCCAGAGAAAACCAACAGAGATTGTAAACAAATGAGTTCAAACTGAGCGTCTGTGCTCCTTGCCTGATGCAGCTGCTTCACACTTTGTGTGACCTCTGAGTGATCTGTGTGTTTCATTATCATTTAAAGGAACCGGAGCTGAAATTGGCCGTTCTTAACAGGGCTGTTTAGACAGGGAGAGAACAGAGCTGTGTCGTCTGATCCTGGTGGTATTCTGACTAAAACATACGTCACATGTTTAATTAAGACCCCAGGGAACTGTGTTAATTTGTGGAAATAGGGTAGAATATGTCTCATACCCTGACCGCTGTGCTATTAATACCATTTGTAATATATAATAATCACACAATCTAGGGAGGCGCTTGTCTTTTAGGACGTACATCAGTGCAGATTCTCTGCAGAGTTGAATACCAGTAGTCATTTTGGACAAAAAGGCATAGGCATAAATATGAAAATTGAATATGCAGCAAAGGCTTGTTTTATCTTTCTCTACTTAAACACTTCTGAGCAGCACAGAAAAATGGAAAATACACTTGGGAGAAATGCAGCCCTGTCAGCCTGGTGCTAGTATTAGAATTAGCAACTAACTCTAAGGCAATATAAAATGGAACATTAGAGAGTTATGAAAAAATGTCAGGGGGAAGGAACACAATATACTCCTTGGTTTTACTCTTCCCTGGGACAGATTTTGCACCCCAACATCTGTTCCCATTTCCTCAGTCCTGTATTTTAGACCTGCCTCTGGTCATCAAGTGGTGTAAAATATTCTGGCTTAAGGCCAATCAGGGTGGCACGGTGGCGCAGCAGGTAGTGTCGCAGTCATACAGCTCCAGGGGCCTGAAGGTTGTGGGTTCGATTCCCGCTCCGGGTGACTGTCTGTGAGGAGTTTGGTGGGTTTCCTCTGGGTGCCCCGGTTTCCTCCCACAGTCCAAAAAAACACATTGATCAAACAAACAAATGATCAAGTATATGGCGGCTAAACAGCTTCTCTTAGTTTGTAGCAGAACACAAACCCTTAAAGAACAAGCAGCATGCTGACTAATGCAGAGGTTAAAGAAAATATTATCTTACATAATGAGAGGATCAACATGCAGAAGCGGAGCCTCAAACTCCCCCAGTGACCTACAAAAACACTGCTGAACTCCCAGTGTTATTCTCTACAATGAGGTGAATTCAGTGGGTGTGCCGTTTCGCTGCAGTGTTTAAAGTAGTATAATAAATGTATTATCGCCACTACTCAATAAATCAATTTCTTCTCGCTCTTTCTGTCTCCTCTGGCTCCACTGTAGACATACAACCTCTTCTCATACTACAACCATTCAGTAAAAGTCTGACATTACTCTCAGAATCACCAGTATATTTCAGGGAAACATTACTCATTACTGTCTAGGCTATACAACACTCTACCACAACGCCCAATACAGAGCACAAACCTAAACCCTGCAATCCAGGATGACGCTGAAATGAAGCAATATAGAAATGACAGACTCACCCAGCAATCAGTTTTATATCTGCTCTGTGTCATTTGAGGTGAAAGATTGGAAACTGTGACTGTCTCTCTCTGTCTCTTTCTCACTCTTTCTCTCTCTGTCTCTTTCTCTCTCTACCAGGGAGTCTTTTTCCTCTCTGCTTTACAGCCGCTCTTTATTACTTCTCCCCGTAAGTCACAGGTGCTGCCAGTACTGCCTGAGACAGCCAAGACTAATGGAGCCAATTAACAGAGCAGACAGAGCAAAGCTTACCTCCAAACACCTCCCCTCAACACACACACCTTTGTAAATACTTCATAGATGCCTAGACATATGCAATGAAACACACGGACATTAATGGACACACAGGCATCTATAGTTGTATTTAAACAACTGATTTTACTCAATTTCAATATTTATATAACATTAAGATTTGAAGAAATTGGTGTGTTCTCCCAGTGTCCGCGTGGGTTTCCTCCGGTTGCTCCGGTTTCCTCCCACAGTCCAAAAACACACGTTGGTAGGTGGATTGGTGACTCCAAAGTGTCCGTAGGTGTGAGTGTGTGAGTGAATGTGTGTGTGTGTCTGTGTTGCCCTGTGAAGGACTGTCGCCCCCTCCAGGGTGTATTCCCTGCCTTGCGCCCAATGATTCCAGGTAGGCTCTGGACCCACCGCGACCCTGAACTGGATAAGCGCTTATAGATAATGGATGGATGGATGAATGAATTAAGAGCTGATGGACGAGTTCACATCAGAAAAGTTAAGATTAGACCGTAAGATTAACACAGGGCGGCAGAATTACCACTATTTATTTTATTTTTATTTTTATTTTTTGGGGGGGGGGGTATTTTATGTTTTTGTATTTATTGTAATTATACATAACTGTACACAAGCACCACCCTTATTGAGCAGATAGCTAAACTATAATCTTAGATGTCTAAGACTTTTGCACAGTACTGCACACACGTAAGAACTCACAAATAAACACCCCCCACACACTGAGACATACTACACACACCGACAAACAGAAAACATACCCACTCCCCCGGGCACACAGAGGGGAATGGAGCAGAACAGGTCAGAAAAAAGAAGGAAGGACTGATAGGGAGTGGAAAAGACAGAGAAAGAGAAGAAGGACAAGAGAAATCATTTGTTTGCATGGCCGTGTAGAGGAGGAGTGTGTGAGCGTTCTTGCTTCACAGAGGTTGTAATAACAGGCCTCAGAGGCTGCTCGCCAGGATCAGAACAAATGAATACAGCGGGTGGGGACTCATTTTTCTCCAGCACCAGGCTCCGGGGGGGCTTGTGTGTGTGTGTGTGTGTGTGTGAGTTGGGTCTACAAACTCAGCCAGTCTTACACACTCTCCACACGTCCCCATTGACACAGATTTATCCATAATTCAGCAGCTGCAGTTTTTGGACCTGTTGGATTATTTAAATGTGGCACATTTCTCAGGCCATGCAGTCTGTGATCATAAAGTGTCACTTTGTCTCCACATGCTCTGAAGGGCCAGGCCGGGTCTTGTGTGACACACACACACACACACACACACACAAAGCACGTACAGAGAAACACCGCAAGGGAATGTAAAAAAAAAGAAGGAAAAGAGTACACGAACAGGGTCATGATGACAATGTTCAAACAATGATATGGGCAATACAGACCTAATCCTCACTTTGTGTAAGTATGTGTGTGGTTGTGTGTGTGTGTGTGTGTGTGCGGAGGACACAGCACTTCCTCATCCAACATGATATCAATCTTTTAAAAGCATTCACCAGAGGCCTCCACTGCCGAGCCCTGAAACAAGCCGATGTATCAACAGTAAGCTCATCCACACAAGACACTAAAGCACATTACAATATGATGCTTAAGCTTTATCTCTGCTTTGAGACATTAGATACAGCAGGGATGGGTACCAGAAGTTAAGTACTCAAAGCACCACAGTCCCAGTGCTAAAACTGTGAGATGATCACATTTCATAACAGGGAGAGAGTCCAACTATTAGTTGTATGATGTCATGGCACAATATGATTTACAATTTAATACTGTAAAAGATTTCTAAACAAAATATAAATAAATAAAAATATCACCAGTATAACTTTATTATTACACATAATCTACTAATGAGACAAGAGATGGAAGGTAGGAGGTACTTACTGATATGAACTTACTAGAATGGGTTTCCAATTCATGCTGCATGTTTGTGAAGTTTAAAGATTAATCGTTTATATAGAATCTTAATTTGAAACAGTTCGAGGTTCAAAGCGCGAGAGTTGCAATAATATTTATATTCTACATTATCATCAACAACAGCTTAGCAAGTATTAAAGGGGAATATGTAATTTATATAAAGCCAAAACTGTGCTGTGTAAATGATAACAACTGAACGACAGTCTTGTACTCTGCATTCAGCGTTCAAAATTAAAACCAAACCTCCTTGCTCTTCGTTATAAAAACAGGCCAGGACCCTTAAGGTAAAGAAATGAATTTAAACACAAATATTGTTAGACTCATATTCGTAACTGATTACACATACACCATCTTCCATCCTCAACAGATGCAACCATGTTCACACTGGATCTAAAAATCTGATTTAAAAAACAATGATTTGGCCTAGGGCGGCACGGTGGCGCAGCAGGTAGTGTCGCAGTCACACAGCTCCAGGGACCTAGTCTGTTCTCCCCGTGTCCGCGTGGGTTTCCTCCAGGTGCTCCGGTTTCATCCCACAGTCCAAAAACACATGTTGGTAGGTGGATTGGCGACTCAAAAGTGTCCGTAGGTGTGAGTGAATGTGTGTGTGTGTCTGTGTTGCCCTGTGAAGGACTGGCGCCCCCTCCAGGGTGTATTCCCGCCTTGTGCCCAATGATTCCAGGTAGGCTCTGGACCCACCATGACCCTGAATTGGATAAGCGGTTACAGATAATGAATGAATGAATGAATGAATGAATGAATGAATAATTTGGCCTACAATATGAACAGGGTCTATAATCAAATGAATTATTCCAAGGCTCAAAGAAGATGGAGTCTTAAGATCACCTAACAAAGTAAAAACCTAAGGTTCAGCATCTTAACCACGAATATGTGCAGTAACAGCTAAAGGCAGATTTACACTCTGAGATAACTATCATGATAATGCAGTCACAGACATAAACTGCAAATCTACATACATTTTGCTGAAAGGTAGCAAGATAGCTGCACAAGCATAGCCTGGGAACTTACACTTAAACCTCCAAATGCACTGCTGAACAACGAAAAATAAAGAAATGCTCTCCAACGCTCTCTCTCTCGTGGACTCCTCCAGTTGTAGTCCAGCAGTGAACGTTCATGTGTTTTTGGGGAGATGCTTTGGAAGGAGGGCTGAAGTAGGGGGTGAGATTTTTTTCAGTTGTTTATTTTCAAAAGCAAGCTTACGCTTCCTGACTTCTACAAGTTTACCTGGTTTAGACTTGTGATGTAATGGCAGCACATTTGGCCTACAATAAAATTCCAGCATTCATCTCACCATCAGTCATCCAAACCCTTGGACACTATCTTTTTCTGGCCTTAAGTGTTTATAAACAGAAAATATTTATTGTATAGTCTGAGTTCAGCTATAGGTTCTAGATACAGCTTCTACAGGGGCTGCAGAAGAAGCAGCTGTTTAACAAAGGGACAAAACCACCAGTGGGCCACTAAACCGTGATAGTTTACTGTATTTGCATACTGTATCCCTTAACTGCTAAAACTCCCAAGCCTTCTCACAAAAGGAAGCATCCGCCACATGTGGCCGACATGATTCACTGAATGAATGAAGCACGAGGGCAAAGCTGGAAACAGAGGTGATGTTCTAATCTCCCCAGCTGAGAAGTCAACTCTACGGAAAAATCACAGAGCCCCAATACCCAGCAGATCTTGTTAGGGCCACTTCAAACAGGCGACTGTGGAGAATGTGAATGGGTGTGCTGAAAAACCCAGTGCTGTACAAGTATTTGGGCCTTGCTGGAGAAGAAAGGAGGCAGGGAAAAAAAAAATCAGGGCAACAGTCGCCATGGCAACAGACAGAGTGCCTTGCCCCTGTGGGAGTTACTCACGAACGGCTGGAGTGAGCACAGGTGGAGGCGCTTTGGATTGGCTCGCTCGCGCCACTGCCCGTCAAAATACTGTCACCGCTTTACTGCATGTTCTTTCTGTTCTTTTCTTTCCAATGTTCCCCTTGAGTTCCCTTAACCTTCTCTGACCTTCGAGGTCTCTCCTAGTGCATACAAGAAAAAGCTCACATCTTACACTTTAATTATAACAATGCTGAAACGTATATACACAAAGCACAAACAGATGTGCACAATGGTGTTACAACATCTGTATTGGACTAATAGAAAACATTATTAATCTCAGTGTTCATTACATTTGACCCATATTTCATCCTAATATGAAAACATTCATAAAGCCAGAATGCTTAGACCATGTTGCAATACTGTGTTTAAATTAGATAAACTGCCTGGTCACATAATGAAGAGTCTTATGTAGGTGTAAATATATATGTGGCCATTTTATTGCATTGTATTTGTACAGAGCAATAATAATAATAATAATAATAATAATAATAATAAATGTTGGTTCCTATGTTTGTCAATTTCTACAAACTGTTCGCTTGAAACTATGAATCCAATTATTGTGTGAACATTTAATTAATCATGTGACAATGTTTACAGTATATCTAAACAACAATAGACCTCAAAGGGTTAACCTTTCCTGGATTCCACAAAATTGTTTTTTGTCAGTGCTGTGAGTATTCCTGTTATGCATAAATTTCCATTTTTCTTCCATAGGAATCAGGGCAGGAGCGGAGTGGGGAGTGTGTGCATATGCTTGTGTGTGTATTATGCATGTAGCACACATATGCTGGTGAATCCTTAGCTGTGTGTGACAGTGCCAGGACGTCCTGTGAATAATATCCACTGGCTAGATCCGTTTAATCTGTGATAGACTGACACTGGTGTTCGACATAAAGCCTTGCATTAAGCTTAGCCTTGGGGTCGGAGAGCTTATGTTTCTGCTTTTAAAAAAAAAACTCAGACAACGGACAAAAGCTGCAGAAAATGTCTCTCACGGCACAGGAGAAGGTCACTGGAATTGAATGCATCTTGTTTACAGAGTAGACATTTAATTATGCTAATGGATGAGGGGATGTGCGTTCACATGTTTTCTGTACATGTTCAGGGATGAGTGGAGGAATATGGTACTGTCCGCTGAACAGGGGGTTTGATCCTGAAGTAACACGTTTCTTTTGGCAAGTTCAAATAAACTCGCTTGTAGCCCACTCTGCAAAACAGAACACCATGGATTCACATGAATAGGTAAACACAAGGGAATAACCCTGTGTGCTGGTGGAATAAAATAATGTGCTCGCTAACATCATACGTTCTCATAATTCTTAGAACCATTAGATGCATGAACTCTGTTTAAAAGAACTGCATGTAGCTTATGTCTTCATTTGGTCTTATCTATTTAGTCCACAGCATAGAAAGACTACTGCAACTAGCTAAATGCTAAAGCAGAACTTCTCAAAGTACAGATATACCACATAGGAAGGAAATGTAGAAGGTAATAATCTGAACAGGACATTCGTCTGAATACTTGTCAGGACAAAATGAACTGTGCTGACTTACAATACATCTATGAACAGGCTTCTTGTTTGATAGACAATGTTGATTAGTTCCATATTTTGAATTTGGAGGTACCCCAACCCAAAATTAGCTCAGCATTTCTCTTGGTTTTTCCCCAGATTTTCTCATTACAGTCTGGTCTTCATTCATTCATTCATTATGTGTAACCGCTTATCCAATTCAGGGTCACGGTGGGTCCAGAGCCTACCTGGAATCATTGGGCGCAAGGTGGGAATACACCCTGGAGGGGGCGCCAGTCCTTCACAGGGCAACACAGACTCACACACACATTCATTCACACCTACGGACACTTTTGAGTCTCCAATCCACCTACCAATGTGTGTTTTTGGACTGTGGGAGGAAACCGGAGCACCCGGAGGAAACCCACGCAGACACAGGGAGAACACACAATCTGGTCTTAAGAGTCTAAATCCTGATGAACATGAATTTACACTACACTTTCAAAAGTTGAACCATTAGTCATCACTCTTTACAAATAAAGATACAACATATTCACAAACAATTCTACTAAGCTTATAATGTTGTCTAAGTAATGTGTGATTTACGGGAGGACTTTTTATGTTTAAGAGCAGAGCCTTACAAATTAGACTATCAAAACTGAAATGTCCATCCCTACCACAGACACACACATACACAAACTCTGCTGATCTTTGCACTGCTTGTATAAGCTGCATGGGTCTGATTAAGCCCATGTGGAACAGTCCTTCACACCAAACAGGAAACCAATGACATCATATCATCATATGTGTTTGGCGCACAGCCTCGCAGTCCGGACTTCTCTGAGTGGCTGTTGATTCCTTCTCACTGCACTTTGAGAAAAACAGAAAGGAAAAGAAAAAAAAAAGCTCCTCTCCTACTCCGGCCTCAGCTGGATTTTGTACAGCTGATTGGGGTGGGCCAAGAGACGTCTTTGTTTGGTGCATTGGTTTTAGGTGCAGGACTATCGCTTTACTCTGTTTTGATGTGAACTCTCTTTGCTTTTCAGCAGCCTCGCCTTCTTTTGGCCATTTTGCTTCCTTTATAAATCAACAATCACATCCTGCAGGAGAGAATGTGACCTGAGAGAGATGGCCAAAGCAGCTGCTTCCAATACACTCATCTGCACACAGGAAAGCCACAATGCATTTTTTCATGCTCTGAAACATCAGACTAAAAAAGGAGAACGACAATCAAAAATCTACCGAGAAATAAAAACCCCTCGATGTACTGCAAGCAACAGTAAAAAAAAATCTGGGCAAACATTTTCCTACTCTTTGTGTCTCTACTGCTTTGAAGGCAATGGAGGAGAATAAATAAAGTCTGGAATAAGGCTGGGCAATGTGAGCAGAATCTGGTAAAAATGACTAAAAGTACAAGGTGTTTTCGTATATAATTTGATAAAGATAATTACCAATAATTGATGCCTTTTGCAAGGTACATTTTTAAGTTTTACTGTACAATGAACCTTGAGAAAAACAGACAGATGGTTTAAAGGTGACTTCTAACGCTTTTCAAATGTGAACACAGTTCTTGTGTCTATACACTAGCTTCGGTCAAAATACCACAAGGATCAAACAATACAGCACTGTTCTACCTCTATCTAAACAGTCCTGTCCAGAACAACCGTTTTTAGTGCCTCCTTTCAGTTTCCTTTAAATACGATGGAGCCAAAGTGTGACAATTCGTGCCTGTTTTACTCTGTTTAAACCTGTCTTTCAACTCTTGAATGAAAGAGTGTGTGATTGAAAATTCTCAGACCAGAGGGACGCAATTCCAATTACTACATAAATGCAAATCAAAATGATTAATTTTATCTAAACTTTCTAAATCAGACAGCCCAGAAAACACACAGGGTGGTCTGATTTCACAATGTGTTCATAGATTCCAGATGAATGAGTAAATTCATTCATTATATGTAACTGCTTATCCTGTTCAGGGTCGCGGTGGGTCCAGAGCCTACCTGGAATCATTGGGCGTAAGGCGGGAATACACCCTGGAGGGGGCGCCAGTCCTTCACAGGGCAACACAGACACTCACACACTGACACCTATGGACACTTTTGATTCGTCAATCCACCTACCAACGTGTGTTTTTGGACTGTGGGAGGAAACCGGAGCACCTGGAGGAAACCCACGCAGACACTGGGAGAACACACCAAACTCCTCACAGACAGTCACCCAGAGCGGGAATAGAACCCACAACCTCCAGGTCCCTGGAGCTGTGTGACTGCGACACTACCTGCTGCGCCACCGTGCCGCCCTGAATGTGCAAATGCACTGAATAATTATTTTTTATAATATCACTCCTTTAAGAAGCTTTATCAGTTCCATTCTGCAGAGACCTTGCTTCTTCCTATAATCGTATACAGTTCCTACAATTTTCCTCAAAGTATCTAGCTTTAAGCATACATCATTGATACTTTAACAGTGTTTGATTTCACTAATGACTGTTTTCTTTTTTTTTTTTTTGTTCAAGCATAGTGTGGTTTTGCCATTACAGATAAGAACTGAGAATGCAAAACATGACTGATGCTGGTATCGCCTGCAGGGTGAGGCTGACTGATGGCTTTCAGAGGCTTTGGTGCAGCAGCATCTACAGCTGGGTCACCAGCAGCTCTAGAACAAACCTCACACATGCCTCCAGACCATCCCCACTGGGGCATCTGGGAGTCATATAGAGTACAGCCAAGACAGGCTGCACAAACACATAACACACACAAGTCTCAGCCTCTCTGCTTTGTCTCATTCCAGTTGGCTCCTTACATCAAGAAGCCTTCGCTCTCTTTCCTGTCACTGTGAAGTCATTTTACTGAAAAACATGACCAGTCATTCATCCCTAGAGACAAAGACGGACATCATCTGTCAGAGCAGTGCCAGTCACTCCCTGCACTCAGACCCAAACATGCCATTCCAATGCATATTTAATGAATGAATTTCTTAGAGGAGGAGGAGGAGGAATGGGGCGAGGAAGAGGAGGAGCCACGAGTCATGCCTGGCCTCGCCTTGCTCTAGCCGCAGGTCAGCACTCTGAGAAACGGAGAGACCTACACTGTTACCATGGCGATAGAAACAGGGATTATTCTCGGTCTAAAAAGGGAAAGTGCCTATCGTGACAACTCTCATCGATTCGCAGACACATTTCTCTTGGAAATTTCTTCCAGCCCTTTCCTGTTAGACGTCACAAGATAAGAATGTTACAGCCATTTTAAACATGTCAGTGATGTATCAAAGTGATAATATTTGGTTTAATCCTGGAACTCAAAAAGACTGGACTGAAGGCCAACATGAAAATCAAGTCTCAGAATATTCTTAACAATTTTTCATGGTTTTGAATTAAAATGTATTATTAAAAATAACACAGAAGTTACTGAGAAGCTTATCCTATCAACTGGGCACTAAAACCTCTCATCACTGCTGCATGTCCGGGCATGTTTTGAGTGGTGGCTGATTATAATTTAAAGGAACAGGTAATGGATCAGGCTGATATTGTGACCAAAGCTCGTCAAACACTTTTCATTAAGACCCCAGTGAAGTGTGTAAATAGGGAAAATGTAATATGTCCCCTTTGAAATGAGGGTAAGGTCCAGGAAACACTGTCAACACTTGTTCTGTGTTTGGTTTTCACTGGGCAAAATTCTCTGTGCACCTTTAATGCAGATAATTGTAAGGAGAATAACTTCCTCAGATGGCAGTATTTCTGTCTACAGCCGGAGAGGCCTGGGTGAAAAAGGCCTTGCCGTACAGGACGGGTGTACATGACTGAAAATGGCCAGCTGTCCCAGGAGATCTGAGTCTCTTTCTGCGTCTCTATAAACACTCTCTTGGCAAAGAGGTGGCCTCTCGTCAAGGAACGCAAATAATGTTAACACACTCTCTTTTTCCCCTCTCCAAACCTCTTCCTCCGAGTAGTGGAGACATGAACCCATTTTCTGTTTTCTCTTCAGAGTCCTCCGAGGCTCCTGCGGCAGTTATTGATGGAGTCTGTAAACAGAGAATTCGGCACGGCCAAATTTCCAGCACGGACATTTTTGGATGAAAAGACTCCACAGTGCCTGGACGTTCAGACATTCAACTTGGATTTTAGAACAGCTGACGCCACATTAGAGGGAGTCAAAAAATCCAAAGCCTTGGCATCCTCTTTGGCTGAAAACATGACTCAGCCATACCCATCACACACAAGTGTCAATTAGGCAGAATAGTTCATTATATTCTATTTAACATAGAGGGCTTTTCGTCCTCAATATTTCACTCCTGAATTCTAACATAGAATGATCTGCATTAGCATTGAGTCACGGTCTCTGGCAGCTGCACTGTTTTTCATAAAATGATTATCCTGCTTTAGATGATGATTGCCATTCTAAACATCCATACCAACACCATTATTAAAAGATCATTAGGAATGAGCATTTACATTATTTGTGCCCTTTATGAATTAAGTGCCAGTATTTAGGTCAAAGCCACAGAGGGGGAGCTAAGCCTTTGTCTGATTATGCTGCCTCCCTTTACTGTATGCACTTCATACAATGCTGCTTTTCTCCTCCCTCACATGCAGGTTTTATATCACTCTTTGTTCATCACAATTCAGCAATTCCACAGACTGAAGCCTAGTTAAGAACAGGATTCCACCGCCTTAGTTAAACAAATGTTGCAAAGACATAATCACTGCTAAATCAGAATCAGACATATTTTTAATAATATTTTAATACATAAAGTAGGCTTTTAGAGCCATCTTTTCCAGGCTTCTTTCCTATAAACGAGTCACCCCTGCCCCAAAATCTTTCAATTATGTGTTTGAACAACAGGTGTTTCTTATGAATCACTGTGTCCCTGCAACCCTCTGTGATTACAGCGGTATTACAATACCAGCCATGTGTGCCTTCCACATTAATGAGACCTGAAACCCAGGAATGAAGCAAAGCACCTTCCCTAGAACACACAGCCTAAGCTGAGAGGGATAAAGGAAGACTGCCGTCCTCATCTGAATTTCCTCTTGCACGACCCACAGGGAGAAACCATCTTCCATTCGTGCAAAGAACGTCCAATGCACAGGGAGGCGGTTGCCTAGCAACCAGGCTCCTGGAGACAGGCAGTAGCAGCAGCCATTTTTCATTTTCAGTTTCAGATTTGAAACATAATACCAGCAGAGAGAGAGAGAAAGAGAGAGAGAGAGAGAGAGAGAGAGAGAGAGAGAGAGAGAGAGAGAGGAATGAGTGTCAGAGCAAGAGACGGTGAGAGATCGACAGTGAGAGATTATGAGAGAGGTGCGTGTGTTTGTGAATGCACATGAATTAAAGCAATCGCATTAATGTTCTTTACACAATTAATTAGCTTGATTTTGTGCTTTTTTTTTATCCAAATTTCATTCATACACGTGTGTGAGCATCTGCTATGCTAGACAAAGAGTGTATAACTAAAGCAGGGGAGGAATGCAGTATGAGTATGAGCTCCAAATATCTGAGCCTTTGAATGTGCTCAAGCTTACATCCATTTTACAGTGATCGTGATGGTGATTATTGCACACAGGACAAACTTGAATATCAAAAATTCAAAAATACAAATAATAAAATACCTATCTACATAAAATAATACAGTTTATATTCCCAGTCAAACATGTAAAACCCAACACTACAACAGTAGAAGATGTAAAACTTACACAATATCACCATCATCATCATCATCACATTAGTGAACAGCACTATGCTGCATCTCACTGAAGATTGTCAGCTGCAAAAGTAAAACAAAATCTGCAAAACCTACCACCATCCAGTTTTATGTATTTATTAAATAAGGGTTGATCTTCAGTTGGTAAAATTTTATTATATATTCTATGTGGGATTGCTCGGTGTTCTAGTATGTGAAAATACTCACATATCATATTACAACTCTCTCAGGCATTACTCTTTCAGCTATTATACATTCAGTCTCTATTTACAATTAATATATGCAGTGTTTACTTTTGATAACACTTAATCAGTCCACTTACGACAGCACTGCCATGTCACCTCACTCCAGCATGCATTACCTGCATTACCTGCATTTACCTTTAAATCCAGCTAGTTCTGGTGCTCTTTATAGCCAATACACGGGGTGATTTGCTAGATTAGCTTGGTGTCATTAAAGGCCCAATAAAGAGCTCAAGGGTGCTTGTTGGGTTACTGGACTATGGCACATTGCATGGAACCAGCGAAAAGACAGCTTCTCTAAGACAAGTCTTAAATCCCTGCCAACAGACACAGTGGGCTTAACCAAGACCAGGATTACATGGTCCAGTTCATGATAGCTGGTGTTCTTCCCCTCAATTCATCTCAGCTCAAGAGTCACATGCAGAGGACAAAGGAAGTATTGATGGCAATGCCAATATGCATCACATGCAAAAAGAAAATACCACTCAGTTCGAAGAAGTGTATGACTAACCAGACTCTGAAGTCCACACTGGAACTGTATGAATCTGTAAGCTCTGTAGGGAATTACAGCGTTGTTTGCACATGGAGAGCTAATATTCAAAACACTGTACATGATAGCACTCCCTCAACTTACCCACAAGGACTGGGCTGACACAGCGAATAAGGGCTGGAATGTTCCCCTGTGGTGAACACATCCTCACATACAGACATCCTTTGTGATCAACTACGTCAGATCCACTGAAGGAGGATGGATCCTCAGGCCATCTGAACAACGTTCAACCCAAAGTGTTCTGACATCTGAAGCACTTCACTGTCCTGTGATCAGACGAAGATTGCCCTCTTGATCAGAAACAGCACCGATCCTCAAAATAGGTTCAAGGGGAAATTAAGAAATTCCCATGGTCAGAATATTAAGCAAACAGCAGTTTGGGATAGGGCTATTAGAAGTAAAGTAACTGGAAAATTAGGGTGACAATTAATTGTATAAAGAGTTTTCAAAGGAACCTGGAGGTTGTGGGTTCGATTCCCGCTCCGGGTGACTGTCTGTGAGGAGTTGGTGTGTTCTCCCTGTGTCCGTGTGGGTTTCCTCCAGGTGCTCCGGATTCCTCCCGCAGTCCAAAAACCCACGTTGGTAGGTGGATTGGCGATTCAAAAGTGTCCATAGGTGTGAGTGAATGTGTCTGTGTGTGTGTGTTGCCCTGTGAAGGACTGGCACCCCCTACAGGGTGTGTCCCTGCCTTGCGCCCAATGATTCCAGGTAGGCTCTGGACCCACCGCGACCCTGAATTGGATAAGCGCTTACAGATAATGGATGGATGGATGGATGGATAGTAGGAGCTAAAATAATCTCAAATTACAATCATTGTTTAAAACTAGGGATGCACAATGTGAATCATGTTGTACCTAATTATTTTAGTATTCATGCTCTATTTTTGCTGTCCATGCACACTGAACATTACTTTGACAATTACTTCAATTAAATACCACAAAATAATTCGGCAAAAAACTGGGCTCTACATTCATTTTCAGCTGTTCTACTGAATTCTATGCATCAATTCAAAGCTCAGTGTCAAAAACCTAAGTGTAATTTTGAACAGACTGAGGAACTATTGCTTTACCTTCTACTTCCAGGGCTACAGCTAGTTAGCTCTAGGGTAATACGCATTTAAAGCTCAGCTGTTCCACTGCAGTGAGCCCCACTAAAACAAGCTGCATTTCCAAAGCACAACTGCACTCAGATTAACCATGTAGTAAGAGAATGTAAATATAAAAAGGGGATGGCATGTATTTAGCATAGCAAACAGCAAAAACAACAGAAAATTGGGTGCCCACTGGCACATTTCTTAAAGGACCATGGACCAATTTTCCAACTGCAGCCAACTGTTATAAACAGTACTTTCAGAGTACACTTTTAAAAGGTGGCCACGCCACAATTAACACAAAATCAACTATTTCAGAACATACAGGTAAACTGTGTCTATGAAGCAGGGACACTGGAATTAAAGCAGGGAGGGTGCATCCAGCTGTTGGTGTGGATGAGTAGTGGCATCACGATGCTGGCTCAAAATCACATGACATCGTCTATCAGCCCAACCCATGTCTCAAGTTATGTATTTTCTACCCAATTATATATAAGCCCACAATTCTCATATCAATGCAGCCCTATTTAAAATGTTCATTATCATGCACACTGTCGCCTAGTAACTGCTGATTCATTCAGAATGTAAAATCACATTTAACCGAAGTTGTTGATATTGTCGTTGTTGTTGTTTTTTAATGGAAATATCAGTATTCATTGTTTTAATTCATGTATTAAGATATTGCTGAGTAAACTGGAGAAACCTAATGAATGCACATAACTTTCAGTCTCTCTCTCTCTCACACACACACACACACACACACACACACACAATCTCTCTCAGTGACTTATATGTCTAACGTAACAAAAGCAACA
Organism: Hoplias malabaricus; assembly: GCF_029633855.1. Classification (NCBI taxonomy): domain Eukaryota; kingdom Metazoa; phylum Chordata; class Actinopteri; order Characiformes; family Erythrinidae; genus Hoplias; species Hoplias malabaricus. The sequence goes on from NC_089800.1 coordinate 14,731,925, forward strand.
AGTTGAGGATACAAAAGAAGCAGTTACACAAGAAGATTTAAATTCTCTACTCTTCTTAACCTTTCAGTAAGTTTCTTAACCCCCACCCCAAAAAAGTGCACTCCCAGCTGAAGAAAACGAATTGAATGTAAAGTGGGTGGGTGAGCACCACATTTAGGGCTTATGCTGAGGGTTCTAGGTGATTCTGGAGTGCCAAACTGGGTTTATAAAACATCCCTGAGTCCCACAGCTGACAAACAGATTCTTCAACTAGACAATCACACAGAGATACATAGAGAGTGGCCCAATAGAGTAACACTGTAATCTAACACCAGGGGAGCAGGGAGCCACGCCTGGCTGCACAGGGCAAAGAGGAGAGTGTTTGTGAGAGAGAGAGAGAGAGAGAGAGAGAGAGACAGAGAGAGAGAGAGAGAGAGAGAGAGAGAGAGAGAGCAAAAAAAAAATAAAAAATAAGGACAGTGAAATAAAGGTTGAGGCAAACAGAAAGGATAAAAAAAGAGAAAAGATAGATATAGGTATTCCATCCACCAGTGGTCAACTGTGAAAAAATCATTTCATAGTTTGGCCACTAATGCAAGGCTAAGATCAGACTGACAAACTGCCGTGGAGATATTTTAATTCTATTTTAACAAATCACCAGCACAACTTCATTTCCATACATTCACAAACATGCACCAAAAAAACATCCATGCAATATCCACCACCTGTTAATTGGACACAAATGTAATAAACACATATTTTGTGAGGCAAACGCCACAAGTTCATTATTTACCAGGAAATACAATATTCAGAAACATGCAGCATTCAGCACAAACGCTGCCACAGCACCATGCTCTTCACCATTCAGCTCCAAACCAATAACCAAAGGACCCTCTGACCAACGCCTTATGAAGTTTGAGCTGTGTCAGCAAGGTTGAATGATAAATATCTGCAGTCTGTTGTACTACACCATGAAAACGTAGCATGTGTTTTGTACTAAAGCATGTTATTGTTTATTGTTTATACAAAATATATAATATATATAACTGGAAAATTCTAGCCAGACATTTTTAATTTCGGCCGTAAGACTCACTGGCGTTGTGGCCTGAGAGGCCAGTGAAATTTAAGTGTTTTTTTTTTTTTTAATCTGTAAACGCAAACAGAAATGTAGACAGAGAATCCAGAAACTAAAAAGTGCTTTCATGTAACAAAAAGTTAATTTACTGTTAAAGATTATAATGGAAATTTCGGTGGAAATTGTCTAAATATGAGAGACAGAGGGAGAGAGAGAGAGAGAGAGAGAGAGAGAGAGAGAGAGAGAGAGAGAGAGAGAGAGGAGAGAGAGAGAGAGAGTGAAAGAGAGTATTCAGGGTGGGGCGCGCTGTAGAGGGCATGAGCAGTAACTCTATCCCTCCTGCCGTCTTTGTGTGCACCAGAGAAAGGGGTTTTTAGCGAACACACTACACAAGGGCAGCGGCTACACTACTAAAATGAGCACTGGAGAAGCTGTGTGTGTGCACACAGATGACTATGCATGCGTGTGTGTGCGTGTGTGTGTGTGTGTGTGTGTGTGTGTGTGTGTGTGTGTGTGCGTGTATCTGTGTCATGAAACACCATTCCTTTAAGCCTCATCTGCCTCCACAACGTGACCTCCCAGCGTGCATTCTGGTTAATGTGAGCGACCGGGCTTGAAGGAGCCGAAAATAGGGCTATCAATCACACACTCACAACACCTCACATGCCTGAAATCAAAGAGGAAATGGGTGTAGGGGAGAGGCAGCTACAACAGGGTTAGCCTTTGGTTACACAGAGAGGGCAATGTTACCGAGCCTCTCAGCCATACTGTCTCCCAGCAAGTGTTCACATTTGCCCACTCTCGAGGTTCCACAAGGGACGCTGACTAACTGCTGAAATAAACGTCAACCCAGCCCAAGGCCAACACATTGCCTTATCATCCATTTCATACGCCATGTTCCAGGTGTATTGGGTGCATATGCTTCACTCACCTCCCCAGCCCCTGTTGACACATTCCTCTCTGAGCTCTTTCTGTTCCATCCCCTTTTTCACTGACTTTCACTTGAGGCCTGTAAAGTACCAGTGGCTGTCACCCATGACAAAGCATTAAAGCAGCTTAGTCTCCCTTTGGAGACTCAGGATTCTCCAGTTGTTAAAAAAGGGCTCAACTGGAAATGAAAAAGCAAAAAGAAGAGAAAAGGGCCACTCTTATCTAACACTATTTCCTGAAAAGGGAGCTTTTGTTTGAAGCCTGATATCTGCGTATTTCAAGAGGCCCCCAGAGTGAAAGCGAGGAGTCCTTGGGTTGAGCCTGAGATACAGAGGATACAGAGGGACAGAACTACACCAAAATGCTGTTGGACAGTAACCGAGTGGGTGGTCAGTGAAGGGTAACAGTGGGGAAGTGTCTATAGAAACTGTTGTGGCTGGAGATTAGATAAAATCCTTAACAATGTAGGCATTTTGCAACATGGATAAGACCATGTTTGAAAATGCCGATGGACAACTTACATTAAAATGTTAAATATTATACACAAATAAACAAAATATCTGTTAATGATAAGCTATTTGCTATTTTTCAGATAAAAATAAGGTGGATGTTGTAAGGGATCAACATAGGGCCAAAATCTTTGAAAACGTAACATCAGAAGCCATAAACAAGAATAGAGTTTCCAAAAAGGGGAGTACTTTTGTTTTAAAAACAGGTTTGTCAAAAGAATATTTCTGTATTTAGCAGTTTATTTTATCTTTGCACTTTTCATTGCACTTCTTCTCAGTTACACTTCTCTCAGTCTCGATTAAACTCCAAAACCTTCTTGCTTTTGAGTTACGCGGTCTTACAACTAGTTCGAAAAGCTTCTCGCTTCTTATTTCTGGCCCTGTAAGACAGAAGGGCGGGATTTAGTCAGCCGTTCAGAAGGAGAGCCCAAGTTTAACCTCTCCATACACACACACACACACACACACACACACACACACACCTAGACCTGAAGTTCAGCAGAGCCCCCTTGTCTAACACACACACACAGTTGAACTGCAGGATGAAGGAAGAGTACTGGTGTGTGTGTGTGTGTGTGTGTGTGTGTGTGTGTGTGTGTGTGAGAAGAGTTAAAACCTCTGTTTAGGTAGTGGGTTGTTTATTATGTACTCAGTGGGCGGGGCTTATTTCCAGCAGCCAATGTCTGACTAGATCCCACCTCCTTATCAAAACAGGACCAGAACTGAGAAGCGAGAAGCTGAAAGTAAAGCTGAGAGAAGTGAACTGAAAAGCACAAATACAAATTAAACAGAAATATTATGTTTTCAAACTTACTTTTACAACTCTCATTATTAACAACAATCCTCTCAATTTCAAAATTTAATTTTTCAATTACAGATTCTGCTTTTTGTTTCTCAAAACTTTGTTTGATGCCATAGATGTTGATCCCACTGATAAAATGTCATATGAAGCACTGGGCCTGGGTTATTCATCCTCGAATTAAAACCTGCAGCAGTTCAAAGTCAGATGTCCCACTGCTAAATCACCGCACACAATACCAGGTGTAAAATGCCAGCGTCTGTCATAAGCACCCTGCCAAGTCATCCATCTGGCAAAGTCCACATCACTACAGTTTGGTGGTACTATTAAGCCACAAAACAGCCACTTACACCCAGATTGTTTGAAACCTCAAAGGGTTCCTCTATCAAGAACCAATTTCACCCTTCCACTTCAAAGGACGGATTGCAGAACAGAGTGAAGCAAGCAGTCCTCTGTGGTAGGTGGTGTTTGTTAGTGTGGAAACACTTGTGTCAGTAGTTTGTTGGAGCACATATGGTTAGTGATAGAAAGTGGGAAGGGGGTGGGAGGGCGAGCACTTAATTCCTTTAGAAAGACGTCATTCTTCCCTTTGAGGATGAAGGCTTGATCAGCAGAGCGATCGGTAGGCGAGTGTGGGCTGCAGGCCGGACTGATATGGGGTGGCTCTGGTACACGCTTGGGCCTTATCTCAGCCACAAAGCCATGCGAGCGGCCCTCTTTCTGAGCACCCACAATGTGATAAAGGTTGAAAGAGCCTGTGCGCTACAGTACATTGAGACGAACAATGTAACAAAACGGCAACAGGATGGGATCACACTGCTTTGGTTAGAGGATGCTGCTGTGGAGCAGAGGACCGTGGGCTGAGCGAATGATGAGCAGAGCCTGAATTACCAGCTTTGAAGACCATTAAACTCGACACATAACAATCCAGTGATAAACTGCTATAACTAGGAGGGTGGTAATGTGGGATCCCAACCAAGCAGAACATGATGACTGAGCACCCACACTGACATTACAAAATAATCATCTCTAGCATCAGCAAGAATATGGCTGCCTGTGGTACGTTAAATGATTCCTACATAACACACAAAGGAGATAAGTGAGCCCAAGCTTTCTACAGGAATCAAATGTGAAATTGGGTCACAGTGTGAATCTCAGATACAGCTTCTAACATGCACAGAAAACCCATGACTCAACTCAAAGTAGCTGATGGCAAAGCCCACACCCTGGGACTCCGGTGCAGAGCAAACCTATGCAAAATACATTCCCATGGGACAGAGCCCTGCCACGCTCATACCGAATGCTTCACATGCTCCTGAGCTCTAAAAAAGGGCCTGCACACAGGCGGCCTATGAATAGAGTGCATTGTCATCTCAGTGCCTTAATGTGGCCACAGTCTCAGAGCTCAGAGACAGGGCCTCTGGCCGCCTTTGCTGAATAATTAAAGGCGAGGGTTCTGCCTCCGGAGAACCAATGTGCAGAGGAGAACACAGGCTGTCTCCTATGAGTCATGTGCCTCTTTCTCTCTCACTCTCTCTCTCTGTGTTTATGTGTGTGTGCGAAGCATGTGGATCAGCCATGATACATCTTCCATCAGATTTCTTCTGCATTCCTCTGCTGGGAGTTTGTGGGGGCAGGTGGGGGTTGAGTGCTATAGTTTCAATGATTGGTTTGGACAGAGACTCAACGCAACAGCTTTACAGCATCTGTCGTATAATAGTTGGAAGGTGCAAATTCTTTCCCTCGCACGCCTTCATTGTTTCCTCTTTCCATGCTCCATGCTTTCTAAGTCTTGCCCACCCCTCTTCTAAATAGGTTGTTACACTACCCCACAAACCATGCTAACATTCTACCTCACCCTGCTGCTTTTTTTGCCCACAGCCCATTTTAAGGGATGTGTTGCTGACTTAAATGCAAAAACCCATGCCCGCTAATGTTTTAACAGCATGAGGGTAGATCCAGAAACATAAAAAGGCACATTCTTTCACATGTGCAGTATGCAAAATTGAAAACAGCAAGAGTTAGGCAGCCATTTCCCTTTCCCCCGCCTCCCTTTGTTTGTGAGGAAAGGTCTTGTGCAGTGTCTTTCCCTCTATAAATCTGGGATCAAAGGAAGCATACATCTAGTGCTTCAGGATCTAACACTGATACAAACTTGCATAAAGTGACACATTTCTAAGCTTCTGGCCTCATGTGCTGTGAAAAGCTGGAAAAAGTCAGACGACACACCCAAATACTGCTGGGTCTTAACAGCCTCTTTTCAAATTCTGCAAATAGTGTGAATGCCTTCTGCTCTCGGCTATATCAAATTCCACTTGACTGAATATCCATGCAAATTCCTCTTTCCCATTGGTCATTTTCTCTGGTATTCAGCACAAACTGCCTGGGTCCACCATCTTTCATCAATAAAAAAACATACAACCTTCTGTAGTAATAGAAAGTCCTACCGAAGCAACAATAACACGAAACATGTCCCATAGGCTTTAAACCCAGCACAAAAACCCTTTAAAGCCATAGATCTTGCACATACCCCATTCCACTATTTCTAAATTGATTTGCCAGTTAATTCCCCAACTTCGAGTTTACTTGTTGGTGAAATAAGAGGGCATTATGATCATTATGAGAGTGAGGGAAAGGAGACCAATCAATTGCTCTGGAGAGGGCACCGGGGAAAAAGGTTATTGATTCCAGGTTACAGAATCTTTGAGGACTGCTCAGACAACAGAGGTGACTTAGATGTTATCCCTCGAGCTTTGTTTCTCTTCCTCTGCATCTCTCTCGTACTCTAGCAGCTTGTAGAGGACTCTGGACCTGGAGAACAGTGTGGTTCACGCTTTGGCTGATGCTTAATGTTTCCTCTGAGAATTGCATGGCATTTGACAGGGGGGTTGAAATTGCTTGTCACCTCATTGAGGGAAAAGCCCAGAGGAACAGACAGATCATAAGTGCATTGTTTGTGAACTGCACTCTGATGTAAACAGAGTAGCTGCTGAACTAGACCCCATGACTGCTTCCTTCACAAAGAACACACAGGATTCAGGGCACAAGGGGGCATGAGGGACAGACAGACAGACAGATAGATAGTCTACAGTCTAAGTCTACAGTCATGCAGAGGCTCACTGGACGTGTGTTCCAGTTTGGTCTGTAACCAAAGAGACATTTCCATAATATTTACATTTAATAATCCAGCACATACTCATTTATCCGTACCTCTTTTCAGTGTTGACAATGTAGAAACACCACCACACAAACAGGTCTCAGAGAAGATAATAATAATAACACGATAACTAAAGTTCTAGATTCTAGTTAAACTGGAACATACAGAGTGCAGACTACAGAATTTGATTTCAGCAGGGTGTACTGTAGGTCTACTTGAAAGGTGATTTTTGGTCAGTGAGGTCATTATCACTGTAATCAAGAATGCTAGTCTATTACATCACTGGTGATCTGGAGAAGGGGCTGTGCTGACCTTGCTTTGAGCAAGTGCTTGAATAAAGTGAGAAGTCCATGGTTAGACGTTTGAGAACTTCATCTTGAGAGGCACAGATGACTGCAGGACTAGTTATGTCATTTGCGTGGGGACTGTTTATTGTGAAGAGCTGATGAGTGAAGGAACTGTGGATGTTGGTGACCTTCAGCTTGAAGTATGTAGTGAAATTATGCACAGTAAAGACTATGTGGGTGGAGATGGAGTGACAATAAAGAGAGAGAAATAAAAGGGAAAGGTTTGGGAAAGGCTAGAGACATAGGCCTGTGGTGTGTATTTCTACATTGTGAAATGGGTTTGGGGAAAAAGAGGAAAATTGGAAACCAATGAATCATTCATTCATTCATTATCTGTAACCGCTTATCCAAGTCAGGGTCGCAGTCGGTCCAGAGCCTCCCTGGAATCATTGGGCACAAGGCGGGAATACACCCTGGAGGGGGTGCCAGTCCTTCACAGGGCAACACAGACACACACACACGGACAGTTTTGAGTCGCCAATCCACCTACCAACGTGTGTTTTTGGACTGTGGGAGGAAACTGGAGCACCCGGAGGAAACCCACGCGGACACGGGGAGAACACACACCAACTCCTCACAGACAGTCACCCGGAGCGGGAATCGAACCCACAACCTCCAGGTTCCTGGAGCTGTGTGACTGCAACACTACCTGCTGCACCACCGTGCCGCCTACCAATGAATCAATGTGACAAATTAATTGTAAGGAGTACGGCATAAAACACACTTGCCTTATTCTCATTTAACCAAAAAATATGAAAACCTTTCCTCACTGTCCACACAGTCTGGGACCTTATATAAAAAGCGGAAAGAATACAACATCTTGTACTGTCAGAACCAACGAAAAACAAAGCTAGGCCACGTGTCACACAGGAGCTATTCCTTGCTTCATTTTTTTTCAGAGATCTAAAGGTGAGCAAAGCCTTGGCTTTGACTGGATTGTTAGTTCTGCAGTCACACTATGTCAAACAAATAATCAACCTGCAAAAACAGTGGAACAAGAAAATCACTCCTGCTGCCTCAAACCTAACACATGTACACACAGCAGTCAGTGAGAGAGCTGCAGCTGTTGTAACACATGTAAGCGCAAACTGGGCTATTCCTGTATCGCATTCTTCAGCACGTGTTGTGGCCTCCTAGCCACTGCTCAGGCCGTATGATGTCATGCAGGATGCCAGGTGTCTCCCTTTCCTATTTACTTTAGAATGGAGTTCTCTTTTTCATTCTGCACTACAGGCAAGAGGACAGACGGATAGAAAGGCAGACTGTGTATTTGTTCTGACAGTGGGGGACAGGGGAAGGAGCTAATGCTTCTTACTGAGCAGCAGGGTCAAAGGTTACAATTTACAGGATGTAGAGATTTGGGCCTGGTATTGCTGAGCTTAGGCCTGGGCAAAAACAAAATAAAAAACACAGTAGATGTTTAATAGTTTAATCAATACAAGGATATTATTAGTGATGACATTTTTATTATTTTGACAGCATATTCTACATACAGACTGCACATCAATATCAGTGGAAAATGTCCGGCTGATATCAGCAGTTATTCTTGGGAAACAAACAAAAAAAAAGTGTGAATCTAAAATAATTCTATGACAAATCTATTCCAAAATAGCACACACCCACACTGCACATTGTGTGAGGTCATATTGCTAGCTGTGCATCTCTTCCTGTGATGAAGTATAATTGTGGGGTAGTTTGAGCATGATAGCCTAAATCAGGGGCATTTAAATATGAATCTTTCCACTTTATGAATATGACCACTTACAAATGAACATATATTTTTCAGCCTAGTCCTCTTTAATTGAGTGGTTTTTACTGTTCACTTTCATTTGTACAGAGCCACACTGAAAATGTCATTTTAACTTCTGGACATGACAGTAGCCTATTACTTTTAAAAATGTTCCTTGATGAGCACAAGTCCACACAGTAACTACCAGCTTCGTTTCACAGAAATCGTTTTAAGTTCTGAGTTTGGACGACAAGAAACAAAGGAGACTGTTCAAAATATACAGGGAGCATTTTTTTCCTCTCTGATGTTTTGTTATTGGTCAGTTATAAACTGAATTCGGGTCCAATGCGGACCAGACTCCACCTATTGAGCACTACTGACCTGAAATCAATCTTAAGTGAAATGCTTCAAGTAAAAACAACTCACTTCCAAGCTTATTTCTTGGCTCAGGTCTGTATCCATTGATTGAATGTTAAATATCAATACTGAAAATGAGAACACAATAGGATTGTGCCATTGGTAAGTCAATGCATTAAAGTGTAGATAAATGTGGAAAGGTCAAACCTGTATAACAACTATGTCAATTTATAAATGATAACAATTATAAAAGTTACACAGTATACTCCACACAAAATGCTGGGAGCGTTTGAAGTTGTTAGTAGCTAATTATTCTTGGCTATGTCATCCAGATCTAGCTGAATGGCTAGGCGTCCTGAGATAATGCTGTTCTCAAGCAGCTGTGTCCTCTGGTGAAAAGTGCGGTTACAGACCAGCATTGAGTTACCGTCTAATAACACAGTCACGCAGCAAAAATATGCAGTCTGTTGGGCTCCCAGTGTGAGAATTATTCTCCAAATCTAGAGGACATAAAGGTGGCACCACACTGAAGTACAGTAAGGCAAAGTCAGTGAAGTGTGAAATTGTTTACTGCCTTTCTTAAGGCATGTGGCAACTTTTAATAATCAATAACAATAATATATATAACCAACAGCTTGTGTCTATGATGGATAAACCTAAAAGACACCGTCTGAGGGACTATCTCTCTTTCAACAGACCCCAGCCTTTGTGCTGCCACTAAAAAACACAGTGAAAGATGCACAGAGGCTTCTACACATGTTGTTATGGGATGGCAGACTGAAGTTCTGATGTTATCGTGTTGCTTGGTATCCCATGGTATCGCTCATACAGTCACAACAAAGAAAGCTCTGCCTCTAGAGAAGACTCAGGCCTGGAATGAGGAGTGGAAACCTGATATCTGCATACTGCAACTTCATCAGCACACTGCTGTGCTGCAGCTCTAAAGAGCCAAGAACAAACAGAAAGCCTTCTCAAAAGGATTGAGTCATGTTTCCTTTGCTCCCTTATGTCTCCGTAAAACACTGTCTTCGGCTGATAAAAGTACAATTAATAAAAAAGGCTTCTTAACCTTCTTCTTCCTGAGAGGTCAGAGGGTTGGCGTACTACAGCGATTGGATTAGAGGCGAGGATAAGCAATTTGAAGGTCAATGAGATGACATAATCCTGCATGGCAGTCAACAGTTGAAGGAGCTCTGTGGTAACAGATGGGCCTCAGCGAGTCACACAAAGACAGTAGCTCGCTGCATCATGCTGCAGCTCAGAGAGACAAAATAAATCCAAACCACTCACCACCCACCTGAATAAGGGCCATATGAGCTGTGTTTTAAAAAGCCGAGGATGTAAGTCTACTGTAGCAAGAAAAGAAAATCCAAAAGAGAAAGGTCACTGCAAATTGCAGCTCATTTTGTGTCTAGCACTGTTTTGAAGTAGGCAGTTATTATGCATCCTCAGGAGCCTAGGTAGCAGAAAGGCGAACTGGAACAGACTCCGATGGCATGTGCTCAAGAGCCGCACAAGCTGAGGGGATAGAAAGAGGAAATTAGGTCTAAGCAGGTGCTTCAACATCTGCTCCTTGGCTTGCAGCTACATTTTGCAAAGTCTGTAGACAGAAGACTACTTACACCTCACTAATATCTAATCATCTGAGAATTAAAAGGAGAGAAAATGATTTTGATTATGATTCTTTCGAAAATTCGAAGAAATTTCTGACATTTAGAAAATGATTTTTTAAGTTAGGGCTGGGCAATTAATCAAAAATTAATCATAATCGACACTCAGAACTTCTAATTGACATTATCTTTTCTATATTGATTATTTTAATTCTGTTATGTCCCCACTGTGTGTTCATGTACTGTTCCTTTAAAACTTCGCTACCAAGCTGTAGTCGCGTACTGCCCCTATCTGCCACATGGAAGCAACCTAAACGCTGAGGCCGGTCAAGCAACTCGAACAGCTCGTACCAAATAATAACACAGCGTCTGTGGTTTGGACGTGCTGTGTTTGACTATAATTAAGACGACACTGAACAAAATGAGAAAAAAAGAGAGGAACAAGCTCCCAGCGACATTAGAAAAAATATCCCATATTTAAAACTGCAGCATATTTACAGTACAAGCCTCGTCACTGAACTATGAGGGTAAAAAATACAGAAACAAAATAATCGTTCATTAATCATAATTGTGGTAAAATGTTAAATTAATCGTGATATTGATTTGCGCTCATATCGCCCAGCACTATTTTATTCATTCATTCATTCATCCATTATCTGTAACCCTTATCCAGTTCAGGGTCGCAGTGGGTCCAGAGCCTTCCTGGAATCATTGGGCACAAGGCGGGAATACACCCTGGAGGGGGCGCCAGTCCTTCACAGGGCAACACAGACACACAGATACACATTCACTCACACACTCACACCTACGGACACAGGGAGAACACAGCACTATTTTTTGTCATTATTAGTTTTCAAATATTGGGAGTACAAAAGTGTGACTGAAGGAAACACTTATACAGAAGGGGAATAGGGACAATGAAAACAATATACCACACTTTTGGGAAATACTGGAATAATATAATGTAACTATATTATTATGCCCTGTGAAGGACTCCAGGGTGTATTCCTGCCTTGTGCCCAATGATTCCAGGTAGGCTCTGGGCCCACAGCGACCCTGAATTGGATACGCGGTTACAGATAATGAATGAATGAATGAACTATATTATTACAGATGCGGGACAAAAAATGAAATCATATCAGAATTCACAGATATTTGCTTTAGACTGACCAATATTTTACAGATGATTTTATATAGATTATACATGAATTTATTAATTCATTCATTCATACATTCACTCACTCACTCTATCACTCATTTGTTTTCTTTTACCATTTCATTGGTGCGGTTTGTCTGGAGCATACATGGAATCATTGCGCACAAGGCAGGAACACACCCGGTAGGGGGTCACCAGACCATCACAGTTTATACAGATTAATGATGATATTATTTATTCTACCTGGAAAAGCAAGATGTTTCTGGACAACTGCGCAAATGTGTCAGCATTTTAATCATTTAACCATACGAAAATTAATGTTAGCCATCTCTGTTGAGTCACTCTAGAATAAGAGTCGCTGATGACAATCAACAAAGTTTTGCGCACTGTGGATGTTGGACCTCAAACCATGATGCTGTGCACGTCTGGCAAGTGTTAGCATTTATTCATGGCATTTGGTAAATGCCATGATCCCGCCCCCATGGCCACACAGAGGTAAGTGTTAGTGACACAACCCGAACACCAGCCTTCACCACGGAGAGCTGCCCAACGACCCCACTTCCAGCTTGCTGTCAGGTCCCATCAGCGCTCAGGGAACACCTAAACCTAAACATACACGGTACTCAGTACAAAAACAACTGCTAACACTCCAGGCAACACCTAAAGCCAGAACAGAAACTTGGGGTTACATTCCAAGAGGGAAAAACACTAGTGAAATTTCCACCAACCACCAGTTGCATCTCAATATCAAAACAATTACTATTTAAGAACCAATGGATTTTAATCATTTTTACCACCACATTTCTACTGTACAAAAGCATATTGAAAATCACAAAGCCAACCTGTCTAGCAGATGTCAAGAAGCATCATGAGAAGAAATTATCATGCTTCATGTAAGAACACACTATTTTGGAATAAATAAAATTGTACTGAATGATGAGTTATGAGTGACTGAATGGTGATGTCTGCTGTTAGCTTACGTGTTCAACAAATAATCTATTCTGAAAAAAAATCCATCTGCTGTACATCCGTCTCACATCCATAATACCACAGTATCACTACACTAAAGTCCCTCCAATAGTATTATCTCTTCTCATGCACTCAGTCCCAAAGGAGAACTATGACTCCAGCCAATGTAGGTCAAATGGATTCTTCTCCCATGGGGCATTTGCCTTTTAAGCTTATACCAGTAGCACTGTTATTATTATCTCTAAAAACTGACTTTTATTTTATTCCTAATATTTAACATAACATTTGTAAATCTAGATTTTATTATAGGTTTGAAGGCAGGGACTTTTAAAGCGTGTACCATTTAAGGACAAGTTTCCTTCAAGTCAGCAATGTTCTCAAGCTTTGCTTATCCATACTCTCAGTTAAAAATGGGGAAAGAAACTCAAGAGACTATGATTCTCCTGTAGAAACTATGATAAACAGCTATGGAAAATAGGCCAAAAGCAAAATAGGACAGTACAAAAAATTCAAGGTATTTGTCAAGAAGAGTAATTTTCTTCCTCTTCAGCACATGATAGGAAAATGTAATAAAATTGCAGGCAGCTGTGTTCAGCCAGCAAGTGCACAAGCATTTGTCCATGTCCTCAAGAACAAAGTAGGCGGTGTAAACAATCCTATCCAGGTAGTATCTAATATCAAGAGCGATTCACATTCAGTGTGACACCATGTATTTTAAGAAGCAGATCAATGGTGATCTGAGTTATTTACTATTATGAGTCGGCCCTCTACTGCCCTCTGATCGAAGGACTCATCTGTGTATGCATTAATAAACAGGAGTCACTCAAAGGGACCTTGAGCTGCCACATCCGATTGTGGAGAAAGGGGCGGGAGTCCTCATATCCTCCATGGTCAAAAGCATGACAATCTAAAATGTATCCCATCAGTGCAAAGCAGAAGATCAATTCAAAACAAGGTCTGATTAAAGGGCTTATATGATAACCTTTTCAATATTTTAAGTTTCACCGAGAGGTCCACGTACAACATTTATGTGGTTTAGATAACAAATAACGAGGACATGTAGCTGAAAACTGTTGTTTTTAAGAGTGATAAACAGAAAGAAATGACCTGTGTACTCACTTTTCTATAATGTGCCTTAATCCGAAAGTGGTTTAGGCGAAAACATAACTTGGAGGATGCACATATGAGCACAACATCTGTTGGTTTTTGTGACCTCAAACAAAAACAATGAATTTTCAACTGGGTGTTTTGCCAATGAACGTCTGAAATTTAAAGGATGGCCATATCAAAGTTACTACGCAAACATATTTCTGAATTTATGAAATTCAGGAACCTAAACTTTGCATTTTGACATAATTTGAAAATTCTGATGCATATTCGGCTTCCAGAGAAATAAAAATTATGTAGCTTCATCACGTTAATTAAATACTTTTAAAAAATAACGCAAACGTTATTTATCTAGCCTTTTATTAATTGTCAGTTCCAGGCGACAGAAAATATCAGGAAATTAACACTTAGCGGAGACAATTCAGCAATTTCAACATACCTGAACAGCGCCACTAGTGCCCTGCTGTGATGAGCATGGTCTTCACCCAAATAAAATCTGGTAAAGAGTGTCTGTGATGAGATGGATGTGTTCTCCCCGTGTCCGACTGGGTTTCCTCCAGGTTCTCCAGTTTCCTCCCGCAGTTTAAAAACACACTGTTAGGTGGACTGGCTACTCAAAAATGTCCATAGGTATAAGTGAATGTGTGAGTGTGTATCGCCCTGCCAAGAACTGGCGCCCACTCCAGGGTGTGTTACCATCTTGCACCCAATGATTCCGGGTAGGCTCTGGATCCACCACGACCCTGAACTGGATAAGCGGTTACAGACAATGAACGAATGAATGTAAACTGCTAAATCTAGTATCAAGCCACCAAACGTCCTCAAATCAGCATAGCCACTTAGCAAAGTTAGCACTTCCTCAGACATTTGTGTAACATGATGAGAGTTCACCGCCCAATCACAGATGTTCAGTTAGCTGTAGAAAGTCACATTGTCTGACAGAGCATTTAATGAGGGAGCACTGAAATGTTAACTACAATTACAATTATCATAATCACAATATAGACAACAGGATTACATCTATTCAATGCATTTTCACAAAACAGCTCTACTGAGGAATTCTATGGGATTACATTGGAAAGGCATTTACAATGTATCCATCCCAAAGGGAATCACAAAGGGCATGAACTCTAAATGAGCTGATTAAACCTAATGAAGCATGAAGGGCACCTAAATAATATCATCATTAATTCTAACAAACACTAGGTTAAACTGAAAGGCTGTTTGGTAAAATGAACGATGCGAGTAAGGCATAAGCTATGACAAGTGCAGTGCCAGCTGTTGCTTTTGCTCCAAGACAAAGCCTAACATTTAGTCATAAGGGTACATCATCAAAACAGACACTGCAAGACACAGAATAATTGCCACCTATTCTCTTTATTCCTGTCATAAAAAGGAATATTTCCCCAGACATCACGTGCGTAGGTGTTAGTTTTATGAAACAGGTGCTACATAGTCATTGTGGCCTGTGTTTGATAAATGACTTAGAGGAGCACGAAACACAGGAAGGAAGGGGTTAAGGCTGCTGCCTGACTGTTTAGGAGCACCAGATGCCTGAGGCCTCGGAGGATGTGTAAAATGAAGCCCAGATGTGCCCGTAGAGGAGACTGTATTATGGGGAACAAGTTAAAAATCGGCAAGTTTTTCAAAGCAACTGCACTGTGCCCTGCATCCTGCTGCACCTACTGTACCTCACAGTGCCAAAGAGGACTCACAACACCACCCACGTCTTCACCACACTCCTGCCACATGCTCACACTCACTTGACTGTGCCTTTTGGGTGACAGTTGACAGACGGCTGCTTAACAAGGCAACTTTCCCTAAAAACACACTGCCATTTCACCAGGATTCATGCACTGTGAAAATATGCAAAAGAGGTATCGAATGTTGCCTGCAGCAATTTCTGGAGAATGTCTCCTCACATAAGGATAGAGACATATACTGGAGGACCCTGAGATCTCATTAGCTGACAACACAAGCAAACAATTACTGCTAAAAATAGAGTATTTGTGTATGTGACCCAAACTACAACATGAGGCTCTACAATTCATTTTACTAAGGGTGTAATGATACATATACTAAGAAATCCAAAATATTAACCTTCAGAATGGAGTAATGTCATGTAAAATGTCTGACATGCCTCTTGCGCCACTTCAGAGGGTCCACCACATTTTCTTTGTTACTGCTGTCACTAACAAAAACAAGACACATGACTGCATCCAATCATTTTTTTTACACATCCTCTTTTATTATTTTGCAACTTTTTGTTATTTTGGAATAAAATTAAACCAGTGTTGTGTTTTCTCAGGAAGCAAAACAATGACAAATGACAAAAATCTAATCAAATCATGATCTCAGTACCAAAAATTATGTGTGTATCATTACATTAGTGATGCAAATACACACAGGTTTACTTGGTGTACAAGAGTGTCCACTCATTCACACAACACTGAGCAAAAACACCATTCAGGACCAGCCTCTCAACTGACTACTCGAGGATCATTTTAAATCAAAAGAAGACCAGTAGTTATCCTATACGACCAGCGTTTTCTGTAATCAACCGAGAATCCCTTTAATGGCGGGATGTTACTGTCTGGAGAGCACAACCTGGGAAAATTTGAAAAGGTACAAGACTTGGTTGTAAATGCTTTCCATCCGCAATAGAGCATAGTAATCAGTAAAATATATAACCCTGCAAATAACGGCTGTACAAACAAACCCCCACATCAGTGTGCAGGAGGCTCCTCAATAAACCGCGGGCAATCAAAAAAAGCCTTCGAATAATAACACTTCTCAGAGGCAGGGAGATAAACAGAAGTGGATTTTGTGCACTTTAAACCACTCTGTTCATTCGGGGCTCTGTAGATTCGAGGCGCTCGAGCGAAAGCTTTTCGCGCCTTAAATGGTCTCGAGCACGTCGCGCGCCTCGAGAAAGTAACGGTCGAACAGCTGATGGACATACTACAGACAGAAGCGGCGTTAGTTTCAGACATAATTAAGATGTGGCCGGTAAAATCGAGTTCAAACTGTGGAGGGAGCTTTGAAATGGCTTCGAGTTACCGGTCAATGTACCAAAGGAGGAAAAACGTGCTCAAAACGACTATAAACGGCCTTCTGCGCTTGAACAAAACTGGTCTTAGACCAGTTGTCATAATAAGGATACTCTGCTCTTCTTACCATCGACTTATCAGACTAACACCTCCGTTATACTTCACTTATTTTTTTTAAATAATTCTTTGGAGATTTGGATCACTTCCTGAACTTGCCGTGCTCCACCAGACAAGGGTTCATTTTTAAAGACTGATCTCGGTCTGTCCGAAACAAAGCTACTTTGGTCTAATTATGTTTATTATCAATTAGGTAAAAGGTGGATCTACTCGAATGAGTATAGGCTCAAATGAGTTTAGGAGTCTGTTTTTGTGAGCGAAATAGAAGGGAACCAAATCCACCTCCACATTAAAGAAACCGACCGCCTGTAGATGATGGTTCGAGTTGGAGGAAAAGTCAACGGCTCCATTGAGCCACTGTTCTTAACTAGCCGTCAGGTTAGCCTCGCTAACGTTAGCTAGCGTCAATGAAACACTGCACCGAGGAAGAGGTGCCCGTTGGTCTAACGTTGGGAGGATGATGCATTTTCACGGTTTCAAATGATTCCGCGAGGTTCAGATGAGAAAATGCTAAGTCTTTGCAACGGCTCATTCAAGGTCAACGAAGTAGCCCTTGGCTCATGACAACAAAGAAATGCAGTGGGAAATTTCAGAGGCTGAACCTCGCCTCTTTTCCTCCACCAAACTGCCACCGTTCCCAAATGCAGCAGAACCCCGACTGCTTGAGAATAATTAGCCTTCCACATCTGGGGTCGGTTTGGCTGTGGTGGTATGATCGGTCAGGTGAGGGAGGGGGAGTCAGGCGCTAACGTCGTCCCATAATTCAAAATAATCAACAACAAATAACACAAAAATAATCGACAATAGCAGGTTTACCTTCCGATAACTCCAGCTCCAGCTCGGCTAGTCTGGCTCGGACTTCCAGGGGAAGGGGCAGCGCATCGCGGTCCGCCATTGTCCGTTTGGAAAAACGGGAATAAAATCTCTCTCGTCCTCTTTCTTCTGTTCTCAGGCGAGTCTGTCAGCGCTGTGCTCTCTCCGCGCCGCAGCGGTGCATAAGGGCTTCAGGAGATGGAGGCGGCGGAGAACTAGAGAAACGGTGGGTAGATAAATAGATAGAACGACGGGTAATGTTTATTTCTGTGAAGAATATTTATTCTCTCTCAGCGAAGCCCAGCCATGTCTGGACTCGCAGGGTCTCGGCGGTTTGGAGAGAGGCGCAGTACTGAGTCTGCGAGGCTTGCCTTCACACACCAGCGCTGTCCGCAGCTCCTTCTCTCTCATGACGCAAGGGACCTGCTGTTCTCCTTGTGTCCACAAGGCGGCGGTAAAACCCGAGCATCAGTACCACGGATCGGGTCTGGCGATACCAGTAATTCCCACATCGACCGCTTACCTAAACAAATTAATATTTTATCTGTTGACTTAGTATTCTGGGTCGACATTCACTCGGCCATAATTAAAACACGTTAAGCTGGAAACGATGAAACGAGCCACTTTGTGCTCTTGTGATAACACCAATTTCAAACGTAGTATGGTAGTAGAAAAACAGGAAAAACTAATCAAGTCTAACTAATCACATATAAGTTCTCAACCTACTTTTAACATCCAGTTTACAGGGGCAGCCTATTTTTAAGGGGATATATACATAATAGGACAATAACAAAACATATTTCATTTTTATATTTGGCATTAATATTATTCATATAATATGGTAGCGCAGCAGGTAGTGACAGAGCTCCAGGGACCTGGAGGTTGTGGGTTTGATTCCCACTCCGGGTGACTGTCTGTGAGGAGTGTGGTGTGTTCTCCCTGTGTCCGCGTGGGTTTCCTCCGGGTGCTCCGGTTTCCTCCCACAGTCCAAACACACACGGTGGATTGGTGACTTGTAGGTGTGTGTGAAGGATTGGCGCCCCCTCCAGGGTGTATTCCCGCCTTGCGCCCAATGATTCCAGGTAGGCTCTGGACCCACCGTGACCCTGAATGAATGTCTGTAGCCACTTTTCCAGGGCATCATTAGTAAGTCTTTCCTATAGTATTAAATAAATTTAGTGTCATGGCTGCCTGATATGTGTAGCTGAGGAATACTGTGGAAGAAAAGCTTTTTATTGCTTAATGAATATACCTCTCGTTGTATTTTTAAAATGATTTCATTTGAGGATATTTTCAGGAAAAAGAAATGTCAGGATCTGAACTGTCAGTACGTTGTACTGATCTGCCTATTCCCTTCCACTTTTTTTTTTAAATGAGGAAATCTGCCCAGTGCCAACAGCTGAACTAATCTCATTAATATAACTCCACTGGCCAATACATGTTTCAGTGTAAAACAAATTCTGTTTCAGAAGAAACTAAGTAAAACATGTCTTTTGCTGAAATAATGTCCGTTGAGCCATTGAAAAAAATCAAACAAAAGTCTGAAATAACAGATATTTAATCATATTTTAAAATCTCCTTCCATAACGGTTTAATCCTTGCAAAAAAAAAAAAAAGACTGCAACCAAATGTGTCTGGCACAAATGCTTTATTTGTACACTGATATGCCAAATGTCAAGTGGTGTTACCTCAGGGGACAGATTGGGAATGCCAGCACCTGTATAATGGTGAGGTTGAACACTTCATGATGCACCTGGCAAGGTAATGTAAGGCAATGTGAGTTTGAAAGAGGTATTGTGTTGGGTGCCAGATGGATGGGACATTCTCTTTCTGAAGTTGTGTGGCCATTAAATATTCCTTGATCCACAGAGTCACATGTATAAAGGGAAAACAGCATAGAATATGTTCAAACCCACAGTGTCATGGGACAGGAATATTACCATGTAGGATCCCCTCTAACCCAGCAAAGTGCAGCAAGTTGAGAAGCGCTCGTGGACAGTGGACAGAAGACAACCTTCTTCAAACTCTCTATGAAAGGCTGCAAATGATCAACAAGCATGGTGGGCACAGATCAATGACGTGTTTAGGCAGATCAGTGGACCCAACCCACACCAGTGTGGAACCACTACAAGCCAGCAGTGCACCTGCAGGGCTCCATGGCTTACGTGGCTCTTATGGCACCACACACAACCCTACCATTCGCCCAAAACCACTGGTACCATGAGTCATCCGATCATGCCACATGTTGCCAGTCCTCAAGGCTCCAGTTAACAAAGTCACAAGCCCAGGTGAGGCGCTGTGTCTGGAGTCGTGGTGTTAACAGAGGCACTCTGGTGGATCTTCTGCTCCCATATTCCAATATGCAATTTTTGCCAAAGCCACTTGTCTGATCATATGGATATTTCCAACCAGACAGTCAATCATGATCTTCTGTTCTGTCCACAGTGGGTGGTAATGCGTGACACTGGATCAAGTAAATGGCCACAAAGTTTCAGAAATGGAATGTCCCATCCATCCGGCACCTTAATTCATGCCTCATTCGAAATCCAATACTTCACATCAGTTTTCCACGAGCACACAGGAAAGTGTTCAACCTTTCAACTTATAGGTGTGTGCATTCCCAAGCCATACCCAGAGGTAATGCCAATTCACAATTTATCTACTGCTGTCTCATGACTTTCAGCACATCAGTGTATTACTCAGGTACAGGACCATAAGTTAAAATGTGTACCCTTTGTTTAATTATGTTTACATGCTTTTCTAAGAGAAAATACCTTCATGAATCATTTAGAGAAAACAGTGATTTCTACCGGTCTTAGTGCCTAATTTCTATTTATGTGCTTAGTTTAACATGGTGTGGGTTAGAGACATGTGAACTAAAATATACCACAACATTTTGCACCAAGCAGCTTTAATATTTTCCCTTGATTATGTTAAATCTAGCTAATAAATTCTAAGTGGGTAAGACAAAGAATGTTTTGCACTTTTACATTTAAGCATTCCAACAAACACAACTGAGTGCGACTAAACAGTAAACAAGCTGGGAATGCATATTTCTAAAATGCTAATTTAGCACCTTTGCTTGTATAAGCCTATGAGCAAAGTTAGCAATAATTCCTTTTATTTGGGGGAGTTCAGGTGTGTATTTTGAGAATAAAGACTGAACCAGGGGATCGCTATCAACATTTGGCTTTAGTTTCTAGTGTGGTGGAGGGTCTCAAAATTATTCTCATCTACAACAGGGAGCACTGCAGAAAAGAAAGTTTGGGAACCACTGGTCTATGCAAACAGATATGTGA
The DNA here is from genome assembly GCF_029633855.1 of Hoplias malabaricus. NCBI lineage: Eukaryota > Metazoa > Chordata > Actinopteri > Characiformes > Erythrinidae > Hoplias > Hoplias malabaricus. Next base: position 14,752,928 of record NC_089800.1, read on the forward strand.
TAAGTCAAATATAAATTTGCAGTCATATTTTATCCAGTGCCCTTTCATATAACAATGCTTATATCAGTAAATCTAACGGAAAGTTGGATTTGCACAACTTTCTCTAATTCAAACGATTATGTAAAAAGAAGAGAGGAAAAACTGATATAAACCATGTTTTACGACCATAAAACAAGTAAATCATAAAACTGGAAATACTTCTATAAAGGCAATATTTGTGCTCCATAAAATTTGATTCAAGTTAATACAGGAGGCATGGACCTTTATTTTGCAATCTCATTGAACTCTCCGTAAGAAAGAAAAAAACAAATGTGAAAGTTACGCCACCTTGTGGTGATACATCGCACTAGAGACGTTATGGCAAAATGAAGCGCTCTGACAGTTTGCAGAAGACAGACAAATCATGAATACAAGAAATGGGCATCCAATTCCTCATTGACATTTATTTTAATACACCTTGCTCTTAACCAATTTATGGGTACCTTTTTTTTTTTAATGTTTTCAAATTATTTACATCTGTACAGTGAAAGCACACATTTCCAAGTGCACACATTACAGTTCTGACCATAAGCGTATATTACCCACAAAAAATAAAAATAAAAAATCCCATTTCAACCTCAACAGTATTGTGCTACACAAATGCAGTGATCAAGGCTGTGAGAAGACCCCTACCACATCATCCATTTTTATCTAGCCTCCTGGGAACTGATGAACTCAAATCTCTCTTCTAAAAAGTTAAGGCAGAGACATATTTCAAGTTTAAATAAAATTCAAGTTTTCAAACACTGTTAATTTATAATGGGTTTTTCTTTTGTACATCTTAAAACTTTATCTGCAATCAAACCTTCATTACTCTGGTGTGTGTAATGGATGAAAATCAACTTGTGACACCCCCTCCCCCCCAAAAAAAGAAAAAAAAAAAAAGAAAAAGAAAAATACTGGAAATCACACAAAAGACATCTGTTTCACGTGGAAATGACACATTCTCCATACAACAGGAAGAAAAAAAAAAAAAAAGATTAGAACTTGCTCTGCCAAAAAAAGGCTAACTAAAAGAGTGAAAAATAACAAAGTAACAACAAAGAGGAAAAAAGACAAACTTCAGAAAATGACACTACAAACAAGCCACTGGTCCATGAGTGCAGGAGGTGCTTCTCAACTGAAGTATAGTCATACACGCACACCTTCAAACCCACCTCAGTAAATCTGGCGATATGAGAAATACAAGTGACAGGATCAATGTTCCCCCAATCCCCTCCTCCTACTGAGATTATAGAACAGCACCAAATTAACCAAGTGACAAACCATAGCACCACGCTAGCATAAAACAACTCTGAGAAGCCAATTACAAAGCTGTACTGTAATAGACAAACACAAACTAGGCACATTATCACATCCCCACCCTCCCACCCTGAGGACTTAAAGCAGTGTGCAGTTCTTCCAGAAACTGATCAGATGACGTGGTTTATTATCTATCCAATGTCTCTGTAAGAGTGCTGAACTGGAACCAGATTTTTTTTTCTTCTCCTTAATGAATGCAATTATTTGGACATGGGAAATCCCTTCTCAGATGTTTGATACACACAGGGTCAGATTTCTGACAAGCAATGTGGGTTTGGGTGAATCTATTAAAAAGAAGGGGTTAAAAAAGAAATGACACAAAAAAGGGAAAAGAAAATGAAGAAGAAAAAAAAGAAGAGAAATTAAGTACATAAAAAAGGCATGCACACAAGACAAGTTACACCAGCTACTTTGCCGTATTGGTACAATTGATAAAAAATGATTATGTGCTGGTTTTAAAATAAAAATCAGAGCTCAAAACTATACTCCAGTGCCAATGCATTAATACATAAAAACTTAACACAAAAAATGACTCGCACAACTTCTCAGATCATGCAGGTGCTAACAGCTTTGACTGTTCACCTTTCTGTAGAAAAGTCCGAAGGAATCAGCCCCAATGCTGTCATTGCCAGTACACTGGGGTTTAGAAAATTATATACACACGTGTTGATTAAAAAAAACTGGGGGAGGAAAAAGAAAAGAAAAGGATTCAATATCAGCACTATTTTAAAGTCAGTATTTCCTACCAGCACTACTTCAACAACAGAAATATTGAGCTCTGGCCAACGCTAATTCAAAATAATTGAACAAATTCTCTCCACAACAGGGCTGCTTGTCCTTGAAAAACACAAAACAAATCTTGTAAATGAAAATGAGAAGGAAACAAAATAAGAAAAAGTACATCAGAGAACCCTTATGCACCCACAAGTGCTTTCATCTGTAGGCCCTGATTCCAGTGACAGTTGTTAATATGTGCATTTACAGTAGGGCTGAGAGAGTGAGCCATGTTGAGGAGCCCTGACACACCGAGCATATCTTCCTCAGTCCCCGGCTGAGCCCTCAGGATTGAAATGAAGAAGCAGAGGAGTCTCCAACACCCTGATGTGACTTCCAGGCCTCTCGGACTCGAGGCGGCGGTGCTTTGACTGAAGGAAGTTTCGTTTCTCTGCATCTGTGCTCCACACAATCAAGGGAGTTGGTGTCTTCCGTAGAAGAACTTGGGGACTTTGGCTCAACTGGAGGTTGCTGCGTCGGTGCCTCTCTTATCCTCTGGCATATCTCTGCATAGCTTGGCTTTCGGGGCTCCTACACAACAATGTCTACATTACAGGACACTGTGTGCATTCAAAATGACTGACAATACACTGATTCTTGTAAACAGTCAGTGGTTATAATGGCTATAATTATTAATGTTTTTTTAAAGCAGTTTACGATCACTTTTATTGAAAAGTCTTTCATCCTTCAGTATGTGGCGATATAAAACGCTCTCTACTCACCATTGATGGATTGCTGAGCTGCACTGAGGGGCTTTTAGCAGCAGGTAGAACTGACGGTGTCTCTGCAGGTACCATCACCTCCTTGGATTTTTCCTCAAATATCTTCAACGAACTACTAGTTTAAAAATATAATTAGATAATTAAATAAATCATAATACACAAAGCAGATACTGAATGATCATTATGAGAGGGACCATATATGGGAATGCCTGATAATGTAACAACAATGGTTCTTAACCTACGACAGTGTGTGCATTGGTGCTTTCCATCAGATACACAGCTGAAAAACAAGAGGAAGCAGCCAACACGTTCTAAAACCTGACGCAAATGCCTGACTCATAACTGCTACATCAGTTATGCCCAATTATTTCCCCATTGTGAGTCCTCATCAATTCCCACTTCTAGACTGTATTTATTAATTGAATCTCCCCATCATATTGCACTAATCAACCTGGAAGTCAGAAGACAATCTCAGGATTCAAGTCATGATAGAATCCAAAGAATATTTTTAAATGGCTATTAATGCAACATCACTGGTCACCTTCAGAGAGAAGATCAAGGACCCAATTCTATGTGAACTTAGACACCCTCATATACAGCAGCGCTGCCCTGTGTACAGAAGAAAGTGATAAAACTGTCTAGAATTGTACATATGTCCTAAAAACACACACACCCTCAGCTAAAACCTGTACCTCAAGGGGGGTACCATTTCTTACATGCTCACTCCATACTCTACAAGGGGATGATATTGTTTTTCATATCAATAGCTATGTGCCCTTGTTTTTATTTGAATAGAGTTTATATAGAGTTAATATATCAAAAACATCCAAACACACCAGTTAAGCAGGGTTATTATTAAAACCAGTGTGTTATTTCTTCTGTAGCACTTTAAAATCATTCTTATAACACATTATGAAATGAAAATTATATTTTATGTATAAAAATATATACAATGTAAAATGTACCATCTCTTGTGGACTGGTGAAGATGGGTTTTGTTGCTCCACTGGAGGCTGAGCTGTGGGAGCAATAACAGTCTGTGCTGATTCTTTGGGGATTCCTAAAGTCACACGACTGATAACTGCATCCTTATTTAGGGGCTGACAAAAGACAAAAGAACCTCTGTGAAATTCCTGTGGCAGTGACCATGCTCAACAGCTGGAGAGTAAGATATCAGGCCGTAGCCCACTCCTACTCAAATACAAACAGCAACACACAATGAATAGTCATCACAGAAACTGACAGCAAAGGCTGCCATGGAGCGCATGTTATCCCTTATAGGGAATGTTACAGCTTCAATCCAAAACCAACAGTGACCCAGAAACATTTCGGGAAACATTTCGTTTTCAATACCAACAATAAATATAAGTGCTAAAAATGAAAACTCAAGGAAATATAATATTTTACATAAGATAAACAGAAACAACATCCCCCAATTATTTTCTGCCATTATCATCTGAGGCAAAATGTAAACATACTTTTTCTTTAGCCACACCAGTGACTATGTCAGACAGTCGGTTCTCCAAACAGTTTTCCATCTTCACTTCAGGTTTCAGATTTCCAGCAGCTCCAGGCAAGGGAGGGAAACTGGATAGACCCAACTCAAAACTTGGGGAGGGGGCACGATCTTGTGTTTGAGGAGGAGATTGTGTGGAGGCTTTCTGTAAAATACAGAATAAAGAAAAGGTTTTACCTACTGTTATTTTCGGCAATGCCTGGCACTAACAAGCTTTTGATTAAGGACAGATTACTTACTGTAAACTTATCATCTCTTCTTTTCTTGTATCCGTAGCCATTTCTCCTTAAAACAATTTCAAATAAAATCAAATGGTTTTGTCTTGTTTGGTATTGCTAGAGCACAGCTAGTAATCTATTTTCCAGTGATCAGCAGAACATGTAAAATCAAATCAAACGGCCCTGAATGCTCCATCAAAGGTCTAAAATATTATTTGAAGGTCTACACAATTACTAAAGAATTACTGACACACTACATATGCATGGCATACATGTGATATATTTATCACAATAAATGTAACCCTGAAATTACTACGCTTACAAATCAAATTTATAATCAGCAAATTCTGTCCTTACAATATTTCAGTTCATTACGTGACCTTTGGTACCACAACCGAAGCAACATCTTTCTTTAATTTTAATAGTAGTTTAGATGATTACCTTCCTCTGCCAATGACAGGGGAGTAGTCTGCTCCATTCATCTCCATTCGTCCACTTCCGACTGGGTCCCTGCGAGGAAAACTTGGTGCACTGGCCAGTCGGGGCCGGCTGCCCATCTGATGGGTGGGTAGCGTGCGAGTTCCATTGGGGACACGCTCAGTGGACAAGTTTGTGAAAGTGCTAGGGTTTTCTAATAAAGCTGTTCCAGGTTCTGCGGTCGGTGCTGTGGGTCGAATATGGCTTTTACTGTGATTCCTAACAGGATAGAAACCCCAGAATTGGCTCTCAAAAACCACTCCAAAAATGACTGAATTGTAAACTGTAAAGGAAAAAGCAACATACCTGTTTCTAGGTTGGTAATGTCTGACAGGCAATGTTGTAGTGGGCGATTTAAAGGTAGAAGATCCAGCAAAGCCATTGATAAATCCAGGGTTAGGGAATGGCGTAACCTGAGAGAAAACACAAACATTCAAACTTACAAAAACACACAATTCAAAACTTTTAAGCATTTCAGAGCATAGACTAAACTCACTAAAGGATCCAAGTAGCTCTGAGTTGTTGACCAGCCTTGAGGGGTGACCAGTCTGTAGATTGGGGGGAACTGCTGCTGTGCCCCATACACGGGTGGGATATAGTAAGAGGTAAAGCGCTGCTGAATGTTTGAGGACATGTCGACAGGCCTGTACCCATTCTTTGGCACAAAAGTGTTGACAGCAATTGCCTTGGCCTTTATCCTTGCCTGGAATCAGGAAAGACAAAAACAGAAACGTGTGTTTTAACAATTTCTCAAAAGAAATGAATTACTTGCCAATAAAAATCACACAGCTATGTTTACCTTTATTGGCTTTCCTTGAAATGTCTTCACTTCCTCTCTGAGATACTGATATGCCTGAAAAACAAAGCCAAATAAATAATAGTTCACAGCACACAAGACCACATCTTTGAGTACTGTTCACATAGACCATCAGGAAGTGGGATGTACGTGATCTAAGTGATGGCATGAATGTTGGTCCCAGATAGTTGTTTTCTATAACTGCTGATATTCTGGGAATTTCATTCACAAAATTCACTAGTAAACAGTTACATCCTGCATGACAATGCACCATGTCACAAAACAAAATTTGTCTCAAGGTGATTTCATGACCATAATAAATTCAGTGTGCTTCCATGTACAGCAATCATGGTAAACATAATCCACAATCTCAAATATGTTTTCAACATCCAATGTTTTCCACATAGAACCAGTGCTAATAAAGTGCTCAATCTGTGTAAAATGACAAAACAAACAAAAAACTACTTTAAACTTACCAGTTGTGCATCTGCTTCAGTCTGAAAGGTGATGAACCAGTTATCGTTATAGGCAAACTCACAGTTGACAAATTTGGGTAATTTTTCACTCTTAAAAAGTGACTCAACTTCCTTAAAAAGGATAAAAAAAAAAGAAAGGAAAGTTTGTTAGCATTATTCCAGTGCCGAGAATACATTTGACATGAATGTTCTAATTAATATTTACCTCAACTGGAGTGGCTTCTGGGACCTCTCTAAGGATAACAATGCATCGATTCTGGTTTGGACGAACTTTTTCACCACATTTATCAACTTGTACCAGAGGAAGTGCTGGAAACATTTTAAAATTGTTATTTAAACCAGGTTAAATGTCCAGTGTGAATTTGTAAAAGTTTGTTTCCAATTTGTTCTCCATAATGCATTACTTACACTTTAAAATATCTGCAATTAGATCCACATCAGTGCTCAGCTTCTTAATCTGATCAAGATTTGCCACTGTCACGATTGGCACATACTGGTCACTGTCCATTTGTGAGATGAGGTACATATCATTGGCTAGATTCTCCCTGTGGCAACAAATAAGACAGAAAAAATATAAATAGCATTTACAGAGGCTAAGGACCCTTCAATATTTTCTTTTGTTCATTGAACAGTACTTCACATTGTCAAACAACCTCCCACATAGACAGAAATGTGTGCCCACTGAAATCATGGCCAATAACATTCATTTGATAAACCAGAAGTTGGACAAGTCTTGCAAAGGATGTCCCATAAACAAGGCTAAATATTTAAAAAGACCAGTCTAAATCGTACAGATTCATATGCGACCAAGCAGCATAATCAGTACTGGGTATAAAAGTATAAAAGTAATTACCGGGAAAGGCAAAACTCTAATGTGGCTTTTAGCTGTTCTCTAAGGTCTTCAAGCTGCCTGGAGGAGTCTGAAACATCACCTCCTTTTGAAGGAAAAAATGTGAGAGATTTTTAAAAATAGATAACATAAAACTCAAGTATAAATACAGTGTAATATATATATATATATATATATATAAAATTTATTTACCTTTTAAATCTGTCTCTTGCTGTAATGCAGGGGGCAACTGATTGACTGTGCTTCCCATATCGTCTGTGTCTGATGGCAATGCTGAAGGCAGTTTTACTGAGATAGGTAACTGTTGTTCATTCCATTTCTCTTTGTCATTGCTGGTAACACAACCTAGAGGGATAATTATAATATTTATGTTATGGAATTTTAAGAGATAAAAGTGGGCGACTTAGCCTGTGAATGTTTTTTCCAAGTGTGCTCAAGGAGAAATGCAGAACAAATTCCAACTACTACAGAAGTGTTAATCTGCCACGATTCTCAAGTATTCAGTAAAATCCACAGACAATTTTAGTGATTATGGGAAATATGGCTACACCACCTTATGCTTTCCTAGCAAGAGTCCAAGTCATTAATCATGATTTTGAGTTTACAGTAATCTATGAAATCTAAAACAATAAATACTGGTTTAAAAATATATATTTTTAATTTAGAAGATCAGATTCTAATTGTTTTCTTTTATTAATACCTATATACAATGCTGTTTCCAATATGCAAAAGTAAGTAATAAAGTAGTAGTCAATCTCAGTTTAACCTGTTTTGACTAGTAACATGTTCCAATAACTAGTCCTAAGCAACTAAACGTCTGTACAACATTAACATTATTTGATCCAACACTGACAAAATTAAATTAAATTGTGAATGAATTGCCAATGTTTTATTTGTACAATAGTTCTGAGGTTTTACCTCCTGAGTCAGTATTTGGTGGATCACTGGCATCTTCTACCCATGACCGGAGAGAGTCCTGCATGTAAGACTGTCCTGAAGCTTCCTGATTAGGTACATAACTGCCCCACGCCTTTGCATTTGGATTGAGTTCTGAAACCTTGGTAGCCTCCTAAGGTTAAAAAAAAATAAGTGAATAAATAAAACAAAAGTACCGCAGACTTCAACAACCAACTGTAAAAGACATATTCAATGACTGAAAAGCTTTAAGGTTTAAAGCTTTAAACACAGAGTCTCACAGATCAGACCGAACAAATGTGTTAGACATATGCTGTTAAGATACACTCACAAGTTCATTGTCAGCATTCTGCCAGTTCCATATACAGGTGCCATCAGATACTAACAGGCTGTAAGGGTAGGTGGTAGTGAAGGCTTGGACACCCTCTGAATTGATACAGTGAGTTATATTTTCCTGTTCTTTATGTCCTTCCAGCATTTCTTCCTCAATGCGACAATGGTTCCAAGCTGTCTCCAAGGCATATTTTTGTATTTGCGTCTCAAAAATGTGTGTTTCAGGCTCCCCATGCCATACTGACAAGTAATGATTTGAATCTCCATCCTCATTCAACAGAGATTTGCCAAGAAGGTCAGAAACCATGTTTAGCATACCCTGGTCTTCTTTGGATTCATTTATGCACCTCTCTTCTTGAGTATTTTCAGTCTGCCAAGGGAGAGCAGCTTTGTCCACACTGCGAAGATGAATCTCATATGAGGGAGTGCTGGCGTTAATGTCAACCTGGTCAGGTTCTACAGGTAGTGGAATAGCTTTGTTAAGGCAAGTTGTTTCATCTTTACCATCAGACACTGCGTTTGATTTGGACAGACACATTTCATAATCACAAGTGGAACTGCTGTATGGTTCAAGTTGGTATCCCTGAGTCCTGCTTGGCAGAAAGCACTCCATGGATGCACCAGTACAGTCATGTCCTTCTATGGCACACGATGGTTCTCCAATTTCAAACAGTGGTCTCATGGTACTCACAAGAGGAATGCTGTAGTCAAACATTGTCCTTTCCTGTCCAGTGCCAATCATGCACATGTCTTGCAGATCTCCAGGCTTTGACTCTGGCTGTTGATTGGACCCATCTGAAGTGCCTTGCATGTCATTGGCAGCCTGCCCCAAGAGAAGGCCAGAGGGAATGCAAGCACTCTCACTAAGCATACTGTTTTTAGACAGTGTGGCACTGTTAGAAACCTCAGACACCTCAGTGAGGGAAGACAAGCTTGTAGGAAAATCATCCTGTGCGTTAGTGTCTGCATTCCCCTTACTATCTCCTAAAGTGAAAGAGATTTCTTGGTCATGAACCCTGTGTTCAAGGTTTAGATAACTGTGGGAATGTAGTAATTCTGTGCCTTGCGGTAGTTCCATTTTACAACCAGTTTTGATATCAGCACAGCTTGAAGAAATCTGCCTCAAGCATTTCTGTCCATCTTCACTAAAGCACTCAGAGGCAGCTGGTATATTCTCATTCTCTTTTAAGTCAGACATCTCTTGTACTTTGGTGTTAACGCATTCCTCGGCTAAAGCAGGTAACATTGCCTTCGTTTGTTTTTCATGACAATTTCCAAGCTGTTTTGATCTTTCATTATTACAAAAATGACTAAGAGTAGGATGGTTTTGTGGAGTATGTGTCATATTGTTGCTATCCTCAGAGCAGCCTGCGTTAGATGCAACATAAGCATTAGTTGAAACGCCTACAATGACAAAATCAGGGCTTGACAGCTGTGCTGGCATCAAATTCAACATATGATCAAAGTCATTTACTGAGCTTGGATTAAGATCATCACCTTGAAGTAAATGATCAGTGTTTGAAGGGTTCATATTTGTGACAGCAGGTAGCAAATTATCTATTTTCACTTCCTCATTTACAGTATCAGTTTCTGAGAAGTCAGAAGAAACGACAGAGTTGATGTCCTGAATGTCAAGGTTAATTTCTCTTTTCTTGTCATCATCATGAGATGACAGAGGAACTTTGTTTTCAGGATAATCTACCAGCCCTAATTGAAAAGAAGTATCTGCCTCAAGGACATTAGTATTTTCTCCACAGATATCAGATGTAACAGGCTTCAAATTCTGAAGTGTGCTAAACTCGCCAGTAACAGATTCCACTTTCGATATATTATGTGCAAAATAACTTAAAGAGGCACACAAGCCTGACATGCTGCTTGCTTTACTATTTGAGCTGTTTTTAGAGTTCACATTCAGTCTTTTACCTTCTTGGAAGTTGACTCCTGTTCTACATTTCTGAACTTCAATATCACTCTCATTTTCTAATGAAGATGTGACCAAAACGATATCCTTAAAGCTTTCAGCTGTTTCAGAGGTGTTAAAATCATGTAATGATTCTTTGTGACATTTCTCACTAGTGGTATTATTGGATAAATGCTGACTAGATTCCATCACTGTCCCTTGTAAAGATGAGTGACTTTCTTCAGAGTTGTTAAATGAGGAATAGTAACAGCATGCTGTTTGTGCAGCACAAATCCCAGAATAATGACATGCACCATCTATAAGGTCATGGTCTATTTCAGTCTGCAATTTCACATATGCGTTAACTGGTTCAGTAGGGTCAATATCTATTAAACGTTCATAATTTTCCACAGCATCTTCTTTGTTCTCACACTCAAATTCTGATGAAGCCCCTTGTGGTTCTTGGGTTGGTGTCTCCAAAGGGCATATTTCAAAGTCCACTCCTGGCTTTTTCTGTTCAGATGCACATGAACCCTCTGTGTGTGCATTAACAGAATGCTTACGTACATGTGCTAAGTCAACATGATTTACAAAAGTCTCACAACTTATCTGTGATTGGTTTTGTCCACCAGACTTTCTTTCAAGCAAGTCGGGTGTCTTTTCATCAGCAGGCTTATCTGAAGAAGTGACAGAAGACATTATACTTGATTGATGACCATGCTTTTCACATGTGCTGCCAGCCAACTGTTTTGATATTTTTTCTTCAAGAGAAACAGGAACATGCTTTTCTGACACTGCATTTGTATTCTCTGACCTAAGGAATGTCCCAAGGAGGTCAGGAAGTGTATTATCATTTTTCACAGAAAAACCTCTGACTGAGAGTCTTTCGGAACACAACTGATCATCTTGTTGAAGTGCTTTGATTTTATACCCATTTTTGAAAGTCCCATTTGAAGGATCTGAGGCTGATATTCTGTATTCACTATTCAAAAGTAAGGAGTTACTAAACATTATTGATTCCGTGTCAGCTAAAATACTTTTCTGATCAAACACCACAGGTGGTATTTCACACTCACCCTCCAAATCCTCTGCATCAATTGAGCAGATGCTGTAGAAGCTCTGAGTTCTTCTTTTAAAATTAGAATTACTCTCCTCTATATCACAAAACTTTCCACGATACTCTTTATCATATGGACATGTGGTTGCTGCCAAAGATCTGTCTTCTGACTTCTCCTTAAGAGTGCTTTGCACCTGTGCAAACTTCTTGGAGTCAAGGTTGCTTGAAGAGCCTGTTGCTCTGATGAAATGACTGTTTGGTACAACAGTGGATGCAGTAGCCACGTCTTCACTTTTCCAGTTTATTCCTGTTAAATCACGGTGAGATGGTTGGACTTCACAAAACCAGTTTGATCGTTTCGCTGCATTTTCAGCTATTTGTTTCTTTACAGTGTTCAACATAGCCTTCTCTGTATTCTGAGGAAAGGCCAGACCAGAGTCTCCACCATGTCCATGTAAATGTTTTGAAGCTTCTGTATCATTTCCATTCTGTTCCAAAACTTGACTAAGAGGATGCTCACCATTAGGTTCACACCAAAGTAATGTGCCGTCCTGTACACTGCTGCTTCTCTTATCAATGGGATTGAGACACACTGAGAGGTCTGTGGAGGAAGAATTGGATCCGGAATCCAAGGCTACGTTCGTCTCTCCATGTTCAGGAGGCATGTCCTCGGCTAGTTCAGCCACAGAGCAAGCACAATTTTTGACACCATTAACTGCGCAGCTTTCAGTAACTGATGTTTGTAGAAGGCTTGTTCTTTCGCTAACCAAATTAGGATTCAGCTCTTTACTAAAACAACACCCCATATTAAAATTCTAACAAAAATGTTACCAACAAACAAACCTCTTACAGTTACATTTAAAGAGAATGTCCGAGTGGAAGAGAGGAAAGGAGAAAAAGAAAGGGAGGTGCAATATGGCTGTCTACCCCCTCCCTGTACTCAAAATAGCACATATAAATTTGTACAACTGACTCACATGGCCCTGTCACTCAAACACAAACTTCTAAATCCTTTGATTGAGTTGTGTGAACGGGATCAGCTCAGAGCAGAAATGGATAAATTTATTATCTTAAAAAACACTAGAGAAACATAGATTATAGTTTGAAACTAAAATATTAATGGAAACACAGATTATACTGCGTATGAAGACATTTTTGCATCTGAGTGACAGAGGGTAATATCCACAATAAATTATACAAATCAGGCAATACAATGCTTTTACTATACCAAAAGCAGAATCTCTTTCTTCTTCTCTTCCTGTGACTGCTGCACCTGTGGCTCAGCTATATCTTTCCCTTCCTGGTCTGAAGTCATGAGCCGTCCAGGTTTGGGCTCTTTTAAAAAGAGCTCCTGAGATCACCAGGGAGGCTACTGTGAAAGACATAAAAACAGACAAAAACACCAATCAAATCAAGGTAAAAAGCAGCATAACAGAGCTAGGTTACTAGGTTCAAACAACCGCCACTTTTCTTTGACACGGACAGGTGCTGCTAGAAAACCCAAACCTAAATCTTTGAGGCCATTTTTTTTTGGCAAATAAACTGTTTGTTTATATTTATTTCCAATCTGATTCTCCCCTTTGCAGAGAATTTGACTACAGTGAGGTATGAACAAAAGCTTTAACAAATGCAGCTTCACAGAAACAGATTTTTGTCATCACAAAACATCACTGACCCATTTAGATATAGACACAGGTATTCAGATATACATAGGAGTGTAGTTAAACTGACATAAATAATTGGGTTTCTTTATATTTTTTATTTAATACAATATTATAAATATAAACAATAAACTCCAATAAAACCATGCAGAAATCCCACAGCACAAATAAAGAAGCAGTCTTCCAACGTGAAACTATGTGAAATATCCATGATTTGGGTGTCTATGGTGATCCACGTTGAGGCAGCTCGTGTAGAAATCACACATTAGCAACAGGGCAACAAAAACAAAAAAATTATTTTACTAGGTGAATGCTACTTTTATTTAGTTAATGAATCTAAACCAAATATAGAAATCTATGTTAAAGACCATTTCCAGCACAGTGAAAAAACCTCTCTGATTCAGAAAGTAAAGACAACCTCCTTTATATTTCCTATACTCCAAACAAAGTTAAACAGTGTAGTCACTGCTGTAGTAAACCCAGGGTAGCAATGACTGAAGCTCTACTTTTACTATTGACCACTACTAAAAATTAAAGGTCAGTATTCTGGTTAAAAAAAAATAAAAAAACAGTGTTTAAGTCCGTTATTCCATGCACATTACAGTCTAATATACATGTTTATTTTAGCCAGTAACATGTTTCTTTAAATGGAATTTGTATGAATTAATGAAATATAGAAACACATTCAGGAATTTAAGGGAGAACAGGGTTTGTCATGTCAGAAATCATGTCAATCAACTGCATTATTCAATATGTAACATAATATTATATATATTCAATAATAACCACGAATGGTTTCAGATTAGATTTGCTGTCATTTAGAATAAGAGAAACAGGATAACATGTAGAAAAAACTATGGTAACTGAGGAAATATTAACATTTATAGCAGGGAGGATGAGAGTTACAGTACAGAGCTCTACCTAACTTTTACACCACCTTCACAAAACTGTTCAGACACATACTTTTGTATGTTTTAGATTTGTTTACAGTTTAAAAGTCAAATAGCAAAGTGATCAAATACATTAAAAACACCAACTTTATTTACACAGCCTGCTCACACCATTCAACAAGTGACTAGAGGTGACAAAAATCTCTCTTGAACAGTTAACTATTCCAAGCCGGTGTACACGCAAAGGGAGAGAGACACAAACACACACAATCGCACACATAGGCAAGCGCGCAAAATGCAGAAACCATATGCAGAACGTTGTTTCCCCAAACGCTGTTGGCAATTTGACAAGGATAACGCTAGCTTTCAAACTGTTAACATAAGACAACAACTTAAATCTCCCGTTAGCAAATGCAGCCGACTGTAAGTAAATTTGGGTATCTTAAAACTATCAGATCAATCACTTGTGTTAACAGGCTGTTGAGTTGAGATGTGAGCAATAGATTTTAAGGTTTGAATAGATCTTAAAGTTTGCTAGCTAGTTTTGCTGGTTAAAGGATAACGAATACTACAATTCCCAAATAACATTACTTGGATTTTCTTACTATATGCCCAGAATCAATGTGTAAACCTTGTAAACATTGTATGTTATGAAGAGTGGCCAAATAAATATATTAAGCTTTGAAAGCTAGGAATTAAAGGCTTACTGTGTTCTCTCAGGAAACATATCCGGGCATGTTTAATATCATCCACTAATGTCTGCATGTAGAATGGTGAAATGGACAAAAGGGGAAGCTCTAACATCACGCTATAGCAGCCCAACTCAAAATTTCCTGCGGCTGTGCCTGTAGCGAGCGGAGGCATTGGCCTATGCAGATTATCTCAGAATTGCATTAACAGGCCAGATTAATCTGCCAAGCGATTAATCATTTGAACACTGATTACAAGTGACTGGAGCATCAAAATGATCTCGAAGCTGTAATTGTAAGGTGCAAATATTTCATAGTGGGCGGCACGGTGGCGCAGCAGGTAGTGTCTAAGTCATACAGCTCCAGGGAGGTTGTGGGTTTGCGTCCCACTCCGGGTGACTGTCTGTGAGGAGTTTGGTCTGTTCTCCCTGTGTCTGCGCGGGTTTCCTCAGGTTTCCTCCCACAGTCCAAAAACTCATGTTGGTATGTGGATTGGCGTCTCAAGTGTCCGTATGTGTGACTGTGTGTGAGTGTGTGTGTGTGTGTGTGTTTGTTTCACCCTGTGAAACACTGGCGGCTTTCCAGGGTGTATTCGTGCCTTGCCCTCAATGATTCCATGTAGGATCTGGACCCACCGTGACCCTCAATTGGATAAGCACTTACAGATAATGAATGAATGAAAGAAATATTCCATAGTGTTCCTTTAACAATAAAAAAATTTTAACAATAGAGAGAAAAATTGCTCAAAAAAGCATCAATAAAAATATTTTAATCCAAAGACATACTCAGAATATTGTAACGCTGTTGTTTGTGTCTTTATTTGTTAAGTACAACAGAACAGTGATGTGGCGTTGCTTCGTCAACTTTCTAATTCAAAGTAATATATCTCCGCTGGAAAATGACAACAGATCATTTCTAAATACTCAGTCTTACATCAGAATACAACCAACCTAATTCTCCTGGCATGTGAAGCAGGAACTTCACATCCATTACTGCATATAATGTCAGACATCCCAAACTGGTTTTCTATTTAAATGATGGGCTGTTAGCCAGACTGGAAACAAAAAGGTTTGGTTTACCATGCAGTACATTGGCTACAGCCTTTTCATCATTTAGAAGCTCAATTTAAAGTAAGCAGTAAATACTGAGATGAACAGGAAACCTAGAGCTGTTTTGCAGTCCTTAAATACTTGCACATGTATTAATCAATTAATTTTGTTTTTTGTTTTTTGGAGGGGGGGCATATTTTATAACTCTGATGACCATCATCCAGCCTTCAGAAAGAAATTTCAGTTTCAGTCACAGACCAGCCATTGAAAAAAAGTTGCTCCCCTGTTCCCCCAGTCTCCATTTCATCTCCCCTAACTTTAGCTACCAAAAGAAGGCACATTACTAGAATATTTAGTCAAACAATTAAGCAACAGACTTTGTAAGCATTTCCAGTGTATTAAAACATTACATATACATAATATTTTGAGGCACATTATAGTTTATTCAAGTTTTAAAACATGTAGACACAGTGATGTTAATATCTTACAATTATCCAGCCTTTGTTTGTTTATTATTTTTTTCATGAAGATATTCCCATTTTCATTAACAATGCTTTACATATGTTTATAAATATGCCATCAAAATTGTGTGTCAAATAGTGCAGAAGGTACACACTTCCACACTAGTACTGAGTTCTGGGCTGTCAAATATCCAGCATAAAATAGGATAGTTTTACTCTTCTCCTACCAATGCAGGTACATTTAAGTTAGGGCTATAATATCACTAGCAACATACAGCATGTAACTTAAAGAGAAATTTCATAAATGACTTTATAACGCATTTGATGATTTAACTAGCAGCAGGATGAATGACAACAGCTTATACACACATGTGTGTGTGTGTGTGTGTGTGTGTGTGTGTATATATATATATATATATATATATATATATATATATATATATATATATATATATACACACACACACACACACACACACACATAGGTGTAATAAAATTATATTTGACTAATATTAAAGGTGTTATATACAATTTCAACACAATATTTTTGTAATATTCGACAATGTGTATATTGTTCTTTTTTTGTTTCACTTTACATTAAAAACAAATCAATTACCCTCCACATTTTAACCTCCTAAAAACGAATCTCTATTCATTATAATTGTATATCCAGGAAAAAAAAAACCTAAACTCTTTAAAAGTAGATTAGCTAACACTACCCCTTCACCTCCATTCAGTACAGACAGGTGTACACAGGTGTGATCTCTCTCTGCCTCTAGCTTCACTTTCCATTCCACTGTCCAGTAGGTCGACAGGATCGGGTCTTTGAGTTTATGACATAAGAAACCCTGGCTGAACTTGCTCGTTTGTGACAGTCTCAGGAACACTGCAGTTTCAAAGAAGAAATGCTCAGCCATTGTGTTGACTGCTCACTTTGCTCAATATACGTCTTCCAGCGTATAAACAACAAAATGTAGCGTTATTAACAAAAAGTCGTTTTTTTTACTTAAAAGGGAAATCCAACAATTGTCACAATTCAGGTATTTGGTCCAGATAGTACAGCTAGTATCACACTTCGCTTATTTATCACAACTCAGATCGTCATTCCAATACTGAACAATACTGACTGTTATCGCACATCGTGAGTTTCCCCTAATATCGTGAAGGCCGGAGAGATTCAAGCAGGGCTCTGTTACGCTACCCTCAAACTCTTATATACCTTTTCGGATTTAACACTACTTTTCCTTTATTAACACTGCGTATACACTCACACTAGACAAATGTAGGTTCAGTAGAAGCCCTGAAAACAGTAAATAAAATCACCAAAAAGTTGATGTAGACAACTTCTTGTTCCTACACTATAAATACATTTCTCGAAAACATTATTTAACATCATAATTCCCCCACACACCCAAAAGGGACAAACACATCAATACTGAAGATGTGCGGAAATATCCTCTAACAAAAA
This sequence comes from Hoplias malabaricus, assembly GCF_029633855.1. Lineage (NCBI taxonomy): Eukaryota > Metazoa > Chordata > Actinopteri > Characiformes > Erythrinidae > Hoplias > Hoplias malabaricus. The sequence continues at coordinate 14,770,520 of NC_089800.1, forward strand.
CAAGGTTAGAATATTATCAGCCAACACCAGTAACTACTAGCACGAAGCGCCTAGGCTAGTTAGCTTGCCGGCTAGCTCGTTTTAGCATAACCGCACAGCATGATGAGCCATCATGGCTAACTTCAGCGCTAAGCTATCGTTAAACTACTGAAGCCAAGTTACATAACAAGCAGCTGGACTGGCCAACACTGCCCAACTCCAGCGAACAGTCGCAATACAAGCATCTGCTACACAAAGATAGAAGAGCACAGTGCCAGACTCACCTATTCGAGCTGAAGCTTTAGCTCCTCCGCTCTCCAGAGGTTGGGTTTGGGCCGAAGCTCTTCACAAAATAAACCAGCCCTCAGTCCATGACAGCACTGGAAATAACACCGAGACACGACAGAAACGACCGTTACAAATCGCCCAGCTCCTATCGGACAGGCTGTAAACGGACCAAATGAGTCTTGCCTGGTTTTGCTTAGACGTAGAAATGGATTTCTCGGCTAATGGGGATCAATAACTTTTTACAATCTTGTAACACGGACCGAAGCCAGCTAGCCAGCAGCTAGCCAGCCATCACCGCGGACTCGGAGCTGTTATTCTTCGAATCCGTGCGACAACGGACCGACCGTTTCTGACCGCGACAACACCGACTCACACCAACCACTACCGCACAACGCTTAACCCCCGGAATTAAACGGACTAGAAAAGAAAGCGAGAGAAACCTATCGTTCGTAACGCCTCCCCACTATTTGTATTTTCAGTTTAGCTCAGCGATGTTAAGATACATCCGCAGCTCAAACCGAACTGAGTCCGAATCCGCCGGGAATCGGTTCACTTTCCGAGTCAGAATCAACTCTCCATTCTACGCAATGTAAAAATTTGAAGAAATGTTTAAGACAATGTATACGTATACTCTAAATGATATATCGCAACACTATTGAATACAGAGTAGTTTTTCATATGCATACATAACGTACATAGGTATTACTTTATTTCAGATTTGAACACATCAGGGTTATCTGTGTATATGTATCAGATTAACAAAATCAGGAGAGAGAAACGTATCTGTTCTGTTACAGATTACAGTTACCATAGTGAATTTGTACTAGTTACAAAAAAAAATCCAACTAGTACAAATGTAAGTTCAAACTGCACACATGCACAGTCATAACTCATGATCATTTGCTGAATAATAAATTTGTCCCACAAAATACAGATACATTTAATCATTTTGGAAAGTTGGTTGAGGCAGCAGGAATTTAATATATGATTGTGCTCTATCAGGCAGAGCTTTTATTTATTTATTTATTTATTTTTTTAGACTTGATGGATGAGTATCAGACATAAGCCTAAACATGCTTAGTTTATTTGTTTGTTTGTAACATTGGTTTGAATCGATTGAATCTGGCACTCGATTCATTGAAACACTTGGTTCAAAAGAATCGGATCCCTAAATAGAATCAGTAAAATCCCGCCTCATTTCTCCGCAGGATTTCTTCGGTTGGTCGAGTGTTCGTGTACGGACACCAACAGGGGCCAAACAATTACGAAACGTAAAATGGTTTTCCTTCAAAGATGGTGGGCAAAACATTGCTATCTACATATTGCACATTTTATATATATATGCATGCCAAAGCAATTTCAACAAGATAATTCAAGTGCACAACATGTAAATTTATATGAATACATGAAATGAAGTGCATGCATTGCTGAAAGAGCTCCCTTTAAAGTTAAAAAATGTGATTAATATTTCAAGTTTGGAACTATTAAACAAACATCCATGTCTGAAATATAATTAGAGTTTTTAGACACTGATGCCAAACAGTTATATTCATGTTATCAGTACATTAATTAATCTGCAATTTATTTGTGAGGGTGCATTGCTTAAAAACGTTTTTGTACATACAGTGATCAGACCAAATATTAAGATGACCTCCTTGTTTGTAAATTAATTCATCTTTTTTTAACTCCACTTACCATGTATCTGGACTTTGTAGTTTTGCAATTACAGGTTGTAGTCTACATGTTGCTTCATACTATGTTTGTTCTTTCACTTTGTTCTTCAATGGTCAGGACAAACACTGCAGTGATATTGACATGGTTGTGCTGGTACAAATTGTTCAGACACAGCAGGGCAGCTGGAGTTTTCAAATACCTCTGTGTCCCTGCTGGACTAAGAATAGTCCACCAACCAAAAATAGCTAGCAAGTTGCAACAAGGTACATATGTCTAACGGAGTGGGCAGTTAATAGGCACAGTGTTTAAAAACTTCAGCAGCCGTGCTCTGTCTGATCCACGCAACACACACACCACTGCAGCACTGCGAATGATCTATGAACCAAATCTGCTCTCCTGTGGCCAAATAGGGGTCATGACCATTGAAGAACAGGGTGAAAAGCCCCCACAATATGCAGTGCAAAAGACCACAGCCTACATCCGTAAAACTAAAAAGTACATATCTATGGTCAGTGGTAACTTATAAATTGGACAAGCATAGAAACAAGGATAATATTTTAACGTAGTGGCTGATTTATATTACAAGATAAACAATTTACATCAATGTCAAAATGAAATAATAATTGTTATCTGAGTTATCTATGTTTAGTGGAACCACCTAAACCTTTATCTAAACAATTTTATTTACATAGCAATTCCTACGTGTGACTAAATAAGGAATAGAGAAAAAATTATTCTAAAAAGTGCATTCATGAGGAAAAAAACTTGACTGAAAAGAAACTCAGAGGGTTCATGTGGTACTTCAAGTGGTTCCAAATGTGTTGCTAGTTGTCTGTCATGGTATCCCAGATGGTTACTAGGGTTTTTACAGTGCTTGCTATAGTATAGCTCTGGTGGTCACCACGTTGTTTATAGTAGTTTTATTAGGATGTTCAAGTCACTGAAATATTTTTAAAGATTCCTTGTTGTTGTGGTTGTTTTTAAATTGAAGAAAGGCAATTGGACCAACAGTAGTGTATTATGTGTTTATGAATATAACTATAACTGCTTTTTTGATGTTAGTTATAACACCAGAATTAACTGCATCTTCAGCTCCAGCATTTTCACTGTTACATTGAGTTACAGTGTACTGTAAAATAACATGAATTTCATGTAGTGGTCTTAATATCCTTTCCTTAATTTAACATATATACATTGAAACAAAAAATTATTCTTCGGGTCTATAGTACAATACAAAACAGCAGCATATTACACAGGGTATACATGCAGTAAACAAGGGGTTCTCAGTCCTGGTGGGCCTCTGCCCTGCACATTTTACTGCTCCTAATGCCTCTAATGCAACTAGTGAGCTTACGTGGGTCTTAAATCACCAAATGTATGGCTTTAAGAATAGAATATAAAATGTGTTAATATGAAACACAGAAATGTTTTAAATTCCTTCCCAAAATCAAATCACATTGTTAATAGGTTATGACACATGCATTAATGCATACTTGCTTATAAACTGTGATATTTCTTAAAATTGGGGGACCTTGTTAACCTTTTTAAAAAATAGATATTTGAGGCCCCCTGGTGGTTTGGGGGCCCTAACAACTGCCTATATTTTGTGCACTAATTTGCTAAGGCAAAATAGTAGCTGTGTATGGAGATGGAAAAAAAAGTGTTTTGAACACAGAGACTCTGATATACAGTAAATCAATTTAATAGACTATGTGTACATATAGATTCATTTATTCATTCATTTTTTGTAACTGTTTATCCCTATCAGAGTTGTGATGGATCCTTCTTACTGGAATCATTAGGCACAAGGCAGAAACACACACAATGCTCTGAGTACCAGTCCATCACAATTTTCACTCTCATCAGTAAGGAATTTCCCACAGGCAATAAGCCTAATAACATGTGTTTTTTGGACTGTGGAAGAAAGCCCACATAGGCACTGGGGGAACACACCAAACTTCTTACAGACAGTGACCTGGGGCTGAGATTGAACCCATGAGAGATCCTGGAGCTGTAAGTCAGTGACACTACCTGTTGTGTCACAGTGCTGCCCTTGTTTGTATATTCACGGTTATGTAAATTAACAATATGAATTACCATAAAATGTATAGCTTTATTGGCACATATATTTTGCTGTGATTGCATTTAGTATGATCAGGATAAAGGCCATTTTTAAGCATGCAGTGGAAGAGTGCCTTAGGGTGAAATGGAGTTTAGTGTTGCTTTATCCAAATGTTACCAATGACCACTTCAAAGTGTGTGGAATTCAGTTTAGCCTGAAAAAATATAACATGGTAATTATATATATATAATTATGTTTTGTTTTGTTTTTAATCTGATTTATCATCATCATCATCATCATTTTCTTCTCCGCTTCTCCATTTCAGGGTCGCGGTAATCTGATTTATGTTCAGTTCAAATATATTATATCTGGTCTTGTTTTTTTGTCATTTACACCCACAAACAGCTGTTGTTGTAATAGGAAAGACATGTAATTGGTTTTCAACTATAAAAATGGACAATGGATGGATTTTGGTCTTACAAAGTATCTTTGGCAGACTACACCCCTACCATAAAAAAATAAAACAAACGGAGCTAAACTAACTTACGTTAACATGCGAGTAACACGACTATATTTTTAACATTTTTTAAAATTGAGGTCATTTAATCCTTTTTAACATTGTTGGGCTGGCAGGATGTTAGTTCAGTTATTTCAGTACCATAGGTTCAGAGTCTATATGTTCATTTGACTTCTGCTTCTAAACTGTGCCAAGTCTTTGAGCCTCAAGGTCCCCTAAGACTCTTGTCAGTCCAAGGCCTTTGATCGCTATTCCCATCGACCCAGTCAGTAATCCATCCTTGGAAGCACCAGTATATGAACTTGAACAGTACGCAGCCTCAACATTCACACTCAAACACTATGTTATTTTACTATGTGATATGTTAGATAATTTTCTTTATTTTCTGAAATACTCCACCACATCCAAGCTACTGTGATGGTGATGTACAAGTTGGTAATCTTTGTCACGTGGGGTGGGAAATCTGTACTGCAAATATAACACAAGGCAAACACAGATTTATGAAGCAAAATTATAGAATATAAGTAAATAATTGAATTATCTGCTGGCAGCAGGACCCTTCCCTCCAACTTATCAAAACATGGCATGTCCGAAGCCTACCTCGAATTATTGGACACAAGGCAGAAACAAACTCTGGACAGGTCACCAGTCCATCGCAGGCCGTCACACTCACACGTTCACTTACACCTGAGAAAAGTTTTCATTGGCATCATGTGATTTTTTAAATTTATTTATTTAGGAAGAAACCAGAGCACATGCTATTCTTTTCAGTTGTAAGATTTCTTTCCTCTTCCATCTATTCCTATCTATATTTGTATTGTCCTTCTCCATTGTAAAGCACTTTGGAAAAAAGCATTTGCTTTTAAATGTGCTCTATAAATATATATTACTCACTTACTTACCTACCACTTACTGCTTACTACAGGAAACTCATATAAACACAGAAGAGTACCTCACAGGGATTAAACAAACCTGGTATTTTAAAAAATCACAATGTATGGTAAATAGTTTATGGCCTGAATGTAATCCTTTTTGTTATGACTTTTTTTTGTACGTATCTGTGAGCATTGTAGAAATAAAAACAATTTTAAATATAACTTGCTGAAAATGTTAAACTAACACTAATATATATTTTTGTAGAATAACCTGTAGATTATTTTGTGATATCGGTCAGTGTGATATTGGCCACAAATATAAATTTGATTAATTGTATGGTAAATATATGACGGGGAAACTCCGGAGGGGCAGGAATCTGATTTCTTTAGATGACAGTGATGAAGTGGTGATGTGGAATGGTCGTGGATGGAGTATGGGGACTGGTGTAGGGCTCATGCCTCGGAGAAGGCTGCAGTGTGTGCGCAGTCCGCCGGGGGGCGCCCGGACTCTAGTGTGGAGTTGCGCCATTTCGCGGAGCTGAATGCCACCAGATGGCAGTTTAGGATTGCTTCTCTCGCGAAAGGCGCGGTTCCGCTTTGAGGTCTAAATTACAATATAAAACATAAAGTATTCTGCCATTAAAATTTGACCAATTAACGGCCGGGCGTGGCGCGAACACTCTTTCAGCGGGAGAAGGTGAGTTTATGTGAGTTTTGAACAATCGGGAAATGTTCGCGCGGACACGCTCGCTGAGCGCTGCTATCAAAGATGGAGGACGGGGGGATGGGGGATGGTCTGTGGCCAGAAAACACGGAGCCGCTTCTGCTCTGTGCGGCACCAGGGTTTACCTCCGCCGCCGCGGCGTCACGCCGTGGAGGAGAGCAACAGTTCTTAATCCGCGGCGTGGTTTTGTGTGTCACACCGTGCAGCTCCGAGCAGATGCTCATCTCTGCACAAACACACACACACTATTGTGATTGTGAGATGCTAAGCTAGTGGCTAGCGCTTGCAGATGTATCCGTTTCGTTTGTCCCTCTTCAGCAGAGGACATTCCCTCTGCTCACAGAGACACTAAGTCCAGTCTGTAGTCCCTCTGTGTCCGGGCCTGTGTTGGACAAAGCCGATGTTAAGCTCTTTTCCGAATTTCCATTCCACCTTAAATGGTGCAGCGGTTACTAGGCGCCAGAATTGAGTCGCTGCAGCATTTAAGGTGGACTGCACAATTCGACCAAGCAGCGAAGTTCAGCTTGTGTTTGTAGCTTCCTAACGTGACTTGTTAATTACGTGCTCGGTAACTTTGAATCCTCTCTGCTCTAAAACACGTTAACGTTGTATTTTCGTTGGCAGTTTTACAAAACCTAACGTCATTAAGGGACAATGGAAAAAGTTTATATTTATCATGCCTTTTTTGTAGCTGTCAAAAACGGGAAAGGTGAAACTTAGAGGTTCAAAAATTCAACTTTTACACAAACATTTCTGAGTGTTCACTTCGTGCACCGAAGGCGAGGTTAGAGCCTTGGGCCAAGGTGTTTCAGGCAGGTGACCACAGGACTTTTGGAAGTAGCCCAGCTAATCAGCTAACAACTTCAATTCTCTCAAAACGTCCAGAACTTTTCAGAAGGGAGTGTATGACTCATTAAAGTTGTTGGCTAAAGAGGTGCCAAGCTAGAAGTCTGTTTTTTTACCCGCCTTTGATTCAAAATCACAGCCTCTGCTCTCGGTCTTTTCTGCTCTCGTCCTGACAAACCTGCTCTGGCGCCAAATTTTAGCGGGTAAACACTTGGTAGAGTTTTTCCTCTCCCTCAGAGGAGGAGTTAAGCTCAGCTCAGTTCAGCTCGACGCAGCTGTTTTCTTAGTTAGAGGCTAAAGTTTGGACGCCCTTAGACAAATGACATATTCAGTTTATTTTCCGTGAGAAGTTAAAACACTAGCTACCTACACGGAATACATTGAGTTGTGTCATTTTTAACTATGCTTAGTGCCCGATAAGTTAAACATTATGAAGGAAAAGGTGCTTTTGCACAGATCAAGTTTTTAGTTTTTTCACCAGTTTGGATAAACCCAACAAGTAATAACTATGTGAGCAGTAAATTGTACGTGTGAATTTCTTGTCACTGCATTCATTCTTCTTCTTCTTCTTATATATTTCACCTTCTCTGGGGGTAACCCAACGTTTACACAAACATTTAAAGTTTTCCACACGTGCTTTTTGTATTGTTCATAAATTTATTTCCATGGTTAAAGTGATATTGTAAGTTAGTCATTTTATTCTATTTAACTTTATGTACAGCACTGTGGCCTAACAGGTAGATAGTGTTGCTCCAGGGTCCTGAAGTTGTGGGCTCTGGTTTCCTCCCATGGTCCAAAACGCACGTTGGTAGGTGGATTGGCTACTCAAAAGTGTCCATAGGGGTGTGTGTTTGTGTGTGTGTCGCCCTGCGAAGGACTAGCACCTTCTCCAGGGTGTGTCTCCACTGTGTGCCCAGTGTTCCGCACAGGTTCTGGACCGCGACAGTGAATGAACCTAATTTATGTAATTTTTCAACAACAGTTCACTTCAGCTTTACTTTACAGAGTGTTTTGTGCAGCTCAGGTTTTGATATAAATTCAATGGAAACATCCCGTCTCAGAAAGAAAATCTCATTCTGTACAGGATTTTTTTTGCTGACAGCAGCTGCAGTGAGTGAAACAGTTCTTTAAACCTAGACTTGTAATAGCAATGACACAAACTGTTGTCCCCTAGCATCCATACTGACTGTGTGTAGATTTTAAAGACATTCTAATGATTTATTGATTAGAAATACACTGCTGTGGAATCTCCTATCACCAAATTAAGAGGAGCTGACCAGTATGGATTTCTTTGCTGTGATGGTGATGTCAACAACACACATGTTTTCAATCCAAAAAGTCTGTTTGCAGTTGTAAACCAGGTGGAATATTGGAATTCATTTTGTATTGTAATTTTATGTAGCTTTTATGGCTTTCGACAGTCCTTCAGGTTCCTGTCACCACCACTATAAACTGTCCTGACTCCCCTAGTTTCTGTAGAATGCAACATACCAAACCACTTATGTTCACATCTTAGGGATTTATTGTTGAGGTATGTTTGAAATGTTGGTGTATTTGCTCTTTAAATGGTTCTGCTCTATATTTGAAATCCTGTTATTTGTAGTAACATAACTCAATATTTTGGGAGCTTCTTTTGTTGAGAGATTACTTCCAGTTTACTTTAAGTTGTTGGAATGGCAGTAGGGCAAATAATGGACTGATTAAATATGGATAGATTTGTTATTAAGTGTTATTGCATAAATTGTTATAATGAAAGCCATTGAATACATCATCTTTTCCATGTTTAGGTTGTTCTTTTTAATGGAAAGCCTATATGAATATGCTTCTTCAGCCAACACACAGTGAACAGTGAGTCTGTATAACAACAAAATGGAATATGCTCTTGTTTTGGTTGCTATATAGAAGCATTTTTGTTAAGAGTGTAGTGTTGTAGGTGTAAAGTGACTAATCCAGAGTGTCAGTTTTGACTGAATTGAATTACACCCTTCACAGAAAATGTTTGTCAAGTTCCTCTGAAGCAGTGTGGTAGTGTTATGCTGGTCATGACTTTTGACTGTTATCTGTGTCGGTCTCAAAGCTTCTCTGGACTGTGCCTCTGCGTCTTTACCTTTTTGTCTGTTGCATGTAGAAGTTGAAACAAACTTTTATGTTAATAGAAGTCACTGCCTGCCCTCAGTGTTTGATTATGGATTTTGTGAATTGCTGAAATGGTTTAGGTTATTAGGGGGTGGGGGGGGGGGCAGCATAAATAAGCTCTAACTCATATTAGCATGCTATAGACTGGTGTAAAGCATGTTTTGAAAACTTTATTACTGCATTTATATATTTTGCTAGAAATGCTTAGCTAAAATGAATTATTTTTTTTTACATTTTTTAGTATATTTTAGTATATATTTATTTGTTTTATTAACTACTGACAATTGTAAAACATCAAACCATGTTTTCGCGGGTTTTTTTTAATTTGGTTTGTTTTTAATTCCTATTTAAACACAATGAATGGCAAAGGTTTGTATGTGAACAGACAGGACTGGATTTGATATCAATCTAATACCCTTATCCCATTAATTCTCCAGACCTTGATAAGCAGGATTTTGTTTTAAGCCTAAATCTGGATCTGGTGACATTTTCATTTTAGAATCTATTTTAGATCTGGTAAGTTTTGGGTACCACACTTGGATCGCAAAATATTATTGCCAGGATAAATTAGATAGAAATAATAGCCTTTTTTGCATGATCCAAAACTTTTCTCATCCCTTGTAGGGACAGAGCTGATTGATTCCAATGTGGTGGTGCATAGAGTCCACTTAGTTACTTTACAAAACTGGATTTCTTTATCTGCTTACGTTGGGATAATAATCAAGGTGGTTTGATTGAAACACATTTGACGTTCACCTGTTGGTTTCACTTTGGGCACATGTCCCAGACTGAGATTATGACTAAGCCTAGACTGAAAATATGTTCCTAATGTGAGTCGCCGTTGGCACTGTAGTTAAGTCCAAGATTAGGCTTAATCCAACAAGCCTTGTAATGTTTGCTTATCGAGCTGAGTTGTACTTTGTAATGTTTCTAGGACACTGTGGCAAGAAGTAGAATATTAAGACCAAAAAATACTGAACAGATGGCATTATGTTAGTATGTGTGTTATTTTATGGTTATTTTTAGTTGTTTGCATAATAAACAGAGAGATGAACAAAATGATTATTAGTGAAATTTCAGCTAAAAATAGTCAAGCAGAGAATTGAAGCGAGATATGCAATAGCATATCAGCAATAGATATGAGGTGTTATTTATGGAGGCAGATGACGTCTGTATATTTAATTAGATCTAAGGTTTCTTCCGTAAAGGGTGTGGGCCACATAGATAGACAACACAATTCATTCGTGTGGTTTAATAGTAAAATTGTCTTCAGCTATGTCAGGACATTTTTCCAGGAATAGGTTTTGCCTTGAGTTGATGCATATCTGCAGAATAGAATTTCACTCATTAAATGGGATCATCATCACATGGGCATGAAATTAATGCTTATGCTTTTGTTATAGTTCACAGCCTCTTTAAATGTCTCCAGACACAGCAGCTGAGGTTCATCAGGCTACAGCCCCCATATAACAGTTATCTTTACCCAAGTCTGTCTGTGATTAACACTGATTACAGTTATAAATAAGGAAGATAACAAAAAATGTATTGTTAAAATAGCTTGTTTGTATTCTTTTGTCATCAGTAAATCAATGTGTGTGACACATTGCAGCTTCAAGTGTAATTTGTTTCAGTTTCTTTAGTGAGAATTATGCTCTCTTACTTGCATCCTCAAGGCTGAAATCCAATTTTATATGCAGCGGCATTGCTGTCCTTGGCTCTGGCCCTCTGGGAGCACAGTGAGGAGTAAATACTTTAATTAGAGCACAATATGAGGCTAGACAGCGCACCTACATTTGTCATTCATCTCAGACACGTTTGTTTCTGTGCTTTGTGGCGCCTGATTCTTTGGCCCTACTGTAAAAATCAGTGGGACACAAATAAAGAAATAAAGCTTCATCACTTGGTTCACTCTGACGAGACGAATTCTTTATAGAATCTGCACCCACAGGAGGCTACGGTTTTCCTGTTGCTTATTCCACCATTTGACCTGTTTTTGAAATGCCTGGAAATGTGCTTCTTGGAAGATGATGTCCTTTGATTTATGTTCATTTATCAACCTATTGACAAAAGCATGACCTGTTCACGTGTGTAGTAATTTTTTTGGGGAGCTATTCAGATGCATGACATGTATTCCACAAGGCTGGTGTTGCCATGGCAACACCTTCACCGTTGGTCAGACGCTCACTGTCTCCATTTTCACTGGCTGTGTCACTGGTATCAATGGACACGGCTTGACGGCTGCAAGAATAGAGAGTACTGTACGCCCCGCCTCTGTGGTGACTGAATATTTTAAATGAAACAGTCTGAGATAGATGTTTAGAGATGTTGCCGTCATTTAATCTGCCGTATGTATAGCCATAGAATTATAGATGCACAGGCTTAAATTTCACCTCTCAGCAGCTTTGAAAACCCTTTTGATATGTCCACCATACAGAGCCTGCTCAAATGGAGTGCATTTGGTTCCAGCTTTCTTTTGTATCCTGTTGCAGGCCGGCATTGTGATAATGATAAGATCACTATACATTATGCCGTAATGGTATTATGTTTGTTTGATTTTGACAGGTTTAATTTCCTGGCTATCTGCCACTTTCTTGCATCATGATATAGAGCAGTATTTTTGTATAAGTAAGCCTAACATGCACCTGACTTGTATAGCAATTTTTGCAAAGCACTCTATTTTACTTAATCTAATCTTTGCTCTAATTTATTTTTTTTAATCAGAAGACAAGCTAGTTATATTACAGACCTTGTAACTTCATATTGACAATGTAATTTCAGTGAGATCTGATATTTGCCTTCTCTCTCGTCATTTACAGTTGTTCTCTATTTAATGTGACATGGTTTAAGCATTGTTGTGGAAATTGTGTGGAACATGTATATGAAAATATATAATAAGTGATCAATTAATAAAATTTCTTTTGATAAATGTTGGTCAGTATTTTCCCTTTCAGAGCAGTCAGGGTTAAATCAAACAACTGGCTGAATACTTTTGATCTGGCACATGGGTTAGGTTTTTGTATTGTGTTTTACTTCTTCTGTTATAATACATGACAAACATATTTTTACTCTTGTTTACTTAGTAGCCATCTATCTGTTTTGTGTGATGGACCCTGGGTAGCTAGGAGCGTATTGCTAATTTAGAGAAATCGATATTGCGAAACCAAGTATCTCTTTGTCATTACAGCTGCAGAGGAACAAACAAACTAACCATCTGCTCAGTACTACACTATTGAATCTTTACCCACACACTGTTAGGTGAATGTACATAAGTAGCAGCTACTTATAGCACAGAGCTACATTCCTGTATGAGGTGATATTACATTTTGTTTACATAGATGTTAGCTTGATTGGTCTTTCTAACAGAGACAATTTTTTGACAACCATAATTTCCCATAACTGTTCCTTTTACCTCAATGCCTTTCTTTAATGGCATGTTAATGTAGTTGAAAATCATGTTTGAGATGTATCAAACCAAAGCAGAAAAATGTTTTTCCACTTTTCTATTACCATTACTCAACAATTTAGTGTGCCATTCGAGTACAAGTTAACTAGGAAATAAAAACATTTTTTTCTATATCAATTTAGGTGTTTACCACCAGTGTGACACAATTAAGCATTTGAAGCAGAGGTCCACTCAACCCCAGATTTAAATACATTTCTCTTAAAACAATATAAACAGGTAACCTTTAAGTGCTGTAAGTAAATCTGCTGTACAGATAGAAAGCAGGGAAGAGCATGAGGTTTTCATTATCTAGTCAACCATGAATCATTCAATGGACCACTATTGCATTGTAGACTATTACATTTGCAGGCTTTAGACTCTATGAATTTTATTTCGCAGGATTAAGGGAAAACCTAAAAATCTGCCATCTGCTATAAGCCATAAGCATGTCATTTTTTTATTATGTCCCACCAAGGTTTATTAGAAGATTTACTCACAAAATATATTGTGTAGTGCTGTTTTTGAAGCTCTATTATAGCCACTCTAACAATTTTATCTCTACATTTGGAGCTCCTGTTTGTCAGTCCCAATGGCTTGCTGGCTCCTGATTGCATTGATATCCTGAGCCTGATTTTGATCTATAATGCTTTGAGTTTGACGGCAAACCTGTGTCTCCTTGTCTAACCCATGGCAATTAACAAGCAAATTTGAGTGTTGTGTGGATTAGCAGACAAGTTTGAATGTGTATAATGTAAGAGTTGTTTGTGAGTAGGAAAGACAAGCAGGCAAGTAACACTGTCAAGTGAAATGTATCATCATCTGCACTAATTAACTCTGCCTTTTGCAATAGTGAACCCTTGAACTTGCATAGAACTTGTTCAGCGATTGGATTTGCAAGTGCAGACAAATTCTTTTAGCCCCTTGTGTGAGATCTTTATCTAGGATACTAAACACTATTTAAAAACATTTGGCAGCAAAATCCTGTTCAAGATTTCCTGTAGAGAATATATTGTGTTACTATGTAGAATATATATTCACTCAGCAGAAGGAACAATATGTAAGTTGTAGATTGATTAGATCATTTTACCTGTAGTCCCTGTTTTTTATATATTTGGTCAGAAATTGTATATAAAAATGTACTTAAAATGGTGTTGTCATTGGAATTAAATGCAGTTAACCCACTGCCTGCTCGTAAGCACCACACAGGCTGTTTACTTTGAAGTCCAAATAATGAAACGACTGTAATTTATATTGACATAGGTTTTTATATTTTATTTATATATAAGTAAATATATTATAATTGAATGAATATATATATTTATTTATTTTTGTGTACTAAGTCTTTTCTATTTTGGCACCTGTGTAATTTGGATATAATGGATTACAGGGGCATTTTGTAGTAAAATGGACTAGTTGGTAGACCTATAGGATTCATTTCTGTTTGCCCTATCAACAAGTGATCTCTCTTTACAGGTAAAATTTTGTTGCTACATTTAGGCCTGTCACAATGATTACATTATCAACATATCGTACAATATATGGATATAAGAATGAGTGTCACCACTATTTTAACCACTTGCTCTGTTCTCTGGTGTTCTATGGTTTCTGTTTTTGGGCCATTATTTATTTATGTTAAAATATTAATTTAGGATATTTAAAATATTTTATATTCAAATTTCATTGTTTGAATGTTCTTAATAACTACTTTTTAACTACTGTTCTTAATAACCTTTTCCATAAATGTTTGCTCTTTAAATGGGTGTAACTGCAATATTGTAATATTTTATAATCATTATATCAGTGGCATTAAATTGTCTTAAAATAATAATAGTTTCTGGGGCAAAATATCCACCACAGAACATGGCTATCGGGACATGTCTAGCTACATTTAAAGAAGAGATAGTTAGTTTTCTTTTAATTATATATTATAGGGGGTTAGTTTAGTGATCACTGCAGTGTTGTATAGCATGTTCGAACCAAAAAAAATCTCTTGCTGCACTGACTTAAAAAAATCACTGCAAATTTTACCCCCTTTCCCATCATTAGGAGTGTCTTAAGAACATCTTAATGCTGTGTTTCAGTGTAGAAGATAATAGGAATATATTCTCATGCTTAGAATAGCCAACCGACAACTGTGGCCCCCTTTTATCATTATATTGTGATAATGCATATCACAGCTATGGTCATTGCTTAAAGAAAACATACTAGTTGCAAGTTTTATTACAAAAAAAAAATCATTATTCCATTTAATGGCACTACTGACTGATTCAGTGTGTCCCAATTTAACAAACCTTAGAGAAAAGAAGAGAAGTGATATAGGATGAGATAATGTCTGTCTTATGATGTAATATCTGTGCAAGGTTGGTCACCCCCTACTGATAGCCGTACCTCCTCCTGTACAACCTCATGTCAGTAGTTTAATAATTGATTTGAATATAGTTAACATTTGGTGTTTGAAAAGCTCTGCATATAAATTAACACGGATCCCATTGTGTATA